>NC_063338.1:39736576-39798104 GCF_021869965.1 Rhincodon typus
GGGGGAGGGGAGATTTTGAAACTTGTGAAATCCACATTGATACCATTGGGCTGCAGGGTTCCCAAGCGGAATATGAGTTGCTGTTCCTGCAACCTTCGGGTGGCATCGTTGTGGCACTGCAGGAGGCCCAGGATGGACATGTCGTCTGAGGAATGGGAGGGGGAGTTGAAATGGTTCGCGACTGGGAGGTGCAGTTGTTTGTTGCGAACCGAGCGTAAGTGTTCTGCAAAGCGGTCCCCGAGTCTCCGCTTGGTTTCCCCGATGTAGAGGAAGCCACACCGGGTACAGCGGATGCAAGACTGACTATTGTTTTGCAGAGGCGACATTGACACCATGCTTCTAATGGCCTCTTCCTTTGTTTTAATGACTCAATGACTAGGACAAAATATTGCAGGGCAGCTTGGAAATTATACTTCAGTATATTTACAGTAGAAAATGGTGAAACATTTCTCCTTTATTGATATTAAACAGTTTTCTACGAAATATCACTAAAACATATCAAACATTTTCAACAATAAATTGACAAATTGTAATAAAATTTCGTCTATATTGCTGTTTTTTTTCTAGAATAAAGCACTTTGAGAGAGATCTTATATCATGCTCACTGAGCATTTACACTATGACCGATGATATGCACCGCAAAAATGATGAATGGTTAGCTCTTGGTCAGTAACGCGGTTTAAAAACTGATTTCTACTAGCTCTCTAAAATTTTTCGGGCAATATCAGCTATAGTACCTTGGGCTGACAACCATATTTTAAAGAATTTTGATAAAATATCGCACAGCCGTGAAAACTAAATGTATTTGATATACTTCTGCTCAATTTCAGATTTAAATCTCCGTACATGTTGTTGTGACATTTCGATGAGGTGAATTTCCAGTTGTTCATTGATCTCATTGGAAGGTGCTGCACTGCTTTTTTTTTTGGGGGGGGGAGGGAGAGCGAGAGCTGGTGGCGTGGGGATGTTGGGCTTTGTAGTGCAAGTGGGTTCTCCGTTGTGCGTGCCCGATTTATTTCGTATCAGACGTGAATATGTGAGACGCGCTCGTGGGAGCTGTGAGGCATCTTTGCTTGACATGCCTCGTACAGCGAGAGTGCCGCTGCCGTCCTGTGCGAGCCGCTCCTGCTGAGATCGGTCTCTCCTTGGGAAAAGAAAATCGGCGGCTGGAGGGAAGGAAGGAAGGAGCAGTGTCCTCAGGTGAGCGGGGGCTCGTGCTGCCTCACCTGTGCGCGTGGCTGAGGCTGGGTGTGGGGGAGGGGTGCAGACCGGGCTGTCTCCCTGGGCAACAAAAGGAGTTATGTCTGCCCCGGGCAGCTCAATCTGTGTGAACGGTGGTCGTGCGGGATGAACCGTTACTGGAGCTGGAAACCTGGTCTTTCTTTCTTTCTGTGTGTGTGTGTGAGAGAGAGACAAGAAATCACGATTGCGGCGGTTACTGGGCTGAAGGCTTTGAGAGGATTGAGGGGAAAGGTAGGCCCGAGGTGGGGTGGACCGAGCTTTGTTCAGTGGCAGCGCCCACTACCAGGTCGCTGTTCCTTCCCAATCTCTGATTTATTCTTTATTAGAAATAACTTATTTTTTTTTTGTTGTTATTTTCTTTGTTTTTATCTTTTAAAAAGAAAGTTGAAATCTGCGTTTCCCACTGCACTTTTTTTTTGGTTCCAAAGCGCTGCCCCGTAGAGTGTGCAGCGTTCGTTGTACTCCAGCCATTTTCAAAAATAAAGACGGGCTGAGTACTTCCTGTGGGTTGCGAAAGAAGCACAAGTAATTAACGATATATGCTACGCTTGAAGCACTCCTGCTGCAGCCCTCCGCTTAAAGATAAAAGCAACGGTAGAAAGTAGATAATTTCGTAAAATGGGCTGATGTGGTTTGAAAGCTTTTTGTTGTCAGCTGGATGCCTGATGTGTAAACCCTTCACAACGCTTGAAGGACTAATCCGAGTAATCTACATAGGTGATCTCCATCGTGGATGCGGAACGTGAGTGTTGTGGTTCTGCCAAAAAAGGGCTTTCTAGGATGAAACAGGTCACCGTTGTCAAAATTCAAAGATAAGCAGTTTGCAAATACTTAATAGGATGGTGATGGGATTCAACCCACTGAAAGTACACTGGTTATCATCATGGAATGTAATGTTTTGCACTGCTTAGTCAGCTACATGTTGGAGCAGTAGTTTACAGGGTTATTTGGAACTGAGAACACAATCCTGTACTGATCCCACTCCTGCCCCACTCATGCCTTATTCTTTCATTGTTCCAGTCAATTATCTGATTGATTTATCTGCTTAGTTACAAATGGTACACACGATGACTTGGGCGTTGTCTTAGTTCATTTTGGTCAGATTACTGGTCTGAGTCAGAAAGCTACAGGTTCAGGATTTACTCTATGGAATTTTGCATATAATTTAATCTAGCATTTAAATGTAGAGGAAAGGTATGTTAATGGTGGATCTTTTGGCTGTTGCATTAATTGAGACATTTGCCTGTTCTATACAGAAGGTGATGATGGAGGGTTGTTTTTCCATCTGGAGGCCTGTGACTAGCAGTGTTCCCCATTGCTGGGTCTACTTTTGTTTGTCGTTTATATAAACGGTCTGAATGAAAATTTAGGAAGCACGATTAGTAAGTTGTGATGACACCAAAACTGGTATAGTTGACAGTAAAGAAGATTATCTAAGATTACAAAGGGATCTTGATTGATTAACCCAATGAGCTGAGCAGTGGCAGATGGAGATTAATTTGGATAAATGCGAGGTATGGCATTTTGATTAAATAAACAAGGATAGGACTTCTACAATTAATGGTAGGGCCCTGGGTCATGTTCTAGAACAGAGACCTCGGGGTTCAGGTACCTTTGAAAGCTGCAACATGGGTGGATACAGTAGTTAAGGTGCTCTGCATGCTTTGATTGATTGCTCAGATCATAGGAGTTGTGATGTAGTGTTGATGTTGTAAAGGACTTTGGTGAGGCCAATTTTGGAGTACTGTGTACAGTGCTGATCGTCCTGCTTATAGAAAGAATGTTATTAAATTGAACGTAGTTCAGAAAAATTTACCAGGTTGTTTTCAGGACTGGAGAGTTTGAGTTATAAGGAGAGGCTGGATAGGCTAGGACTTTTTTTCACTGGTATGTCATAGGTTGAGCGGTGACCTTATAGGTGTTTATAAAATCATAAGGTGAATAGCACAGGCCTTCTCCCTAAGGTGGGGCATTCAAAACTAGGAGGCAATTTTTAAGGTGAGAGAAGTATGATTTAAAACGGTCCTGAGGGGCAACTTTTTCACATGGAGAGTGGTTCGTATGTGGAATGAACTGCCAGAGGAAGTGTTACAGTTCCAGTATTAAAAAGGCATTTAGATAGGTACATGAATAGGAAAGGTTTAGAGGGATATGGGTCAATTGCAGGCAAGTGGGACTAGTTTACTTTGGGAATCATGGTCAGCATGGGCTTGTTAGACCAAAGGGTCTGTTGCCATGCTGTTTGACTCTATGATGTACTAGAACGTTTGATACAACTTGAAGAGCAGGGACTTATTGGCAACATTTCTTCTGTAAAAGCTAAAAGTCTATGTGGTTAGTCCGTGTGAGATGTAGCTCATTGATTGCATTCTCATTTCTGAATCCAATTTAAGTGGATTCAAGTCCCACTTAAGACGCATATAACTTAGACTGACATTTCTGTGCAGTATGGGGGAAATGTTGATCTGCCAGATAAGAAATTTAAAACTTGGTTGTATAAGCTCAGATGGTCCAACAATTGAGATATATGATCTCGTTACTTATTTCATTGCAGCATTGTGGGAGCCAGCATGTGTAAATTAGCTACTGTTTACCACATTGAAATAGCAACTGTTTAATTTGGTATAAAATACTTTTGGACATTGAGGTTGAGGGTGTAATGTAAACATCAGTCATTTTTCCTATTCTGTCTTGTTCCTGGGTAGTCTTTCTCCTGGGTCAGACAGTCTCTCCTGAAATTCAGTTATTCTTTCAAATTGAAAATTTTGTTTGTTTTTCAAATTTCATTTTCTTTTGAGCTTAACAGTAACAAACAAGTCATAATAATAAAGTCTGAATATAATCCAATTAACTGACAACTAGGCCACAGGAATAATGTTTTGAAACAAAAACAAGCTTTATTGCATATAAGAATTAAACCAAGTGCTATTAACTTAATGCTGTAGTTTATGATTACGCTATGAATTCTACTTTTATTTTACTATACCAGCTAAACAATTCCTTTCATATTACAAGAATCTTGAAGGTTCAACCACATTTTGAAGAACCAGCTTAAAGGTATGACAGTGGACTCTGGAATTCACTAGATACTCATTTAGGCTCATTGCTTTATGCCACATGGCTCCTTGAGAACCATTGTAGAATTTTTCCTTGGGCTGCAAGCTAGTTAGATTATCCATCATTTCCTTCAAAAATACAAGCAGTTTGAACTCTACCCACATTCTACTTGGTGAGCAATAAAGATCATGCATATCCTGTATAAAACCTGACTAATAATCATCTCATGTTGACTCCGCAACACCTCAACAGCCAATCTTTCGAGTAAACACCCAGACTAAATTAAACAAAAGACTGTTTGACCCAGTAGCCTAAGCCTATTTCAATGTGGCATTCATTGGGAAGTCATTAAATAGACATGTAAAAATTACCTTCAACACAGCTCTTTTGATTCTGTAAAAAGTGCAGAGAGGTTTTAGAATCTCCACACCTGTCCAGGAACTCCCTTGTTCATCATCTTTCCCAACTTTTCATTTGGTAACTGCTTAATTTAAAACTTTGATTGAGGTAAGTGGAGACCTTCTGGTTCTACCATAAGCCCAATGTTCGGTGTTAGTATTAGAAATGCGGATCCATTTGAGGGTCAACCAGAGCAACTTGAGTTTATTGAGAACAGATGATGCACATTGAACTTCATAGCTCCATGTGTGTCCCTCCTGAAGCTCAGAATTCCATCAGAGGATGGCCCCTAGAGGACCACCAACAGTCTAGGGTATATGACATAGCTACACTAACCTGCTAGACTGAATTTAAGACAATTTGATAAACAAGGATGATGTTGGGAAGACCATCTCCAAGATTTAAGACACATCCAAGTCGGGCATGGCTTGTGGCAATCTCCTGTTAATTTTTGAAAAAAAGAGTTGGGTTCCTGAAATGGGTGATTTTTGGTGGTGATTTAATTTTTAAAGAACAAGAGCTGAGTTCAACAACTGTTTTATTTATATAAAAATTAAGGGTTGGGTTCTTCCCTACATGCGAGTTGGGTTCAGGACAGGGAAAGGAATGGCCTTTGTGCTAAACTATAGATTTACAATAAAATCACTTACTAATTTCTTTAATTTCAATATCTTGGGATATTGATCTGTTAAACAGTTGATCCTTCATTATTCAACTGTCCCTACTGTCAATTCTAACCTATTGTATAATGATAAACTACATTTTCAAACATAACAAACCTAGTCTTGGTTAGATTGTATTAATCAGTTTCTCAACCAGGTGCTTCTATTTATTGCTAGTTCAAACTTTAATTCCAAAAATTAGAAGTTCTGTTATAAATATGGGAAATTATAGAGTCATAGAGACGTACAGCACCGAAGCAGACTCTTCGGTCCAACTCGTCCGTGCCGACCAGATATCCTAGATAAATCTAGTCATTTGGCCTGGTGTCTTTTAGGGAAGGAGTACACGCTGTGTCAGCAATACCCTTTAAGCAGTTAGTCCTTATCCCTCTTAAACCCTTCCTAATCATATACCCATCCAGATGCCTTTTAAATGTTGTAACTGTACCAGCCTTCCCTACCCTGGGGGAAAGACCTTGTCTATTTACCCTATCCATGTCCCTCATAATTTTGTAAACCTGTATAAGGTCGTCCCTCAGCCTATGACGCTCCAGGGAAAATACCCCCAGCCTATTCAGTCTCTCGCTTTAGCTCAAACCCTCTAATCCTGGCAACATCCTTGTAAATCTTTTCTGAACCCTTTCAAGTTTCACAACATCCTTCCTATAGCAGGATGATCAGAACTGCATGCTTTATTCCAAAAGTGGCCTAACCAATGTCCTGTACAACCGCCACATGACCTCCCAACTCCTATTTATGAAGCAGATATTCACAAAAACAAGATGGAACACCTGAGATACTAAGTAAATCATCTTTTAAACACAAAAAATCCATGGGTCTGTCTATTCCGAGTGCAAACTTTTCTTTATTTTAACACACAGCTTAATTTTCAGGTATTTTCACCATTATTCTATAGACTTTGTTTGATGGAGTTAATTCTGACATGAGTTTTTTGCACATTATTATTGTCTTACTGAACAAGAGTTGGTATGTTCCAACTGATCTGATCTAACACCTGTTGTGGAAGATGACGTGACTTTGTTTGTTTATCTTTGAAGTGCTGCAAAAGTTTTGGGCATGTTGAATACTTGATTGCTTATTTAGGTAACCTCTTTCATTCTGTATCCATATAAGAATTGAGTCAATAGGTTTAACATGTATCTAATTTTCTATATGTGATAATGTATGAAACTATTGCATTTAAGATGTTAGTACACTTTAGAACTAATGTACAGAAACCATGTTTGAATTTGTGACTGTATAGGATCGAAGTATTAGCTGCTCACCTTTTGAAAGTGGTTTGGATTTGATTTAGTTGATGCACCAAATCACTGAAGTATTTCTCGAGTGACATTCCTTATTCCCAAGATCATTGATTACAGCCTGCCTTTGTCAGCAAATAGTTTGTCAGTGTGGCAGCAGTTCTCTGATGCAGAGCAAGGTTACAGCATCAAATCAAGGATATCAGGCATATTTTAGTTAACAAAAACAGAAAACAAAATTAGTGTCTGGGGTGAATTTAGATATACACCTATAACAAGAAAATCAAAAAGCTGTTGGTAGCCATCTTTAATTGTTTTGGAACTTGGCCAGCTTTGTTAAAATTGATTTTACTGTTTGTAAATTTTCTTCTTGTTGAATACTTTAGCTGGTGTGGTTGCACTTGGAAAATGGTTGTTATAAGACAATCTATGTTGTGCTTGGAAAAACTAATAATTAAAGGAGTGTTCTGCAGTACGAATTGCATAGCTCTGTGATATTCTAACTACATTAATTTTAGTCGCAAATGCTTTGTGTGCAATATGTTTAACCATGTCTGTATATATTTACTTAACAAACATCCAATAATCTATACTGCAAAACCTTGCATTGCAGTCTTTCTCTTTGAACATTTGAAATTCTGCCATGAATATCTTAGACACAACCTATCGAGTGCAGCTTGAGATTTGTCCAATAGTTGTAACTGATGCTTTGTGTTCATCAGTATTGTAGGAACACTGTATCTTATTAACTTATGGACCATATGTTCACTTTCACTTTTACACTTTCACTCCTTTGCATCATGGTGTAAGATTTGCAGATCTCCAAACCTCTGGTACTTACTTTATTTCCTAGTCCTCAGGAATGTCTAGTATTTAGGAATTCATCTGCCTGTAATGCTGCAGAAAAATGTACCTTGTCCATGACACTCCAGACCCAGTATCTCTGCACAGACAAGCACTGCTGAGTTTATTTGTCCTCCAAGGGGGCTATTTGTAATAGATTCTTATCACCCCCTTCTCCAGCATGGATGAAAATGGTAAATTAGTATTTATTCCCGTGCTCAAATTCTCCTTACAAAGGCTTCTTACTTTTTTCATTCATTCATGGGACGTAGGTGTCACTGGCTGGCCAGTATTTATTGTCCATCTTTACTTCACCTTGAGAAGGTGATGGTGAGCTGCCACCTTGTACAGCTGCACTCTACATGCTATGGGTTAACCTGCAATGCCACAAGGGAAGAAATTCTAGGATTTTGACCCACCGACACTGAAGGAACAATGTTTCCAAGTCAGGATGGTGAGTGGCTTGGAGGGGAACTTGCGGGTGGTGGTGTTCCCATGTATCTGCTGTCCTTGGTCCTTCTAGACGGAAGTGATCATGGTTTTGAAAGATACTGCCTAAGGATATTTGAATTTCTGCAGGTATCTTGTGATAGTAACAGCAGTGTGTACTGAGCTTCGGTGGCGGTGGGCGTGGATGTGGTACCAATCAAGCGGGCAGCTTTGTCTTGGATGGTGTCAAGCGTCATGAGTGTTGCTGAAGCTGTACCCATCCAGGCAAGTGGGGAGTAATCCATCACCCTCCAGACTTGTGTGCTGTAGATGATAGGCTTTCGGGAGTCAGGAGGTGAGTTACTCGTTGCAGTATTCTGACCCCCTGACCTGCTCTTGTAGCTATTGCTCATGTGGGGAGTTTTTAATGAATCCAGTTGAGTTTCTGGTCAATGGTAACCCTCAGGATGTTGATACTGGGGAACTCAGTGATGGTAACACTATTGAATGTCAAGAGGCAGTGTTTAATTGTCTCTTATTGGAGATGGTCATCACCTGGCACTTGTGTGGCAGGAATGTTACTTGCCACTTGTCAGCCCAAGACTAGATATTGTGTAGATCTTGTAGCATTTGAACATGGACTATTTCAGTATCTGAGGAACTATGAATGGTGCTGAACATTATGCAAACATCCCCTCTCCTGACCTTATTGATGAAGGGAAGGTCATTTGATGAAGCAGCTGAAGATGGTTGGATCTAAGGCACTCTCCTGAGAAACTCCTGAGGGGATGTCCTGGACCTGAGATGACCATCTTCCTATGTGCCAGGTATTACTCCAACAACCGGAGAGTTTGCCCCCTGATACCATTGCTTCCAGTTTTGCTAGGATTCCTTGATGCTATATGCAGTCACATGTGGCATGATGCCAAGGGCTGTCGATTTCACCTCACTACAATGAAATAGAACCTTTTGTGAGACCACACCATGAGTATTTTGTTGGTCTTGCCTAACAAAATATAAATTTGTTTTGATGGATTACAATGAAAGTTTACCAAACTAATTCCTGGGATGGAAGGATTGTCCTATCAGGTGAGTAGACTGGGCCTGTATTGTCCAGAGGTTAAAAGAATGAGAGGTAATCAAATGCACAAAGTTCATACAGGGGTTCACAGGGTAGATCCGGGAAGGGTGTTTCCCTGGTTGTGTACTTGAAACCTGGGGTCAAGGTCTCTCATTAAGGGCAGGCCATTAATAGAGAGTTGTAGAGTTTTCATGGTATGAAAAGAGGCCCATTGACCAGTTTTTTTTTTCCATGCTGATCATCAAACATCCACCTTTCTAGGAAGAGCTGAAGAATTTCTTTACTCAGTGGTAAACATTTCAGAATTCATTGCTACGGTTTGGAAGCTTTTCCTTGATTTTGTTAAATCTGTGATTGATTAGATTTTTACATATTAAAATATCCGTGGATACAGGGAATGTATGGGAGAGTTGTATTGAAGTACGATGTCATCCGTGAGCTCAGTGAATTATGGACTAGGTTTGAAGAGTCAGATGATCTGCTCTTTTGCTCCGTTTCCTTTTGCTCTTGTATATCTTATGTGACAACACACTACTGCACGTGGAACTTAGAGGTCTGTAGAGTAAAAGAAATATTGCAGGGAATGTTGATGAGGCCCAACCGTGATGAACCATGACACAGCTTTGGATGAGGAACATTTCTCCTATGTTTAGCAATAACTAGGCTAAAACATGCGCTTCTCTCGCTGCAATTAACTTTGTGAGAAACACAAAGGTGGTCAAGTGAACTTGGGCTGTACCAGTTGTAGTGTCAGCACAACCAACCTAACCGATCAGTGGTGGTAGAGCCACAATGCTCATTAACCAGTGGTGATCTCTGTGCCCTTCATCTGTAGATTGAGTGACCATATGACCCTGCCTTGGATGAAACTTTTTCCACTGTTCCCCATGGGTTGTATGATGGCCCCCCTGCAGTCTCCATCCGTCTCTTCTTAGTGGTCAGAATGTGTTGCTGTGGCACGCTGTCACCATTCTGACTTATCTATCTGGAATTATGCACTTTTTTCTACAGCATGTAGAGAGTCAAAACATGTAGAGATGGAACTACAGTTCCTCACCTATTCCAGCACAATGTTCATTGCGTTCCTTAGTAATGCTGTTTGTGCACGTATTGGTGTACCACGTATGAGGATTGTTATTATCTTTGTGATGCAACTTGCTCTGGCAATATAAAGGAGAAGTAGGCACACTCTGCCTGCTTAGCTCATGTGCATGTTGTTCTACAATTTTAAAGCCCTGTTATTTGGGTATCGCTTATCACTCACTTTTTCCAGATTCTTCCCGACCATTGAACTGCTTTCCACGTGATCTCCATGTTCAAGCCAACTTGGCTGCTCACCCCTGTGGCCAACTCCATTCATATCCATTTCATATTGCTTAGAGGATCCCTTCTTTTGCACTGGTTTCTGAAAGTGAGAGAGAAGAGCTTTTAGTATCCTAGTTACTATGAATTCATTGTTTTTCACACTTTGTTACTCTGTTGTTTTATGAATTGTGGGGTGTGTGTCATTGTTTCATTCCAAAATGGATAGGCGCAGGTGACTTTTCATTTCTCAATATGTCAGGATATCATGAATGTGAGAGTAAAACAAGCCACACAAATTTCTAGACTCCTTATGGAGTATCAGTGCCTCTTGATTAAAGTGGTAATTCCCATTCAGTTAGTTTTGTATATTCCATGTGCGTTGTTTTGGGCTTGTCAAGTGATCACAAGACATTTTAAGTCAATAATGTCCTTTTACTTACCATTTTTAGTCTGTGAAAGTTTCAGGTATTAATGTCAAATGATTAAGATTGAATATTCATAATGAATTTTCATTAGTCATAAAAAGATGGCCTATGTCACACCAGCAATTCTCAATGAGAAAGTCAAGAGTGGCAGAGGGGCCAGTCCAAAATGCTGAGGCTGATTTTCACTGGGGAATGTAGAGCATGAGAGCATAACCTAAGAAGATTAATAAGGGATCAATCAGTTAGCACTGAGAGTTGAAATTTCTCCACTTAGAGCACTTTGAATCTTCAGAATTGTCTATTTCAGAGAGTTGTGGGTCCAGCGTGTTTATTTTTAAGGCTGAGATCAGTTTTTGTTGTTTTAGTGAATAAAGAGATGGGGGAGCAGGCAGGTCAGTTGAGGTAGAAGATCAGATGTGATTGTATTGAAAGACAGAGCAGCTTCAAGAGCTATTTATTCTTCTCATTCATTTTGGTATTGCATTCCTGTGGTATGCCAGTTATAAGGCAGCAGGCAAATTCATTTTGTGTCTTTCTGGAGAGTCTCTTTCTATGCTCGCTGTACCCTGAAGTTTGTGAGAGATGGAAAATATAAAGGACAAAATAAGCTTTTGAGATGTACAGTACTTATCATGTTGCATATTGATTTCAGAAGTTTATTGTGAAAGACACTTAAGATTTACTGTTGTAGATGCATGTAATGATACTAAAAATGAAAGGAATGCGCATCCTCAGTCTCTTGTTTAACCAAAAGTTAAAGTTTAAACTTCACACGGATTCATTAATAGGAATTCAGTAAGAAGTCTGGATCTGTTGCTGTTTTTTCTGTTTGTCCTGCCATCTCTTCTGAAACTGTCATTCTGTACTAAAACAGCCTTGAACCTCAAACATTTCTTACTGGTATCCTGTACTGTACCATTCATAACTTCCTCTTGCCAAAAATGTTACTGCTCCTATTAAATTGTGTAATGTAGCACATTCCAGTCATCTCGAAAATGATATCCATTTCAAGCCCACTGACTCCCACAGCTACGTAGACTACACATCCTCTCACCCACCTTCCGGTAAGAATGTGATCCCCTACTCCCAATTTCTCTGCCTCTGCTGCGTCTGCTCCCAAAATGGGGCATTCCACTCCCGAACATCCCAGAGACAGAATCACCCTTGTCCTCACATCGTCCCACTAACCTCCGGATTCAACATATTATTCTCCGCCACTTGCAATCTGACCTCGCAACCAAGGATATATTTCCCTCCCCACCCCTATCTGCCTTCCATAGGGACCGCTCTCTCCGTGACTCCCTTGTCCGATCCACACTCCCCACTAGCCCCGGCACCTTTCCCTGCAACCGCAGGAAGTGCTACACCTGCCCCTACACCTCTTTCCACCACCACCACCCCCCCCAACCCCCCACCCAATCTAAGGACCCAAATAAACCTTCCACACAGATGTTCACCTGCACATCCGCTAATGTGGTCTACTGAATCCGCTGCTCCCAATGTGGCCTCCTCGATGTTGGTGAGACCAAGCGGAGGCTCGGACACTGTTTTGTAGAGCACCTACGCTCTGTTCACGACAAACGACAGCACCTTCTAGTCGTGAACCACTTCAACTCCCCCTCCCACTCCCTGGATGACATGTCTATCCTGGTCCTCCCCCCGTGTCACAACGACGCCACCCGGAAACTGGAGGAGCAGCACCTCATGTTCCGCCTTGGGAGCCTACAACCCAATAGTCTCAATGTGGACTTTACTAGTTTCAAAATCTCCCCACCCCAAGCCTCATTCCATGACCAACCCTCCCCCCCTCTCATCCCCGCCCCCTTGATCTGTCCATCTTTCCCACCTAGCCGCTCCTCCCACCTCACTGATCAATCCCCACCACTGCCTCCCTGCACTCACCTATTACCATCCCACCTACCTTGTCCAGCCCCACCCCTCCTCTCTATTTATTTCAGAGCTCTCTTCCCCCTCCCCCATTTCTTAAGAAGGGTCCTGACCTGAAACGTCAGCTTTCCTGCTCCTCTGGTGCTACCTGGCCTGCTGTGTTCCTCCAGCTCCATTATCTCTGACTCCAGCATTGGCAGTTCTTACGATCCCCAACCATCTGCTTGCCAACTTTCTCTGAATTGTCACCTCAGTGTATAGTTTTTATAAACCTTACCTTTGTTTCAAAATGTATAACTTTTACCCATTTCCCAGCTTTACTATTTTTATTTAGGACGTGAAGTTCTATTAAAATTTGAGAGACTAATGAACCATGTATTTGCTAATAAAGGTTCTTGAAGTAAGTAGTAACATTTCTTTCAATGATTCCAGAATATTATGTACAAAATAGTCCAGAAGAAGGGGTTAGCAATCTATTTAGATAGCACTTTTTATATACTTAAATTTTGATTCTCTTTTGCTTTATTTTTATTTGTATCTGCCCTAATTGAGCGCCTTTTTTAATATATTGATTCAGGAATGAGAGTGTAGCTGGCTGGGTGGTATTTATTGCCCATCCCTAATTATCTTTGAAAAGGTGATAGTGAGCTGTTTTCTTAAACTGCTGTAGTTCATTTTGTGTAGGTAGATCCACAATACTGTTGAGGAATGGAGTTCTGGAATTTTGACCCTGCAATTGTGAAGGAATGCCAATATATTTTAGTTGGGATGGTGAGTGACTTGGAGGAGAACTTTCAGGTACAGGTTCTCCTATGTATCTGCTGTCCTTGCCCTTCTTGATTGTTGGTTGTGGTTATGCGTTTGGAAGGTGCTGTCTAAGGATTTTTGGTGAATTCTTGCAGTCCACCTTGTAGATGATACGCACTGCTGCTATGAAGCATTGTTGGTTGAGGGAGTGAATGTTTATAAATGTTGTGCTAATCGAGCAGGCTGCTTTGCCCTGAATGGTGTTGAGCTTTTGGAGTTGCACCTCACCCCCCTCAAAGGAAATTGAGTCTTCACTACACTTTTGATTTGTACATTGTAGATGGTGGAAAGGCTGTGGGAAGTCAAGGTATAAATTACTCTCTGTAGGATTCCTGGTCTCCAATCTGCTCTGGTAGACACAGTATTTCTGTGGCTAGCCCAGTTCAATTTCTGGTCAGTGGCAACCCCCGGCATGTTACTAGTTGGGGATTTGGTGATAGTAATGCCATTGAATGTCAAGAGGAGGTGACTAGATTCTCTCGTTGGAAATGGCCATTGTCTGACGTGTGGCATAAGTGCTACTTGCTGCTTAACAGTCTAAACCTGGATATTGCCCAATTCTTGCTGCATTTGGACTTGGACTGCTTCAGTACCGAAAGAGTTGCAAATGGTGCTGGTTATGTGCAATCATTGAACATCCTCACATCTGACTTTATGCTGGAAGGAAGATCATTGAAGCAGCTGAAGATGGTCTGCCTACGACTGTATTGAGGAGCGCTATCGGAGATGTCCTGGAGCCAAGATGACTGATCTCAAACAACGACTATCATTTACCTTTGTACTAGGTATGACTCCAACTATTGGAGCGTTTTTCCCTGGATCCCCATTGATTCAGTTTTGCTAGAGCTTCTTTATGACATAGTTGGTGTAAAATGTCTAGGGCAGTCACTGTCATTTCACCTCTGGTATTCAGCTCTTTTTTACCTATGTTTGAACCAAGGCTGTAATTAGGTCAGGAGCTGATTGGCCCTGGCCGAACATGAACAGGAGTAGACCATTCAATCCTGCTTTTTCATTCACTAAGACCATAGCTGATCATCCAACTCAGTAATTTGTTCCCATTATCAGGTAGATGTTGTAGTTGTACTGGAATTGCTTGGCTGGAGCAAGTTCTGGGCCAGTTGTCTTCAGTATGTCAGGACATGGAGATAAGGTGACTTGGTTTGATTGGCTTTGTGCCTATGTATTCATAATGCAGTTTAAAAACCAAACCTTCAAAGACCTTCAAAATTGACCTCTGGTTCTGAACCAGAATTTTTGAATAACCACTTGCAGAGTCTTCAAATAATCAATTCTCAAAGGCGCATTTGTAGCTTAACCAAAGGACTTGTAATTTATTGTGTTGTCCCTGCTTTGGACACCTTGTCTAGTTTACGTATTAAAAACACTGTGCCCAAGTGCTGTCGTTGGTGAAGTGGACAAAAGGACACAGAATTCAGTTTGTGGTTTCTGTCCAATTTTAACAAAATATTCCTTATTAAAACAGAGTATTTCCCAAATTCCCACAATGTTTACTCTCTAGCTCTATCCATTTGATAAAGGAGGATGTTGCCCGCAATGATCCACATATTTTGCTTGGATCCCTTTCCTTTCCAAAGTACAGTTTGCTCTCTTCCACGAAGGTTAGTCTTGCAAGTCAGGGCGGATTTTCTCTTGGAGCATCTTAGGTTGCCCCATGGTCTTCTCTGGGAGTCTTCCCTGCCGGGCTGGCTTCCAGGTGTGTTTTTAACCCCTCACTGCGTCAATCCTTCCAGAGTGTTATGTGGTCTTTGACTAATGGGTCATGAACTAGGTTCAAATCATCCAATGAGGTTGTGCCAACACCCCTCACGGTTGCCTTGACAGTATATGTAAAGTAGATATAGTCAGGCAGTCAAATTGCCAGAATATCTGATTGACCCTTCTTCAATACGCAACTGAAGGGCTGTTTGTAACTGGTTCCTCTTGAATCTTTTTGTAATCATTTTGATCCTGGTTTCTCCAGCTCCTAGCTGCTGGCTGTTTAATTTAGTTTGGCCAATTTTCTGTCAGGGCTGATTTCCTCCAGGAGGAAGGCGATGGCCTAGTGGTATTATCACTGGACTGTTCATCCAGAGACCCAGATAACGTTCCAGGAACCCGGGTTCGAATCCTGCCATGGCAGATCATGGAGAATTCGCTGAAAGTCTAATGATGACTGTGAATCCATTGTCGATTGTTGGAAAAACCCATCTGGTTCACTAATGACCTTTTAGGAAAGGAAACTGCCATCTTTACCTGGTCTGGCCTACATGTGACTCAGCAATATGGTTGACTCTTAACTGCCTCTGGGCAATTAGGATGGGCAATAAATGCTGCCTAGCCAGTGACACCTCATCCCGTGAATGAATAAAAGCTGTTGGCTGCAACAGTAACTTTAGCAGAACAAAAACTAAACAACAAAGTTACCTTCTTGGTCTGTGCTTTAAACCCAATTGCCTTTGTTTTCAACCCCATTCTTACTAAAGACAGTCAAACAGACACCTTAGGGTTAAATAAAAGAAAATAACAAAGCTGGCCATATTTACCTAAGTGATTTTTACGATTTACAGTTGTTTCACCGGCACAAATGATTGTTTCTTGGTTGACTTATCTGAAGATGTTGATCAGGGTAGTCTTTACAGTTCACTCAGACAAAGGCAGTAATGTCTATGGCTGAATTTTGTTTTCTGAGGTTCCAAGAGCTGCTTATGGGAGGTTAGGCAAGGAACTTGCAAGTCGTCATCCTGTAGCACCAACAACCAGATTCCTTCTCACAGAAGTCACTGTCCAAAACCCAATTCAAACTCTGACCACTCTGACTGACTAATTGTCTCCTCCACAAGGTGCCAGTTCAACATTCAACATCTGCCACCTGCTTGAGTAAGTTTTTTTTTCATGCTTGCTGGAACCAGTTCCCAGTCACTGGCCTCATTAAGGGCCAACTTCTGCTACCTGTTTAAACATAATGCTCTTCCCTAGTGACAAAGCATCTGCAGAACCTTTTGATCAGGAACGAACCAGCAATTAAGTTCCAGGCCTGACTTCCTAAATTAACAAAGCTAGTTTGGTCGGTTTATCTTTTTAACACGAGCTATAACCCACAGTACAAATGTTGTCTTAAGCTCACAGTTCCCAGTGCACAGTTGCAAACCAAAATTGATAAAAGAACAAAACAGAATAGTAAAGCATCAGCAAGGACTCTAACCTTCAGTACTGTTTCTGAAATGTGACCTAGGCCCATAGCCTTTCCATTATCCTGTTGCTCCAGCCATTTTCTTGATATTGTGGGGTGTAAATGGAATTGGCTAACAGCTGGTAACCAAAATCTCTGAAGGAGGCCTGAGTGGATAACCCACTTGGTGCTTCTGGCTGAAGATTGTTGGAAAAGCTGTAGCCTTACCCTTTGCACTTATGTGCTGGTCTCCCCCATCATGAGGATGCAAATAATTGTGAGGCCTCCTCTTCTAGTGACCTTACTATCTGTGAAATCTGAGAGAGTATTCGCAATGCAGATCAATAAGCTTTGCCAGTAGGATACCTCTAATAACTTGGTGTCCCAGGTGTCAATTATTTAAAGAAGGTGGAAACAATAGCATTCACAGTGGAAGTTTCAATTTTATGCAAAATGTGTGGGCTTTCTCAACTTTCAGCTGGTTTCTCTTCAGGGAACAGTGAAGCCAAATGGTTCATTATCACACATTTGATGTCTTCTTGCAGTGTTAACAAATTTCCAGTGAGTCATCCACTTTACATTTTCGAACAATAGCTAACTGGGGTGTTATTTCACTGCACAACTCAATAGGAGTCCTTGAATATATTGATATAAAGAGACACAGGAATTTGTTTTGATTGCTGATGCATTTCTGGAGAAGAGTTCATTAGTTTGAGTAAACATTCAGATTACACTGGCAATTTGAGAATTTGGATTCACTTTTAAAATCTAGAAATTAAAAGCTATCATTAAAATTGATCATGAAGCTGTCAGGTTGTTATAAAAACCTAACTGTTTCGCTAATGCCTTTAAAAGGAAGAAAGTCGGTTGTTCGCATGGTCCAAGTAACTTAAATATCTTGTAATTGCCCTCTGAAGTGACCTAGCTGGTCATTGAGTTGCTGAAGTTGCGCAATTAATGTCAGGCTTGCCAGTGACACTGAGATCCTGAGAATGAATTCAAAACACAAATGAAATTTCACCAGTTAGATCTAAATAAAAATAAAAAATATAGGAAATGTATGTTACATCTTCATTGAGAGAAAACTGGGCAACTTTTTCACGCAGTGAGTGGTACCTGTATTGAATGAGCTGCCAGAGGAAGTGGTGGAGGCTGCTACAATTACAACATTTTAAAAGATGTCAGAATGGGTATATGAATAGGAAGGGTTTAGAGGGATATGGGCCAAATGCTGGCAGTTGGGACTAGATTTATTTGGGATATCTGGTTGGCGTGGATGAATTGGATCAAAGGGTCTATTTCCGTGCTGCATATCTCTCTGACTCTGACTCTGTCTCTATGGCTGTTAAAATCATGTGTGTCAAAGGTTCCTTCTCTAGTTCAGTTGTATCTGCTGCTGCTGTTGTAAACAGTCTGAGTGTCTTCCCTTTAATCGAGCAGTATTGTAGCTTGGATGTGACAATAACTCAAACAAATGCTGTGGGGGCAAATTATCAGCATGTTGTCTCAGCAACTGTACGGAGAAAGAAACAGTTAATATTTCGGGACTGTAACCTTTCATCTATATAAGCTTTTCAGCAAATGGTAGGTGTGACAAAAGTGTTCTTTTAATCAGGCTGAAGACAGGAGATAATGACTGATAGAACAATTAGTGCTCTTGGCCTAAAGGGAATGGGGTTGGGACGAGTAAAGAAACGAGAGAAACAGAAGTTGTGCCTAGATCAGGTGTATTGCTGTTTGACCCAAAAAAAGAATGCTTGCAGTACAAAGATAGCGACCCTACCCTTGGGTCACAAGGCCCAGGTTCAAGACCCACTTGCTCCAGAGGTGTGTAATGACACCGCTGAACAAGTTGATTAGAAAAGTCTAAAATTCAAACAATCAAAAGGAAGTAAATTTGGGGAAAGAATTTACAATCTGAAATTATTAAAATCAATATTGAGTAAAGAAGACTGTAAAATACCGAATTTTAAAGTATGGCTGTTCCTGAAATTGGATTGCAGCAGGCCAAGGACAGAGATGTAAAGTGGAGAATTTAAATAGCACATCACTGTAAGCTCAGGGTTATGGTTGTGAACAAAATAGAGGTGTTTGAAAAGCAATCGCCTAATTTGCTTTTGGTTTCCTTTAATGTTGAAGAGTCCACACTGTGAGCAGGAAAAACAGTAAACTTCCCAACCCAGCAGCCTTTGTATTAAATGAATCATTTTCCACCATTTCCACTGCATGTCAGCTCATAGCAGCCTCCAAATACAACTTGTCCTTATCTCCCCTTTTCATCATTCTGAAGTAACCATTCCATTTGTGGTAACCTTGTCTACTCATTTAACCCAAATAAACTACCCTTCTCCCACAGTAGCTTTCCAGGCCTCCTCTGTCCAAGGCATGAAATACTCTGTAGTAGTGATTTGCATGCACTTCTTTCAATCTATTTTACTACATTCGCTGCTCACCACATTTTATTATGAAAATGTGGTTTATTCATAAAAATCTTCATCTGCCTTCACTGAAGTAGTTCTGTACAGTCTGTGTATCAAGAAAGAAAAACAAACATTAGAATTTGATATTCCCTGCAGTTGCAAAAACTAAAGACACTTTTTTTAGTCATGCACGACAGTATTTACATACATTGAGGCAACGGGAATGTTGGATAACTGAACAGATGCTTGTTCTTCTATGTCTCTATGTTTCCATGTTTGTACTTCGGCAGGAAAGACCTTTAGATGGTAGTCTTTCCACATGGTGCCTTGGTGGCATTTGCCCCAAGCTTTAGCGAATCTCTCAGCAACTAGTCCTGCATCTTGGAATGAGGTCAGCTGTTAACACTGGAAGACTAGCAAGTTTCAGGCAGACCAAAGACCATCTTTCATAGAGTTGATGGTCCTCCCAGGTGCAGTCAATGTCCTTGTCTTGGTATGCATCTCAGCACGTAGAGCACAGAATCCTGCATCATGGAGCTTCTGGGGATGAACTTCAACAAAAACTGCTGCATCTCTCTCCAGAGATTCTCTACAAAGGCATATTTCAGAAGGAGATGTATGATGGTCTCTTTGCCAACACATCCACTTCGAGGCAGTGTACAGTGGCGCATAGCGTGCATGAAGGATCTGATGGGCAGTATCCTTTCCACTACCAGCCAAGCTATGTCTTGATGCTTGTTGGAAAGTTCCAGTGATGAGGCATTCTGCCAAATGACTTTTACCGTCCAGTCGTGGAAGCATGTGACAGGATCCATGCTCTCCTTTTTATGCAGGGTCTCAAGGATGCTGTGCACTGACCATTTCCTGATAAACTTGTGGTCAAAGATGTTTTTCTTTACAAATTTTTCAACAAAGGACAGGTGATAGGGAATGGATCAATTACCTGGAGAGTTCTGCAGTGCCGAGGCTAGACCTATCTTTCGCAACACTGGAGACCGGTAGAAGCTCATTATGTAGTGACACTTGGTGTTTGCTTACCAAGAGTCTAAGCAAAGTTTCTGCAGCCATACACAAAGGTGGCCATCAGGATGAGGGTGGCACTAGGTATGCCTTCTCTCCACTTATCCAGAGCTTTGTACGTGGTGTCCATGCAGACACTGTCCGTCTTCCACTTCCAGATGAAGTGGAAGATGGCTCGGGGGACTGCAAAGGTGTGGGCTTGCGGAATGGGCCAGGCCGGTGCCATGTGCAGGAACATCGACAGTACCACCAAGAAGGCCATCAACAAACACCTAGAACTAGACCCTATATATATGCCACTGCGAAGGAAAACCGGAAATGAGGTAATCAAATCTAATGGACCCCAGAGTTTAAATACCAGGCGGGAAAACCCAACAGCGCTTCATCGGGGGCTGCACTGCTGATGTTACCCAGCAGGGTAATGAAACGTCTACGAACCGACCAACCAGCTCGGCAAGCGAACCTGAGCTACAAATCTACTCGAACCTTAAGAGACCTATAGGCGAAGTACGCTCAAATTGGCCCGGAAATGGGAAAACTACGCCAAACGACAGAGTGCTACCTGCGAGCAACTCTGTTTCCTATGTAGATGCCTTAGGAACCAGATATTATAGCGCAGTGTGAGATACAAACCCCCCCCCATCAACAACACACATGCACATAGGACAGCAGAACACAATGGCCGCAGGATGGTGATGGTAATGATTAATGATGCACACAACCAGCTCCATAGATATGACAGTGAAATTATGCGCAAAAAACTCTATTCCTAGATGCTACCAACCTAGACTGGACAACAGACTTAGAATGAGCCATTAATGTCAGTCAACAGATAATAAGAACCAAAAAAAGACACATCCTACAAGAAAAACTAGCCAAACTAACCCACCAAAAGGACAACCATAGGTCAGACACTTGGATAAGAAACCTTTCAGACAGGAAGCTAACAGACACAGAGAAAACTGTTCTAATACATGGACTCGACTACAACCACTGAGACGGTAACAAGACAGAATTTCTAGCCACACTAGAAGTCACACTAAAGACCAATGGCATCAAAAAGGAAACAGCAAGCCGTAAGACAAATAGTGGTCCCGACACTGACCAGAAGGAGCGAACTTGATGACACACTCAACACATCAGAAAGGAAGGCCCTAGAAGGTCTGAAAAAGACAAAAACATCGTAATATTACCAGCGGACAAAGGGCGCCTGAAGGTAATACTAAACAAAAGGGACTACCTCACTAAAGCACAGACACTCCTTGCAGAAACGAACACATGCCGGCAGGTGCAAATAGACCCGACACCACAACTGGGTAATTGAAACCAGAAGGGACAAACACTCCCCGATTCTACGGCCTCCCAAAGGTACACAAACCAGAAGCACCCCTCAGACCCATTGTCTCCCTCCCAGGCACACCAACACATAGGTTAGCCAAGGAGTTACAACGTAGACTAAAGTACCTCGTCAGCAAGTCATCCCATTCAATCCACTTAGTCCAGAAGTTCCTCAGACCCCTCAAGGACATAAGAATAGTTGATGTTGAGACCATGGTGTCATTTGACATTACCGCCCTATTCATATCAATTGACATACCACTGGCAAGAGAAACACTAGCAACACTTCGAAAAGACTGAGACCCGACAGACAACATGCTGAAACTACTGGACCTATGTCTCACGACCCACTGTACCTTTTAATGGCCAAATCTATGAACAGAAAACCGGGACACCCATGGGGTCACCTATCTCTGGACTAATTGCAGAAGTTGTGATGCAGAGACTCGAAAGCATGACCCTTCTGCAAATCCAACCTAAACTATGGATCCGATACGTTGGCGACACTTTTTTGTCCTTATCAAATGGACCAAACTAGAGGAGACACACCAACTAATAAACAACACTCTCACTGGCCTCAAATTCACCAGGGAAGAGGAAAAGAACAAACAGCTCCTGTTCCTGGACGTCATGAGACTTCACTAATGATGTTGGTGTAGAGCATTTGGGCCCCATTTAATGTGGTGATAGTTACACAACACAATGGAAGGTAGTCTACGCAAGAACCGTGTGGCAGTCCCTCCTACAGATACTGTCATTGGCAAATGCATCTGCGGCAGTATGTATTATAAAGAAGATTGCAAGAGTAATTTTTAGAAATAGAGGCGAGAGTTGGCATTGGACGACTAGAAAATGAAGCTGGAGAAGTACTAATGGGAAATGAAGAAATGGCGGAGGACCTGAATTGGTACTTTGCATCAGTCTTCTTTGGTGGAAGACACCATTAGCATACCACAACTTCAAGCGAGTCAGGGGCAGAGGTGACTGTAGTGGCCAACAGTACGGAACTACTGGGAATTTGATCCACCTTCAGACCTTCCAATCACCCAGTCCAGATGAACTACACCCCAGAGTTCTGAAGGAGATAGTTGAGATTGTAGAGGCAATGGTGTTGATCTTTCAGGAATCGCTGGAGTCCTGGAGGGTCCCACAGGACAGGAAAATGGCTAACTTAGCCATCCCTGTTTAGGAAGGGATGGAGGCAGAAGACCGGAAACTGTAGGTCGGTTAGCCTGACCTCGGTTGTTGGTAAAATTTTAAGTGTCCATTATTAAGGATGAGATTGCAAAGTTGTTGGAAGTGCGTGGTAAAATCGGCTGAGTCAACATGGCTTTGTCAAGGGGAGGTTATGCCTGACAAATCTGTTAGACTTCTTTTCAGGAGGTAACGAGCATATTAGATAAAGGAGACCCAGTGGATGTGATCTATTTGGAATTCTAGATGCCTTTGACAAGGTGTCATGCAGGAGGCTGCTAAATATGTTTTGGCAGCCCATGGTGTTAGAGGCAAGGTGCTGGCATGGATAGAGGATTGGCTGACTGGCAGATGGCAGAGAGTAGGGATAGAGGGGTCTTTTTCAGGATGGTAGCCAGTTTCTAGTGGAGTTCAGCAGGGGTCATTATTGGGACCACAACTATTCATATTATACATTAACTATCTGGGTGAAGGGACTGAAGGCGTTGTTGCTAAGTTGGTAGATGATACAAAGGCAGGTGCAGGGTCAGCTAGTGTTCATGAGGTAGGGAGACTGCAGATGGACTTGGACAGGCTAGGAAAGTGTGCAAAGAATTGGCAAATGGAATAAAGTGTGGGAAGGTGTGAGGAAGAATGGAGGCATAGACTATTTTCTAAATGGGGAAGACTTCAGAAACCTGAAGCACAAAAGGACTTGAGTTCTAGTTCAGCAGTCTCATAACATGCAAGTTGAGTTTACATTTGCCTTCCAAACTGTCATGTTAATATTCATTTCAAGAGACCTAAAATACTGAGTAGTACGTCAGAAATGTACTACTGAGGTAGTAAAAGGCTCTGGTCAGATTGCATTTGGAGCATCGAGCAGCTTTTGGCCCCGTATCTAAGGATGGACGTGCTGGTGTTGGAGAGGGTCCCAAGGAGGTTGATAAGAATGGAGGCTTGTCATATATGAAGATTGTTTGTTTGAGGACTCTGGGTCTGCAGTCTGTGTTTAGAAGTATGAGAGGGAATCTGATTAAAACTTACAGAACATAGAACATAGAACATAGAACATAGAACATTACAGTGCAGTACAGGCCCTTCGGCCCTCGATGTTGCGCCGACCTGTGAAACCAATCTGAAGCCCATCTAACCTAAACTATTCCATTATCATCCATATGTTTATCCAATGACCATTTAAATGCCCTTAAAGTGGGCGAGTCTACTATTTTTGCAGGCAGGGCATTCCACGCCCTTACTACTCTCTGAGTAAAGAACCTACCTCTGACATCTGTCTTATATCTATCACCCCTCAATTTAAAGCTATGTCCCCTCGTGCTAGCCATCACCATCCGAGGAAAAAGGCTCCCACTGTCCACCCTATCTAATCCTCTGATCATCTTGTATGTCTCTATCAAGTCACCTCTTAACCTTCTTCTGTCTAACGAAAACAGCCTCAAGACCCTCAGCCTTTCCTCATAAGACCTTCCCTCCATACCAGGCAACATCCTGGTAAATCTCCTCTGCACCCTTTCCAATGCTTCCACATCCTTCCTATAATGCGGTGACCAGAACTGTATGCAATACTCCAAGAATAATGAGGGGTCTGGATAGAGTGGATGTGGAGAAACTAGTAGGAGAAACTAAGACTTGAGGGCACAGCATCCAAGTGAAGGGAGGGGAGGAGGATGGTTAATCTATGAAACTCATTGTTGCAGAAGGCTGTGGAGGCCAAGTCGTAAAGTATATTTAAGATAAAGATATATAGTTTCTTGATTGGCATGGGGATTAGAGATTATGGGGAGAAGGCAGGAGAATGGACTGGAGAAACATATCAGCCATGATCGAATGGTGGAGCAGACTCAACAGGCCTAATAACCTCCTGTATCTTATGGTCTTATGATAGGCAGGTTGGTGATGATGAGGTTAAGTGTGCTTTTCCCTCTTGTTGATTCTTTTGCCTCCTGCCATGGACTCAATCTAGCAGCTATTTCCTTTGTGACTCTGCCAGCTTGGTCAGTAGTGGTGTTGCTGAACCACTTGTGGCGATGGACATATTGAACTCATCCACCCAGATGTAGGGTATTCGCCTATGCAAGGTTTGTTTTTGTTGAATTGGGTAACTTCTGACATTCTTCCAATTGGCAGAAAATTCAATTTGCTATCGTGTATGTTCAATATGTACTCAAAGATTGAGGCAATGTGGTTGCACTTTATGGAAAATCATGCTACTTCACTGCTGAGGAGGAATTCTTGGCACTACTTATCTGGTGTGTGAATAGATTTGCACGGTAGTTTTATGTAGTTAGAGAGGTGGCCTGCAAGCAGCAAGAATTGTGTGATTTTGAGCCTTGATAAAGCTTGAAACTTCCAAAAAGGGTGTTATTCCAAGATGAGTCTTGTACAGTTATTTTTCTTTTGCTGAAAAGATCAGAAATTTTTTTAAGAAATTAGGACTGGTAATACTAGTTGTGCTCCAATCTGCCAAAGTTAATTGGCTAATCTAAGGTTTATGTTGCAGATCTAATTTTATAAATTAAATTTTTTTGATATGGTGCTGACTCAGTGTTTTATATTGCAGAATTACAAACACTCCTGACTGTTCTAGTTCTGAAACTATGGAAGCCACAAGCATGTTGCCCATACTGAAGAAAAGGCTAGCCTTTCTCTCAGGTATAGTATTATGTATGTTATTTGAGAGTTGACTTAGTTAATAGAGTTTCATGAAAGATTGTTTTGCATTCTCGGTATAAGTTTGCTGACCTATGAATTGATCGTTTCCAATGATGTTACATTTTGATTTGTCATTATGGTATTTTGAAAATTATTAATATTGAGTATACAACAGACTAGGGTTATAAAGAAATTGTGAAAATGTGTATTATTGATGTCTTTATTAATCAGCATTTTCCTCTTAAAATTATTGTAGGTATCAGAAATTTTATTGCTAGCATTGGAGGAAGATTAAAACATGGAGTAATCAATCTAGTTGTGTCCATCATATGAATTACAATTAGGAATTTCAAGTAATCAGTTTGTTCAACAGCCCAAAATTTGGATCTGATAATACCTTTTTTTTGGTTGATAACAGAAATAATGATAGCACTAGTCCACTTTGTGTGACCATTTCTGGTTAACAGTGTTAGCTACCAAAAATGGGCAGTGGAATATAAATGAGACAAATGTCTTGGCATCATGAATCTCATTTTATGTCACTTCTTTGCAATTACAAGCTAATATAATGTTAACAGCTTTAACAGCAAAGTACAGACAGATAAAAGCTTTGCAGGACCTTTCATTAAAATCTTAGGAATGGAAGTAGGAGTGGACCATTTGGTTGTTTGAGCTGGTTTTAACACTGAATAAAAATGACTGATTTGATTGTGGCCTTATCACAACTTTCCTACCTGCCCCCATAACCTTGACTTTCTTGTCAATTAAATATTTATGTAACTCTGCCTTGAATATACTAAATGATTTAACCACAACCACATACACCCCCCTC
Source organism: Rhincodon typus (assembly GCF_021869965.1). Classification (NCBI taxonomy): domain Eukaryota; kingdom Metazoa; phylum Chordata; class Chondrichthyes; order Orectolobiformes; family Rhincodontidae; genus Rhincodon; species Rhincodon typus. Next base: position 39,762,604 of record NC_063338.1, read on the forward strand.
TCAGTTCTAAACTGTCTGACAAGAAGAAATATCCTTCCAGCATCCACCGTGTCAAGTTGCCTTAGGATTTTGCATGTTCCAAGAAGATGACCACTCACTTTCCTCAACTCTGTTGGATCCAGGTATAACCTGATCAACCTTTTCCTCATAAGACCATCCCTTCGTCCCAAGAATCAGCCTAGTGAACTTTCTCTGAATTGTTTCCAATGGACTTTTGTCCTCCTTTTGTTAAGGAGGCCAAAACTGTGCACAGAATTCCAGAAGTCTTAAGAACTAACACTTTCTAGAGAGCAAAAACAAAGTTGCTGGACAAGCTCAGCAGGTCTGGCAACATCTGTGAAGAAAAAGACAGAGTTAATGTTTCGGGTCCAGTGACCCCCCCTTCAGACCCTTCCTCCTCACTGGACCCGAAACGTTGACTCTTTCTCTTTTTTTTTCTTCACAGATGCTGCCAGACCTGCTGAGCCTTTCCAGCAACTTTGTTTTTGTTCTTGATTTACAGCATCTGCAGTTCTTTTGGTTTTTACCACCTTGAGGGCAATTTGAAACTGGCAACAAATGCTGGCTAAGCCAGCGACACCCATATCCCATGAATGAATTTTAAAAATTCAAATGTTTTTTGATACCTGAAACTGTGCATGGCACTATTTCAGGAACACACGTGCAGAAATTCAAACATGGTAAGTCATCACAGAATTTATGTGACATCATATGCAAATGCAATTCTGCACCTGTCCTGGAAAATGGGGTTAATTGGGACCGGGGATGCAGACTGGGAAGGAATGAGAATGAGAATCTCCTGGAGTGATGAAGGAAGGGGGCCGAGAAGCCAGGGGACATGGGGGTGTGATAAGGGTGCCCAAGAGCCAGAAAACCCTCTCCCCATCTTTTCTCCTGTGCTCCCCTGGCATTCTGCCCCCCTCATAACTATCGCCCCATCACCATTCCAACAGGGATCTTCATCTTCCCTTCGTCCCCTTTCCCAGTTTCTTTTCTTCCTCCCATTCTGGGTCCCGATCTTTCCTCTGGGCTGCGTCCTCCTGAAACTTTGTATGCATACGCACTATTGTTAACAAATGCAGCCTTAAAAGCATTGCTAAGGACCTGCACAACCACAGTAACGCTTACAATCTTTTAAGTTCTATTCCTTTTTTCTTCTAAGGGAGATGTGGTATTAAGATGTGGGTTCCTGTAGAAGATGGATTTCTGATGAACTATTTGATTTTCAGTGAATGATCATGAGATTAAGTTGCCTGAGATGAAAGAAGGGTGATCAATAAGCTAACTTTTTGGGCTTGAGTTTGTGTGTGCACGTGCGTGTGTGTTAGCACTTCACACCAATCTAGTTGCAGAGCAGAGAACATGTCTTTGCAGCAGATTTCATTTGAAATTTGGTATACTGACTAAGAGTGTTAAACCTGTTAAGAGATTACAGAAAAAAGAGATTAAACTTGTTAACTGAAGAATTCCTGCAGTCACTTAGACCTCCTGAGTTACCCAAACTGAGGACGGGAGAGAGAGTTTCTAGATATAAGATTCCAGATTTAAGATGGCTTGGGGATTTCTGACCTGAGGTGGCCATGCTTAAGATGCTACTTTTGCTTGTTTTAACTTGGAGTGTATGACCGTGGGATGGTTGGACGAGTTTGAACCTCCTGATTCTGATTTGAATTTTGGGAGTGAAAGTCAAATGTGTGTGGAAGGAAATTTGAAAAGGAACTTCATTTTAAAGTATAAGCATTTGTGATTTTAATGAATGGCCAGAAATGTTAAATACAAGATATTATAACAATGAATGTTCATGCTTTTTTGAATTAAACGGTGAACCCCAGGGCTGCTTCATTTGAATAAATGCCTGAGATTTTGGATTATAAAAGAGTCCAAATAAGCACGTTAGTAATCTGTATAGAGATCATAACAGTCTTTTCAGGATTTGTCATTGTTGATAACAGATGATTTCAGGGAGTAGAAGTTTCAGCCTTTATATATTTTCTCCCCCTAACTTTAGGTTTTGCAGGAGTTAAAATGCAAATTCTTGTCTACAAATTAGTTTGCTCAGAGAACTTTAAACCTGTCAAACATGATGAATTGGACTGCCCTTTTACTATTTTGCAATGACTTTGAAAAAATGCAGTTATCAGCAAGTCTTCAATGGCTTTTGTAGGAAATCTCTCTTGATTATCAGCAAACTACATGCAACAATATTGATTGTTTTCAAAAGGCCAAAATACTGTTGTAATCTGAGTAAGGCTATTCTTTTGCAGTATACAGATTACTTTTTTTATTTGAAAATCTTTTATACAAGAGATTTAAATTTTAATTGTACTCATAACATTAAATCAGATTACATTTTAAAGTAATATTCCCAGATGTACTAAGCACTTGCCCCTTGCTTACTTTCTGCAGAATAATGTTAGATCCGAATCTGTGCAGAAACATTGAATGGCATTGAAAATGAAATATATTATCTGTCTTACTGTAGCTGATTTTTGTCACAATTTAGGTGTTAATTTTATTTCAATTTCATTTTGGTGTTGAAAGGACAGGTCCACTATTGCTGATGGTTATCACTCTGGGTCATTGAATCCTTGATCCAGTTCTGTGCGTGGAGTGAGATCTGGAAACTTTAGTATTGTTTTGCTAGATAGAGGTCGCTTCACATGGTTCCTACATGATTTCTGTGGGCCAGTTGGCTGGTTTGCGTTGCAGAGTGACGCCAACAGTGTGGGTTAAGTTCCCACCAGCTGAGGATAACATGAAAGACACTCCTTCTCAATCTCTTTCCCTTAGCCTGAGGCGTGATGACCCTTAGGGTAAAGCACCATCAGTTGTCTCTTTGTAATGAGAAAGCAGCCATACGATCTGGTACTTATTTACATGATTCCTGAAGTCGATCTCTAGTTTATTATTATCCAATCACCAAACCCCACATACCTGCCAATTTCCTGCTTTTGCACCCTACTATGTCACTGTTTAAATTTCATTTATTTTGCGGCTGGTTCTTCCATACCCTACTGAGAAAACAATCTAAGAAGTTTCTTATCAGTACAATACTAAGCTCCTTGATTGTGCTTTCATAGGCATCACTTCCCTGGGCTGAACTCCTTGATTTACCCGTTTTTCTCCTGTCCCTTTTTCCAATACTGCGTTGTTTCTTATGCTTTGAAATCACTTTTTTTCCCTCCAAGTTTCTTTATTCTTGTGCCAAACAAATATCTGTAATAGTTTTAACCACCACTGAAACTCCAACTACTCTTTCTGTGTCTTTCCTGAAACTCTATCAAAGAGTTTCAGGCAATGACAGGAGTGTGATTTTTATGGAGGGCCTTAAAGAAGGAAATTAAAGCAGAGAGATTTTAGAAGGGAGAGGGAGTGAACATAGATTGGAAAGGAATTGGTTGCTCGGGAATGGAGTAAGTGGCAAGTGAATACTAATTCATTGCAAATGTGAAGGTGCTTCAGTTGAATATGCAAACAAATAATTGCTTACTTGCTGTGTTGAAGGAATTAGTAATGTGAGTAACCAACAGCAAGGGCGTATCTAAATGTATAAAAAGGAAAAGGAAGCCAAATTGAAAATAGGCCTCTTAGAGAATGAGGATGGGAAAATCATAACTGGGAACTAGGAAATAGCAGTGGGATTGAATAAATACTTTGCATTAGTAGGAGACACCGAGACTATTCCAAGTATTAGAAAAAATACTCAAATGGGGCTAAAGACTGATCGATTTCCCCAAACTGACTGGATGCATCCTACGTTATGAAAGGAAGAAGCTGCAAGATCATGGATGCACTGGTAGTAATCTTCTAGGAATCCTTGATTTTCTAATCCTCTTTCCAGAATTTGTTGATGTAACACCCTTATTTAAACAGGTAACTAAAGGCCAGTTAGCTTGGTGTTTGTTGTTGGGAAAATATTAGTCTGTTATAAAATATCTACCAGCAGAGCATTTAAAAATGCATAAAATGATCAAGCAAAGTCAGCATGGCTCATGAAGGGAAAATCGTGCCTGACAAATTTACTAGAATTCTTTGAGATAACAAGCATGTTAGATAAAAGCGAATCAGTGAATGTGATATGTTTGTTTTTTTTGATAAGGTACCACATATTAGGCTACTTAAGAAGAAAAAGGCCGATGGTGTTGGAGATAGTAGTATTATTAGCATGAATAGAGGATTGGTGAACTAATAGAAGACATAGGATAAGGGGAGCATTTTCAGGATGGCAACCTGTAACTAATGGTACCCCACAGAGCTCAGTGCTGGGGTCACAGTTATTTAAATATATATGGACTTGGATGAGGAAAGTGAATGTACTATTGCCAAGTTTGCAGATAATGTAAAAATAGGTGAGAAGACAAGTAGTAGCATTGACATTGAAAATCTGCAGAGGGGGTATAGACAGGTTAAGCAAATGAGAAAATTTTAGCATCTGGAATATAATGTGGGACAGTGTGAGGTTATGCAGTTTGGCAGAAAGAATGAAGTGCTGGATACAATTTAAATGATAAAAGGCTGCAGAACGGGGATTTGGGAGTATTTGTCCATGAATCACAAAATGCTAGCATCCAAGTTTAGTAGGTAATAAGGAAGGCAAATGAAATGTTGGCCTTTTATTTAAAAGGGAATGGAGTACGAACCATAAGGAGGTCTTGCTAAAACTATACATGGAAGTAGTCAGACAACAGCTGTAAAACGGAATGGTTTTGGGCCCCTTATCTAATGAAAGATAGATATACTGGCATTGGAGGCTGTCTAGAGAAGGTTCTTGATACTGGTTATGGAGGGACTGTTCTGAGCAAGAGTTGAATAGGTTGGGCTTGTACTCATTAGAATTTGGAAAAGTGAGAGGTGGTCTTGCTGAAGTCACCCAAGAACCTTTTGTGCTTGACACATTGGATGTGGAAATATTGTTTCTCTCTTTGGGAGAGTCTAGGGTGAGACGGCATAATTTCAGAGTAAGGGTTTGCACATATAAGATCAAGATGAGGAGGATAATGATTCTGAGGGTAATGATTCTGTGGATCTCTTTACTGTAGGGGGCTGTTTAAGTTGGGTCATTAAGTATGTTTTAAGGCTGAGATGCACAGGCTTTTAATCAGTAAGGGAATGAAAAGTTAGGGGGAAAAGGCAGAAAAGTGGAGTTGAGGATTTTCAGCCTTGATCTCATTGGCATAATGTCGGCTGTTTGTCCCATTGATTCTATGTATTGTGGTCTTTTTGTCTGGATCAGGCATTTTGGGACCAAGTTAGGGTTGATGCAGTTATCTTAAACTTCCCCTATTGATTTTGTACTTAAAATAAATAGATGACTGCTAACACGAAAGAAACACTAGTTGTAAATAACAGCAATGCCGACTGATTATAGTATCGTGGAGCGCCAGTTAAATGTGGGGAAAGCTGTCCTGTGGTGGAGTTACACCTGACTTGTTAAAAAATGATTATGATTTTTGGAGGCTTGTCATTGGAGGCTTATCATTGCAGCCCAGACATTTGCTGCAGGATTTCCTCAGGACAGTGTTCTTGGCCTAACCATCCATGTCGGTAATCTTCACTCTTTTCATTGGATCTGTTTACTAATAAGTGCCACTACCACCATTGAGGGGAAAGACTCGAGCTTGCTTTCAGCAAAATTTGAATGAAGCTCAGGATTGGAGTGGAAAGTTCAAGGTAACGTTGTCAATTGGCATGAGCGCCAATACCATTGCCAAACACGAAACACTGTTGCCTTTCCAGCCTTTGTAGTACTATTGCTGATCTCCACACTATTAACATCTTGGTAATAGTGTGGCAAATTGTTGACCAGAATTTTAAATGTACTAGCTGTCGCACCAATGTTACAAGATCAAGGCAGTGGCTGTGTACTTTGTGTTGACTTTCCCACCACCTGATACTACAAGGCTTCGCTAATTTTTCCAAGACTTAAGCTTGGAGTGAGATAGAATGCATTTCATTTCAATTTGTATAACATGAAAGAAGCTTGTAGAACAAAGCAATTTAATTGATACATACCCTCCCCCCAGAATTAGTATTTACCTGCTCCATCTCAATTGTATTTGACAAGATACACCACAAACTCACCAAGCTTCGACCACTTCCCTACCCTGAAATTCAAATACTTTTTGTCAAGTGCAATGTCATGGGAACATTCAAAACAGGAGCAGATGATGCAAAGTAGATTTTTTCAGTATAACCTTACTATAGAATCTTATCCTTCCTCTTATGTTATTAAAATACTTCCTGAAAAATTTTAATCAGTCATCTATAAGTCTGGGCAGGAACCTGCTGTGTTTTTTCTGAATTTGAATTGTGCAGAATGAGTGCATGAATGTGTAACCAGTTTTCCAGGAAGTTCCAGGAACAAAGCAGATGGACCAAATCTTTTTGAAAAGGATAACACCTCTGAGGGATATGGATAAAAGAGAGGACTCCAGCTGTTAAAGTATTCTTTCCCTGACAACTTCCCTCCAACTGGAAAAGAAGACAGAAGAGGACAGAAAAGATACAAAAATAATCTGTAGTCTTCAGACTGTGTATTTTTGAAAGTTGTAGACATTTCTTTGTAAGTAATAGTACAAAATTATTTAAAGAAAAGCTACAAAATAATTTTAAAGGAACTTGCTAATGAAATTTAATCTGGGCATATTTCAAAAACAGATTATGCGCCAAATTTTCTTTTATGGGCCAAAACTCTCCATGAAAGTTTCTGAAATTGACACTTGCCCAAACTGTGGGAAAATGTAGACCTATGTTTACATGAAGACAAGTAAAAAGATGCACTTCTTATAGCCTTTGTTTTGTAATGCAAGCTACAGAAAATGCACAAATGTGAGTGCATGCAGTCATGGTAATTATTCTGCATTGAACTTTGAAACCAAAAGAAGATCAGTAAATTTCTCCCTTTTTTTGTAATGGCTAGAAAGTGTTCTAATTGCTAACTTTAATGAAAGACACAGAGAACAAAGCAGATGGACAAAATCTTTTTGAAAAGGATAACATCTCTGAGGGATATGGATAAAAGAGAGGACTCTAGCTGTTAATGTATTCTTTCCCTGACAACTTCCCTCCAACTGGAAAAGAAGACAGAAGAGGGCAGAAAAGATACAAAAATAATTGGGAAAGAAAAAAGCATTAAAGAAGAGTAGAACCAGAATCAATGTCAGCAATTTAAAGGCTGTAGCGATATCAGAGGCACTGTACTGTCCCCCTTCCTGTGTATAAACTCCACTAGCCTATTAAAATTTCACGTAAAATAAATTTTACTTTCGTTAATCTGAGGATCTCCGGATTGCAGGTTTAATTATATTAAAGCATTTTAAAAGTTTGACTGGGCCAATGTGTTTTTTGTTCCATTTCTAGTCTTTGGAAACTGTGGTTTCTTTCTGTGTAGTCACTGCTTATTTTGAATTTTCTTCTGTGCACCCACATCCACAAGAATTTTGCTTCTGACTAATTAAAATCATACCATAAATGTGAAACATTTAGTTAAAATTTTGTGCATAATGTCAGAATAACATTGTAACTATTTTTAAAAGAATACAGCAGCTTTTTGAATCTTTCAGTCTTTGCAGAGAGTTGACCTCATCTTTTCCAAACTGACAAGTAGCTAACTGTGGCAAACAGAAAATGGCAGTAATGTTTAATTTTGCAGTTCATTGTCCTGATCTCTGTTCACTTAACTGTAAAGAAAACAAACTTAATATAACAGCTGGTTTAACTTTCCATTGCCATATTTGGCTGGACCTCTTAAAACATTTCTGGGACCTGCTCTTATTTGGGCACCCTGGAATGCAAAGATAACTTTCATCTCTTTTCTGTTTTTTGGAAACACCTGTGCCTTATCCACTCCACATTCACCTGCAGCAACAAGTGCAAGGAGCTCTTGAACAACTTTATCAATATGACTGAGAAAATCCAATCAGCTATATTTGCCATGACCATCTCTTTCACTAGCTGACTTGCCCAACTTTATTTAATGCTGACTCCTATCCTGGCCCTGATCTTTCGTCTTTATGTAGTTTTACTCCTGTCTCCCTCATGCCATATTCCCTTGATCCTATTTTCGCAAAACTGCTGATTGCACAACATCCTGTTTTGTCCCTCCTGTTAACTGATGTAGTAAGTGGTTCTCTCTCTTCCACATATGAAGTTACTGCCTGAAGCAAGAACCCAGGGTATTGGGGGTAGTATGTTAGCATGGATAGAGGATTGGCTAATTGGCTGGACCAAAGGTTCTGTGCTGTATGACTCTGTGACTCATGGGTGCGGCCTCACAGTGCCAGGAACCCTGGTTTGATTCTACCCTTGGAGGACTTTGTGCAGAGTTTCCACATTCTCCCCATGTGCTCTGCTTTTCTCACACAGTCCAAAGATGTGCAGGTTAGGTGGATTACCCATGCTAAATTGTCCATAGTGTCCAGGGATGTGCAGGCTAGGTGATTTAACCATGGGAAATGCAGGGTTACAGGGATGGGGGTTGGTGGTGTGGGTCTGGGTGGGATGCTCTTCAGCGGATTGTGTGGACTACTTTGACATTGTAGTGATTTTATGATTCTATGACTCTATAATTGAGGTAAAAGGTGAATTTTCAAGATGGCAACCTTAAACTAGTAGAGTACCAGAGGGATCAGTGCTTGGGCCATGATTTTATATGTATGAGTATATTGCCTTGGATGAGGCAAATCAATGTACCATTGGTAAGTTTGCAGGTGAATTAAATAGGTGGGAAGGCAAAAATTGAGGATGATACCGGTGATCTACGGAGGGATATAGGCAGGTTAAGTGAGTGGACAAAAACTTGTCAGATGGAAAATAATGTTGGAAAATGTGCGATTTTGCACTTCTGCAGAAGAATAGAGCAGCTGAATATTGTTTAAATGGGGGGAAAAAAAAACATCTGCAGCACACAGGTTTTCGGGGCTCCTGCGTAAATTACAAAAGCTAGCATCCAAGGTTAGCAGTTAATAAGAAAGGCCAATGGAATGTTGGCCTTTATTTCAAAGGGAATGGAGTATAAAAATACAGCAGCCTTGGTACAACTGCAAAGCAAAGGTTAATCCACAGCAACAATTCTGTGCACAGTTTTGGTTCCCTTTAAAGAAAGATATACTGGTAATATGGGTGGTCCAGAGGAGTTACACTAGGTTGATCCTGGTCACTGAGGGATTCTCTTAGGAGAAGCTTCTTAAGTTAGGTCTGAACTCTCTGCAATTTAGAAGAATGCATGACCATTATATTGAAATGTATAAGAATCTTTGGGGGCTTGACAGGATTGATGCTGAGTGGTTGTTTCCCCTTGTAGGAGGGTGTAGGAACAGTGGGCATAATTTCCGGAATAAGTGGTTGTCCATTTAACTCTGAGGAGGAATTTGTTTTGAGGGTAATTAATCTGTGGAAAGCTGTAAGAACTGGATTGTTAAGTATATTCAAGGCTGAGATGGACATGGTTTTAATCAGTAAAGTAGTCAAGGATTATAGGGAAAAGTCAGGAAAGCGAGGATGAGGATAATCCAATCAACCACAATCTCATTGAATGGTGGAGAAAACTTGGTGGGCCGAATGGTCTGCTTCTCGTGTGTCCTTTGGTTTTGTAATCTTCAAAAGCATAATTTTATGGACCCCTGCTGGTCAGTTGCAGGTATTGTGGGTCATAAAATTCCCTGGGTGAATTTCCTGCCATTTGTTTTGTACATGGGATGGGGCATTGCTGGCTATCCACCTTTTTATTGCCGATTCCTAATAGTCCTGGAGAGCATTATAGGGACAACTGTAGCACTGTTAGGAAGGCAGTTTCAGAATTTTGATCAGTGACAGTGAAGGAACAAAGATACAGTCTCGAATCAGGATGGTGTGCAGCTCGGAGGGAAACTTCCATGTAACTGTGTTCTGATAGCATCTGTTGCTTATGCCCTTTAAGTAGTAAAGGTCACCAGGTGGTTGCTGCATTTTAAAAAGCATTGCTGAGCTATTGCAGGGCATCTTGCAGATGCTCCACACTGCCCCAGTATGCGTCAGTGTGAAGGGTATGCATGTTGATAGTAGTGGATATGCTGCCAATTAAGTGAGCTGCTTTGTCTTTGGTGTCAAGCTTCTTGAGTGTTATTGGAGCTGCATTCATCATGGCACGTGGAGAGTGTTCCATCTCATTCCTGACTTCTGCTTTGTAAACAGTGGACAGGCACTGTGGAGACAGGAGGTGTGTTACTCACCATAGCGTTCTCGGCTATTGACCTGCTTTTGTAACCACATAATGTATATGGCTGATCAAGTTCTGTTTCTAATCAATCGTAAACTCCAGGATAAAAGTAGTGGCAGATTTAGTGATGGTAATATCATTGAATGTTGAGGAGTGACAGTTAGATTCTGTGATTGGAGACAGTCATTGACTGGCACTTGTGTAGCACGGTGACTTGTTCCTTATCAACCTTATCTGGACACTTCACTTATCCACTTATCAAGACTTTTGAAAAGTATTTAGGTAGTGCTTGAAATGCCGTAGCATACAAGGCTGTAGGCCAAGTGCTGGAAAATGTGATTAGGATAGATAGATAGATGATCGATAACTAGCCCAGACAAGATCATTCGAAAATCCCTTTTCTGTGCTGTAAAAACTTTCCATAACCCAAGAACAAAAACAAAGTTGCTAGAAAAGCTCAAGTCTGGCAACGTCTATGGAGGAGAAAAACCCAAGCCTGCAGTTGACTAGGTCCTGGTACTTACAGACATTTTCTCTATCTGAAGTGCTGCAGAGATGCTGAACATCATGCAATTATCAGTGGAAAGAAGGTCAGTGATGAAGCAGTTGAAGATAGTTGGACTAACTTTGAGGAATTCTTGCAGTGATGGCCTTGAGCTGACATGATGGATCTCCAACAACCATAGCCATCTTCCTTTGTGCTATATATGACTGTCCAGTAGAGGGTTTTACTCTGATTTCCATTGACTCCAGGTTTTCTAAGGCCTCTTGATACCATATGTGGTTATATGGACCTTTTGATTGCAAAGGCAGTCACTCACATTCTGAGTTTCAGTTTTTATCTTGTCCATTCTTGGACCGAGGCTACAATGAGGCCAGGAGCCAAATACCCTTGGTGGAACCCAAACTAAGTATCAGCAGATTATTCCTTTGTATGTTCAGTCTGATATGTCTTGACCCTTCCATCCCTTTGCTGACAATGGAGAGTAGGCTGATTGGCTGGCTGGTATTTTGACCTTGTTGGATTTTTCCTGATTTTTGTGCCCAGGACCAATTTTCCCTCTGAGCTGTATATTTGTATGCCTGAGTAATATTCCATATTGTTAGGTAGATGGCAGTGGTGAGCTGTATCATTACAGCTGGCTTGAGATTGCTAGTTCTGGAACAGGAGTCTGCAGTACTGTTGCTGGAATGTGGTCAGGGTCCATAGCCTTTGCAGTATCCAGAGCTTCCAGCCATTTCTTTCTGATATTAGTGCATCATTTGGTTGAAGGCTGGATTCTGTGATGCTGGTAATATCTGAATGCAACAGACGAATCATCCACTTGGTAAATTTGGCTAAAGATGAGTACAAACTCTTTACCTTGCGCTAATGGGCTGATCTCCTACATCTTTGAGGTTGGGGATATTTGTGGAGCTTTCACCGACTGTTAGTTCAGTTTCCCACCATCATGGCAGTACTTCAGAGCTTTGGTAGAAATCAACGGAAGAATTTATTGCATATATTTGGATATGAGATTTCATGGGTCCAGACCGGATGTTAAGGACTCCAATTATAACTCCTTCCCAGTTGTATGTCATTGTGCTGCTGTGTCTAATGAGTCTGACCCGCCAGTGGACAGGACATGCCCAGGGTTGGGAATGGCAGTGGTGGTGTCTGAGACATTGTCTGCAAGCTATGATTCTGTGAGTACAACTGTGTTAGGCTGATACTTAACTAGTCTTTGGGACAACTACCTCCAATTTGAAACAAGCCCCCACATGTTAGGAAAGGGGTCTTTGCAGGGTTGCCTTGGCTGTGTTTGCACTTGTTTTGCCATCTACTGTGGTTTCATTCCTTTCTTTAAGCTCTGTAGTGGTTTTGTAGAACTGAGTGGTTGACTATGACCCGCTGTGGGTCTGCTGTCACATAGGCCAGATTCGGTAGGATGGTGGATTTCCTTCCCTTGAAGACATACGAGACATGTACTTGTGACAATCGTTACTTGGTTGCCATTAGGCTAGCATTTAATTCCAAATTCAATAAAAATATGAATGTCACCGTCTGCCATGGTGAGATTCAAAACCATATCTCCAGAACATTAGAGTAGTACTTTGGTCATGTCACTGGACTACTGATCCAATAGACTACCATTTCCTGTATTACTTTACTGTAAAATTCCAGAGAGCTCCTCCTCATCTCAATTGAAGTCCTTAAGTGGCCATTAAGTTTCATTCCTGCCCCAGTCTTCAGCAAAGGGGTCTGGCAGGGAGGAAAGCTGGCACGTTGCCCTCATCAATCCTCAGATGAGGGATTGGGAATGCCTCCATTATTGGGCCCTTTTCAAGACCAGGTGCTTCAGCTGAGGCATCAGTTTCTCCTTCATAGCGCAGTGTCCTAATTTATAGTCACATAACATGGAAACAGACCCTTCGATCCAACTAGTCCACGTCGACCATGTTCCCAAGCTAAACTAGTTACACCTGCCTGTGTTTGGCCTATATCCCTCCAAACCTTTCCTATTCATGTACTTATGCAAATGTCTTAAACATTGCAACTGTACCTGCATCCACCTCTGGCAGTTCATTCCACACACTAACCACTCTGTGCAAAAACAGTTGCGTCATGTCCTCTCACCTTAAAAATATGCCCCCTCGTTTTGAACGCCCCCACCTTAGAGAAAAGACCTTTGCTATTTACCTTATCTCCTGATTTTACAAACCTCTTAACCTCCTATGCTCTAGTGAAAAAAGTATCAGCCTATCCACCCTTATTTTTTAAACTCAAACCCTCCATTCCTGGCAACTTCCTGGTAAGTCTTTGCTGAATTCTCTCCAGTTTAATAACAAACTTCTTATAACTGGCTGACCAGAACTGCACACAGTACTCCAGAAGAGGTGTCACCAACGTCCTGTGTAACCTCAACATGACATCCCAACTCCTATACTGAAAGGTCTGAGCAATGAAGGCAAGTGTGCTAAATGCCTTCTTAACCACCCTGTCTATCTGCGACACAAACTTCAAAGAACTATATACCTGAATCCCTTGGTCTGTTTGTTCTACAACACAACCAAGGGTCCTACCATTAATTGTATAAGTCTTGCCCTTGTTTGTTTTATCAAAATGCGATACCTCACATTTATCCAAATTAAACTCCATCTGCCACTCCTCAGCCGTTGACCCAGTTGGTAAAAAGCTCTTTCTGTAATCTTAAATAGCCTTCCTCACTGTTGACTATATCACCAATTTTGGTGTCATCCACAAGCTTACTAACTATGCCTTCTATATTCTCATCCAAATCACTTCAATAAATGACAATCAAAAGTGGACCCAGTACCAATCGCTGTGGAGCGTTGCTGGTCACAGGCCTCCAGTCTAGAAAATGACCGTCCACTACCACCCTTTGTCACCTACTGGAAAGCCAATTTCGTATCCAATTGGCAAACTCACTATAATGCTTACGCGAAGCACCTTAGGACATTTCATTACACTAAAGGCACTAAGTTGATTACACATATTGTGTAACATTAGCTAACATATGCTGATTGAAAATATTTCTGTTTGTTCTGGTGGGAGATTTTGTTTATCGGATAAAATGAGGTAAACTCAGACCTATTCCATTCCCAATAGAAGTATTTATATAAAGGAAGAAAGTAATCTCTAAGAAATGATGATGAGTTCAGAAACAAGCAATGAATATATGTCAAGAGCTGAACTCCGTACTAGATGCAAGGCGTTTTTTAAAAAAAAGTGGTAACATTTAAATAAAGAATAACAACCCAGTCATTGAAAATCTCATTGTACCTAACAAAGGGTTGGAATGTCCAAATTTTTTAGAATCACATGGTATAGAAGAGACCCTTCAGCTCACCGAGTCTGCAACAACGCAAAGATAATCTAGTTATAGGCTAGTTCCACTTTCATTGGAGGCACTTCAGATAGGGTTCACAAGGATGACCCCCAGTATGGAAGGATTGTCTTATGAGCAAAGACTAAACAAGTTGGGACTCTACTCACTGGAATGAGTGAAGTGATCTCATGGAAACATGCTGGATTCTTAAGGAGCTTAATAGGGTAAATGCTGACAAGATGTTTCCCTCATGGGAGAGTCTAGGACCAGAGGATGTAGTCTCAGAATAAAGAGGTGCCAATTTAAGACTGAGATGAGAAATTTTGTCTTTCAAAGGTTGTGAGCCTTTGGAATGCCTTGCCACAGAAAGCTGTGTATATTTAAGGCTGAGATAGATAAATTCTTGATCAGTCAGGAATTCAACAGTTGTTGGGAAAACATAGAAAAGTGGACAGGATGAATATCAGATTAGCTGTGATTCTGTTGAATGGCAGAGGAGGCTCAAGGAGCTGAACAGACTACTCCTGTTCCTGTTTCTTATGGTCTTATACTTTCCAGCACTTGGCTCATACCCTTCAGTGTTATGACATTTCAAGTGCTTATCCAGTACTTTTAAAGGTTGTGAGGTTTCCCAGCTCAACTACCCTCCCAGGCAGTGCTTTCCAGATTCCCACCAGACCAGGCAGTGCATTTCAGATTCGCACCATCCTCTGGTGAAAAAAGCATTTTCCTCAAATCGCTGCCTTTCACCTTAAAATTGTGTCCCCCTTGATATTGAGCCTTCAACTAAGAGGGACAACTGCTTTCTATCCTCCATGCTGCTAATAATCTTATATACCTTAGTCAAGTCCCATCAGCTTTCTCTGCGCCAAAGAAAACAACCTGACTTTATCCAGCCTCCCCACAGCTAAATTGCTCCATCCTGGCAATATCTTGGTGAATCTTCTGCACCTGCTCCAGTGCATTCATACCCTTTGAATAGCCAGTGACGAGAACTGCATACAATATTCCAGTTATGGTGCAACCAAAGTCCTGTGCAGCTCCATAATAACCTCCCTGCTCCTAGAATCCATGACTGATAAAGGCAAGTGTCATGCATTCCTTCTTAACTATCCTATTAATTTAGTTCTGAGGACGGGTCACCCGACCCAAAACGTTAACTCTGATCTTTTTCTTCACAGATGCTGCCAGACCTGCTAGCTTTTCCAGCAACTTTGATTTTGTTCCTGATTTATAGCATCCACAGTTCTTTCAATTTTTATCCTATTAATTTGACCTGCCTCCTTTATCGATCTGTGGAAAAGCAACCCCAAGATCTAAGCTTCCTAGTGTCCTGCCATTCATTGAATACTGCCTTGTTTTGTTACTTCACCCAAAGTGCATCACCTCCCACTTATCAGGGTTAAATTCCATCTGCCACTGATTTGCCCATCTGACCAATCCACCTATATCCTCCTGTAACCTAAGACCATCTTCCTCACTGTCAACCACCCAGCCAATCTTTGTGTCATCTGTAAATTTCCTTATCGTTGTCCCCGAACAGGCAATCCCAGCTCCCATGTTTACTCCTATGTCGTTTATGTAAATCATTAATAGTAAGGGACCCAACAATCCAAATAGATTGCCCTTGTCCTTAATGGGCCCTACTCTTTTTCCCTGTTTACCCTCTTCCCCTTGATGTACTTGCAGAATATCTTGGAATTCTCCCTAATCATGTCCCCTCTTTTTGTTTCCTGAATGCTTTATTGTCCCCCCACTGCCCCCCGACCTCCCCCACCCCCCAGCCTGCCATACTTTTCAAACTTCACTGGGACCTCTGCTGATTTCCTCCCTTTGTCCCTGTTAAAAGCCTCTCTTTTCCTTTTTATCTAGTCATGAATATACCAAGATTCTGGATTTTCTGGGCTTGTTGCTCCTACACTTTGCCCTAAAAGGAACATATTGGGCCTGGAATCTCACAATTCCATTTGAGCACCCCCAAACTGTTCTACCTTATCTTTAGTCAGAAGTAGCTATTCCCAGTCTACTTTGGCCATATTCTGCTTTATTTTAATAAAATCTACCCTCCCCCCAGTCCAAAATCCTTTTTTCCAGACCATCTTTTTCCTTTTCCTCTTCCATAACAAACTTCAAATGTACAATGTTGGGGCCGCTATTGCTACAATGCTTTCTCACTGCTACCTTGAACACCTGCCGAGCTTCGTTCCCCAGCATAGCAACGTTCCTCGTTGGACCACCTTCATGTTAATATAAAAGCTTTCCTGAATATAGTTGAAGAAATCTGTTGCCACGGCCAACCACCACCACAAACTCTACACTATGACTCTCCCAATTCATGTTGAGGAAATTGAAATTCCCTAATATAATTAACCTATTATTGTTTTTACATACCTTACTAAACTGTCAACACGTCTACTCCTATATTGCCCACTGACTATTTAGAGGTCTGTCCAGCAGTGTGTCTGCCCCCTTTTTATTCTTGAGCTCTACACAAAGCCTCATTTGAACACATTTATAAGATATTGTCCTTCCTTGCTGCAGTCACTGAATCGTTAATTCATAATGCAACATGATCTCTTTTACATTCTCCACTGTTCTGCCTGAAGATCCTATACCGGGCATGTTGAGCGCCAGTCATGCCTGTCCCTCAACCACATCTCTTTGGCAACATCGTCACAATTTCACGTGTCAATGCACACCCTTAACTCATCTGTCTTACTTATAATACTTTCTTCCAATAAATTTTGTTCCATTGTTATAATGATATGTTTTTCGGATTGATTTACCATTGTAATGTGCTGACAAAAAATATTTGCTTTTCAGGTGGCAAAGACAGAAGAAGTGGCCTTATCCTAACAATTCCATTATGTTCAGAGCAAACAAACATGGATGAGCTAAGTGTCACTTTGGATTACTTGCTCAGCATTCCAAGGTGATTTTTCTTTCGTGCATTCTAGCTGTATTTTTTTAAAAAGTGCTATTATGTTTGTACAAATTATTGCTCAATCTGCAATTTTTTGTCACTGATAGCAATTAAATTTGTTTTGTCAGGTATGGTGATTATCTGTGGAGATTATTTTCTGATGAGTCAAATGCATTGTGAAAATGCATTTTATAAGAATTTATTGCAAGTATTGCACTATGAGAACTGTGAAATGAACTTTAGGGATTTCTTGTGATAAATGGCTTGTTTGTATTTCATCAAGGGCTGATGATAATAAGTGTTATTCAGCAAAGAACTAATATTTTATCCTTATTCATCCTGTCTACCTTTCTTGCAAATTTGTCAGTTGTACATAGGATGTGTGCTTTTGAAGTTTAAAGCTAAACTGAAGGCAGACTTTTTAATTCTTTCATTGCAAAAAACACTGAATTTTTATTTCAAATGTGCATGTGTGTCTGTGCCCAGAGACACGTACAATGGGCAACTAAAGCAAATCTATGGTATGAAATATTGTGGAAAATTGTGTGTTAATGAGAGAAATGTCTAATTATCCTGACCCCAAATTTTTTTCATCATTAGACCCTATCTGTTGATCTCTCATCTCACTTCATATTAGATTCTATACACAAGCGATTAATTTGTTGTAATTAAGCTGGTCAAGACTTTTTTTAAATTAACCTATTTTTCCAAATCAACTTGTTCAGAAATGCTATTACACCCCTCTGGATCAGGTGGAACTTGAACCCAGGCCTTTCTGGTCCAGGGGCAAGGACACTACCACTGTGCCACAAGAGGGCACCCAAAGAATTTGAGGTGAGGTAATGCTTTCTGAGCCTGATGTGACTCGAACACGCAATCTTCTGATCCAGAGTCAGACGAGTTCTTATTAAATTACAAACTGATTTTCAGGTACATAGTATTCTATAGCCACCTGAACTAGCTGAAAATCAGCAATTCAAGGAAGTTGGGCAGCCGTTCTTTTCCTATAAATCCTGATATCTTTTTCTGGTCTGTTTGAGAAATAAAAAGGGTTATTTTACTGGCACTATGCTATTTGTTACTGTCATTGAGTAGGAGGAAGAAAGCCACAGAAAAGAGGCCTGAAGAGTGAAGTTCTTCAGCACGCACTGGACCGGAAATGTTAACTCTGCTTTCTCTCCATTGATGCTGTCAGACCTGCTAAGTTTCTCCAGCAATCCCTATTTTTGTTGGATTTCCAACCTCCACGGTTCTTTTTTTCAATGACAGTACAGTAGTTGTGTTTTTCAAAGGCCTTTGGCAGATTCTTGGTTTTAAATTTTTTTTTGAATTACCAACAGAGGTGAGTGATGATGAAACATATGTGACAGCTGTATTGAACGTTTCCTATATTAGCCAATATGTTTCATCAGGGTAGGGGGAAACATGCCACTGAAAGCCTGCCTGATCCAACCATGGCAACTAAGATGGCTAAAGAGCTTATTTGAGAATTTGTTGAGAGGTATATTCAGATTTTAAGTGGGTTGCCCAGATTGTCTGGGTCAGACCAGGTATACACAGCTGGCAATTCAGCAGTCAGCCAGTCATAGCCCAGCACAGGGACTCGGATGGGTTCATTGAAGAGGTAGATGACCTGGGGGAAACTTGGCAATTAACATACAGGTATTAATAGATCACCACAGTATTTGGGAAAGTGGCCAGGAACTAGGTGGGCATTGCAAGAAATTGTCAACCCACTGGCATTATGGATAATACAAAGGGGAAAAAGTTGCCAAATCCCATCTGAGTGTGATTACAACTGACAGCAGGGCCTGGACTTTCAATGATGTTATTACAAGAAATATCTTTGCCACAGGGCCTTGCTGCACAGTTGCCTTATGCTGGTTCAGTCAGGGGGACATGGGAGACAGCTATCATCCTCCCACACAGTCATGGCTCTTGACTGGTGCTCCAGATAGCTGGCGGGGCAACCAGCTTTGATACAACTGGCGTTTCAAATATCACTGTGCCAACACTGCTGCCAACTGGTCAAGTTTATGTAATCTGACATGCATCCAGTGAATATCCATACGTAGTTCCTATGTGCACTTGAAGTGTTGCACATAGTTCTCCATGAAGTTAGCCACACACGCTCAATGGAGAAATTTTTGGACTTGAGCCTTCAGCTTTGTTAGCGCACATGGTGGCTAGATTCCTGACTGAACATTCTATCAGGGAACTCTAGTATGTGGAAGCAAATCTGTTATTGCTGGTCTAAAAGTACAATCTCATGTGAACCTTTATCTGTGCCCAGATGTGTAGAATTGTGTATGTCCATCTCGAGACTTAGCTAGTTCTAAAGGAGATATCTGAGGAGATTGTAGAGGCATTGGTGATGATCTTTTAGGAGTCACTGGAGTCAGGGAGGGTCCCAGAGGACTGGAAAATGGACAATGTAACAGCCCTGTTTAAGAAGGGAGGCAGAAGACAGAAAGCTATGGGCTGGTTAGCCAGGTCCTGGTTGTTGATAAGATTTTAGAGTCCATTGTTAAGGATGAGATTGTAGGGTACTTGGAAATGAATGGTGAAATAAGGCTGAGTCAGCAAGACTTCGTCAAAGGGAGGTTCTGCTTTACCAATCTGTTAGCATTCTTTGAGGAGGTAAACAGCACGTTAGACAAAGGAGATCCAGTGCATGTCATAGAATCATAGAGATGTGCAGCATGGAAATAGACCCTTCAGTCTAACTTGACCATACCAGCCAGATATCCTAGAAAATCTAGTCCCATTTGCTAGCATTTGGCCCATATCCCTCTAAACTCTTGGTATTCATATACCCATTCCGATGCCATTTAAATGCTGTAATTGTATCAGCCTCCACCACTTCCTGTGGCAGTTCATTCCATATACGTACCACCTTCTGCGTGAAAAAGTTGCCCCTTAGGTCCCTTTTAAATCTTTCCCCTCTCACCTTAAACCTATGCCCTCTAGTTTTTGACACCTCCAGCCTAGGGAAAAAACCTTGTATGTTTACCCTATCCTTGCCCCTCATGATTTCATAAACATCTATAAGATTTATAAAATCCCTCAGACTCTGATGCTCCAGGGAAGGTAGCCCCAGCCTGTGCAGCCTATCCTTATTGCTCAAACCCTCCAACTCTGGCAACATCCTTATAAATCTTTTCTGAACTCTTTCCAGTCTCGCAACATCCTTCCTACAGCAGAGAGACCAGAATTGCACAGTATTCCAAAAGTGGCCTAACCAATGAACTGTACAGCCTCAACATGACCTCCCACTTTCTATCCCCAATGCACTGACCAATAAAGGCAAGCATACCGAATGCCGCCTTCTCTATCCTATCTACCTGTGACTCCACTTTCAAGGAACTGTGAACCTGCACTCCAAGGTCTCTTTGTTCAGCACACTCCCAGGACCTTCGCATTGTGTACAAGTACTGGCCTGATTTGCCTTTCCAAAATGCAGCACCTCACATTTATCTAAATTAAACTCCATCTGCCGCTCTTCGGCCCATTGGCCCATCTGATCAAGATTCCATTTTATTCTGAGGCACCTTCTTCGCTGTCCGCCACACCTGCAATTTTGGTGTCATCTGCAAACTTACGAACCAGACCTCCTATGTTCACATCTAAATCATTTATATAAATGACGAAAAACAGTGGACCCAGCACCAATCCTTGTGGCACACACTGGGCAAACGACTATAGTCTGAAAAATGTCCATATTACAGAGGAGGAGGTGCTGGATGGTTTAAAATGCACAAAAGGTGGATAAATCCCCGGGACCACCACCCTCTGTCCGATCTTCGAGGCAGTTCTGTATCCAAATGGCTAGTTCTCCCTGTATTCCATGTGATCTAACCTTGCTAGCCAGTCTACCGTGAGGAACCTTGTTGAATGCCTTAGTGAAGTCTTCATAGATCACGTCTACTGCTCTGCCCTCATGAATCCTCTTAGTTATTTCTTCAATAAATCAATCAATATTAGACATGATTTCCCAAGCACAAAGACATGTTGACTATCCCTAATCAGTCCTTGCCTTTCCAAATACGTGTAAATCCTGTCCCTCAGGATTCCCTCCAACAGCTTGTCCACCGCTGATGTCAGGCTCACCGCTGTGTAGTTCCCTGGCTTTTTCTTACCACCTTCCTTAAATAGTGGCACCATGTTAGCCAACCTCCAAGTCTTCTGTCATCTCACCTGCGGCTATCGATGATACAAGTATCTCAGCAAGGGCCTTAGCAGTCACTTTCCTAGCTTCCCACAGAGTTCTAGGGTCTACACCCGATCAGGTTCCGGGGATTTATCCACTTTCTGTGCGTTTTAAGCTGTCCAGCATCACCGCCTCTGTAATATGGACATTTTTCAAGATGTCGCTGTCTAGTTCACCACGTTCTGTATCTTCCATATTCTTTTCCACAGTAAACACTGATGCACAATGCTTGTTTAGAATCTCCACCATCTTCTGAGGTTCCACACGTAAGCAGCCGGGCTCCTCTTTAAGGGGCCCTATTCTTTCTTTTGTCCTTAATATATTTATAAAATCCCTTTGGATTCTCCTTGTCTTTGTGGATTATTTAAATTGGGGCAAATCATTCTGACAATAACACAGACCTCACGTCTTAAAAGAATTTGATCATGGAGAATCAGAAAACAAAATCTGTCCATAACAAAAAGAACTGCAGATGCTGGAAATCTGAAACAAAGACAGAAATTACTAGAGAGACTCAGCAGGTCCGGCAGCACCTGTGGAGAGAAAATGGAGTCACCGTGCCAGGTCCAGAAGAAGGGTCACTGGAAAGAAAACAAAGGCAACATTTCTGGTCCACTGACTGTTCTTCAGGACTGTTATGAAGGAGCCAAATAGACCCAAAACGTTGAATCTGCTCTCCTGCCACAGATCCTGCCACACGTGCCGAGTCTCTGCAGAAATCTCTGCCCCTGTTATAAATCTATCTGTGACACCTCAACTCCATTATCAGCAAATAAGTCCAAGAACTTTTTTCTCTCTCTCTCTTTCTCTCTGAGATCCCTTTGCCTCTCCATCCTTCTGTAAGTCTCTGCAAGCTCCATCTCTTCAACAATCTATTAGTCACCGCGTCATCTTTTCTTATCTGGCTGAAGTCTCTATACCTCTTCTGAAAGGGAACTTGTGTAGTCTCATCGTATTTGTACTTTTTCTGTGTTCTTTTGTGGGGCATATGTGCCACTGCCAGCATTTGTGGCTATCCTTATTTGCCCTTGAACTGAATGGTTTGCTAGGGCCATTTCAGAGTCAACCACTTTGCTGTGGGTCTGAACTGACATGTAGGCCAGACTTGGTAAGGAGGGCAAATATCCTCTCCTGAAGGATGGAATTTGACAACAATCACCACTGACTTCCAGTGCACTTTTAATTCTGGCTTTCAATTAATTATTAATTGAATTGACACTTCACCAGCTGTCATGTTAAGATTTGAACCCATGTACCCAAAGTGTTAGTCTGGGATTCTAGATTAACAGTACAGTCATATGACCATCACCATTACATCACCATCTGCCTTTATTGCATTTTAAATGTAAATAGTTGTTGGCAAAGTGCCATTTTGTTATGTCTACAATTATATCTACATTTAAAATGGAGTTCCTATTCAAGTCATTAGATTCAACCATGTGATCTATTTGGATTTCAGAATGCTTTTGAAACAAGGTGTCACACAAGAGGCTGCTAAATAAGATAAGAGCCCATGGTGTTAGGGGAAAGGTATTGGCATGGATATAGCATTGGCTCACTGGCAGAAAGCAGAGTAGAGAAAAAGGAGTCTTTTTCAGGATGGCAACCCTTGAATAGTGGAGTTCAGCAGGGTCAGTGTTGGGACCACAGCTATTCGCGTTATGCATTAACGATCTGAACGAAGAAACTGATAGAAAGATTGGTGGAGGGGCAGGTTTGTTTGGGAGGATAGGAAAGTAGGTAAAGTGGCAACTGGGACACATTGTGGGAAAGTGTGAGGTTATGTACTTTAGTAGGAAGAACAGAGGCATAAACTATTTTTAAACAGGGAAAGGCTTCAGAAATCTGAAGCACAACGGGACTTGAGAGTCCTAGTTCAGGAGACTCTTATGGTTCAATTGGCAGTTAGGAAGACAAATGCAATGTTGGGATTCATTTCAAGAGGGCTAAAATTCAAGAGCAAAAATGTGCTACTAAGGATGTATAAGGCTCTGATCAGATTCCATTTGGAATATGGTGAGCAGTAAGGAAGGATGTGCTGGCATTGGAGGGGCTCCAGAGATACTTTACAAGAATGATCCTGGGGATAAAGTGTATGTTATATGAGGAGCGGTTGAGGACTTTGGCTCTGTTCTCGATGGAGTTTAAAAGGATAAGACGCGATTTGATTGGAACTTACAAAATAATGAGAGGCCTGAATAGAGTGGATGTGAAGACGTGTCCACAGGTAGGACAGACTAGGACCTGAGAGTACAGCTTCAGCATGAAAAGACCTCCTTTAGAACTGAGATGAGGAGGAATTTCTTCCAACAGAGTGTGGTTAATCTGTGGAACTCATTGCCATGGAGGACTGTCGAGGTCAAGGCATTGAGTGTATTTAAGACAGAAAAATAGGTTCTTGCTTGGTAATGGGATTGAGGGTTACAAGGAGAAGGCAGGAGAATGGAATTGAGAAATATTTTAGCTGTGAGCAAATAGTGGTGCGGCTCAATGCACTGCATTGCCTAATTCTGCTCTATATCTTATGGTCTTATGGTGTGCAAGCAACTTTGTATCAACAGCAAAGAACTGAAAGGGATTGGAAGAAACCAAAAGAAAACAGCTCTTCAACTTCTATGGTCCAGACTAGTGCAAGTAAACTGGTTCCCAGACTTTCTTTTCCCCTTTCCTCCTTAATATGCGTGCCTTATCTATCTTTGTATATTTATTTGTAAAGGAGGGAATTTAAAAAGGGTGGGGTTTAAACTATAGAGAGTTGTAAGTTCATATGTCCTAAATACCATTGGTTAAAGGCAATCAGTTGGTAATAACGCTATTTTCATGCTATATACGGAAACATGGTGATTACTTTCTTTTGACATGAGTTTGTCATCTGGTAAATTGGGAAGTTTGGATAGTTTGACTAAACTTTTAACTTTTCGTGATAATTTGGGGAACAATGGGGCTTGATCTCCTATGTAGTCTCCCTAGTGGGTCATGACAAGTAGACCCTTTTTTTGTTTGTTTTGTTCAGGTTTGTATAGTAAGATTCATTTGGGAAATGGGAAAAGGACTGTTTTAAAACCAAGGACTGGAAAAGGAATTGTACACTTCTGAAGGCAGCTTATTGAAACTCATTGTGCATTGCATTTATACTGTTGCTTTGGGGAGAGGAGAGATAAGATGGCACGTATGGGCATGTACATGCACAGTGGGATTCAGTAGGTAACGGATTGCTGATTGGTTTGTGCAGTTGTGACCAGTTGTGGATGCTGATGACAGTGCTCTGATTTGATCCTGGACAAGTGACCATCTGGTGTGTGTGAGAGTGGAAGGTTTTCAGATTAGAAGAAGCAGGGTCTGCCTCTGTATCTCTGCAGCAAAGCAACTTGGGCTTGGAGGCAGTCACGTATTCTCTCTGACTGTTTGTTTGCCTGTAACCAGTGACTCTGAAACTGAACAATGAACATGTAAATCCCCCAGATCCTTGGCAAAGAATTGAGATTCTAGAAGGGAGGAAGAAGATTGGAGAACGAAAGGTCTAGGGAATAAAAGAAACACTTAATTGAAGACCGTGGCCTGGTGCTATTGAACTGATATTCCCTAGTATTTTTCCTCCAGTCACCTTGCTACTCATCTTTCTTTCTTTAAGATGATGCTTGACTTCCACATCGTTGAAATATCTTATGCCTCAAATATAATTAAATATTCTAATATGTGCTAAGGAGCATTATGAAGTGAAATTGGACATCAGATGACATAGGAAATGTTGTGGCAGCAGTCTTTGCCTAGTCTCTGTGTGTGAGCTGGGGGTTATGATCAAAGAAGATTAGGTTTAAATCATAGATATTAATTAGATTACCTTGTAATTTAGCTTTCATCTGCTAAAGCTGCTGTATTAATAATAAATGTTAATTTTTATTTAAGCTATAAACTTGGTTCTGAGATCTGTTATTCATAAAGTATCATTAGGAACAATTGGGTAATTTTGAGGGTCATTGAATTTTCCAATTTCATTATGTTGTGAATCCAGTGATTGTGAGGCTGATTTACTTTCTGTTACTGTCTACTTGTTGTAACAATCCAATATCTCTGTAACCATGTCCTTTAATATCTTAGGATGCAATCCATCAGTTCCAAATCCAGGGGATGTTTTGGTCTTTAACTCCATTTGTTTCCCTAGCACTTTGTCCCTTAATTATTTAGTATTGTTGGAATGTTATTAGTGTCTTTGACTGTGAAGATGAATGCAACTTTATTTGTTCACCTCATATGCCATTTCCTGGTTCCCCATTATTAGGTCCCCAGCTTAATTCTCAAAGTTCACTTCTGCAATTCTTTCTCTTTTCCTGGATTTAAAGAGGCTTTTGCAGTCTTTCTTGATATTACTTGCAAATGTATGCTTAAAGTTTGTTTTCTCCCCCTTTTTATTGTTTTCTGGTTATCTTTTGTTGGATTTCAAAACTTCCCCATCCTCGAGCTAATGACTCATTTTTGCCACATGGTTTTTTTCTTTTAATCTTAACTTTTTGGATGACCATATTTGGCTATCCCCTTCCTAGAATCTTTCTTCCTCGTTGAAGTATGCCTTTGCAATGAGCCATGAACTATTTTCTTAAACTTTTGCCATTGTGTCTCACCTGTCTTTGCTACTAAACTCCCCCCAGTCCACTCCAGCCAGTTCTGCTCTCAGCCCTTTGTATTCCCATCACTTTTCATCTCAGCATGTCTTGGATTACTTCACAATGCTATCTGTTTATTGATGAACACTGCAGTATTATAAATTAATGAGGAAGTCACTCATTAATTTTACCAGCAGATTGAGTTTTTTTTTGCGCTGCCTTTACAATGTTTTTATGCTGTTAAAATCTGGATCTGTGACCTCGATGAATTTGAAGAATTTGGTAAAATCTAATGAAGGACTTGCTACTGTAAAATAGTTGAATTCAACTTAAGATAAATGCACAGGGCAGATCGTAAAGGTGATTTGTTTGAACTAACTTGGAGCCTTTGGTCAATGGGCTTCATCCAATACCCAATTGCATGTTGAGTTGAAAGCCTTGTATATTTCTGTACACTTAAAAACTCAGGCCTTCTTCTTTAAATTTCATTTATGTGAATGCTTTCTTCTTGCAACAGTTTTACAGTTTTTGAAAGATTTCCAGAATTGACAGGGGATTTTTGTAATTATTGCACACGTTACAAGTTAGTTAAAAGGTATATTGAAGCTCCTAAAACCTTTCACAATATGACTTAAGGTTTTCTTTTCTAGGCCTAAATATATTTGTGATATTTTTCTGTTTGACCTTCAGTGTTCAAGTTGATATTTTCTTTCTTGCAGTGATAAGTGTAAAGCCAGAGGCTTCACAGTTATAGTGGATGGCCGGAAATCTCAATGGAATGTAGTGAAGACGGTTGTGCTGATGCTGCAGGTAAGGTTTCCTCACAGCTAATAGACATGCATGTAACTCAATTCAAGTCTTATCTAATTTTATTCATTTCCATTAAGGTATATGTAATAGTACAGAAGACACCTTATTATTTCCCTCAAGTACTAATAGCTTCTGAAGAGAAAACACTGCAAAGAAATTGGACACCTGAATATTTGACAAATTGTGGAGGGTTTTATAATGACTGTGACTTTTTTTTAACCCAATACATTTTTGATTGTATTTTACTCTTTTCAGCTTATTGAAAACATATAAATTAGATTAAATGTGAAATTCATAGAAATGCTTCCTCTGTTTTAGTAAATGTATAAACAGAAGAGAGGCTTATTTGCTTTTGGAGTGAAGTACTATTATATTGGACCAAGGCTTATATATTTGGCTCTTGTCCCTTAGTGCTGGGAAACTTTGAGCAATATGAATTCTTGGCTGTTTAGTATCCACAATTGTTTGCCAAAATTCCACCTCCCAATGACTTTTTAACATTCAACTTTATGTAGATTTAGAACTAAGTGAAACTTCAGCATTTATGAAGTTATGATAAGTTTAAATTTTGTAAGATCCATTCTATGTCGTAGTGAGGGAATTAGTATGATTGCAGTAAGTTCTGTTTGTGCACGTAAGTAGCCATGCTTCATTAGTTATCTGAACTATAGTGCCAAGAAAATTAACCGCATGGTGGTAAATCCAATGGATTAAATCAATGACCTCTGTTAAGTAATCTTTTTTGTAGGAAGATATGATCAATCTTTCAGGCCAGGCATTCTGTTTGGCTATAAAATGTTTGATGTTCTTGCGCTCCATCAGATTTGAGCGGAGCAACAAAGGCCATTCCTATGAATGAACAGTTGCTCTCTGCAAACGAGAGCATGACCTTATACTCTCAGTATCTACTGATGAGCACGTTCAGGATTTGAACCCAAATTTTTAATATAATTATACAACTGAATTGATGCAAATCACATCATAGTTTCTGGCTTCTGGGTAGCAAAAATAATTAACATTATAACTGACATAAAAGAAATCTATTTTGTAATTTAGAACAAGTAAAAATAGACAGTAGTGCAATAGATAACAAATTGTGGAGCTGGAGGAACACAGCAGGCCAGGCAGCATCAGAAGAACAGGAAAGCTGACGTTTCAGGTTGGGACCCTTCTTTAGAAAAGTTTTCTGAAGGAGGGTCATGCCCGAAACATCAGCTTTCCTGTTTCTCTGATGCTGCCTGGCCTCCTGTGTTCCTCTAGCTCCACACTTTGTTATCTCTGACTCTAGCATCTGCAGTTCTTGCTATCTCAGTCATGCAATAGACTTAATTTTATTGCATTAGTTTGCAACTCAATGAATCAGAAATGCTTAGTGTGAATGTTGCTAACTCTTGATATCACTTAAGCTAGACTGGCAATGTAATATCAAAAAATATACCTCAAGTTTTTTTTTCTTGAGGCTAAACATAATGACGTTTTCCTCACTAAGAAAAGTAATTTACTACATAACAGTGTGTATAGAAATAGCATTTTATTGGTTGATAATTTAGTTTTCTGTAGAAAAGAGAAGATGGATTCACTTTTGCTCCTTTAGTCCCCTCTGATGTTCCCTACATTTCTTTTGCTCCCCCTCACAGCTCTCCTAGCATAACTATTTTTCATCTTCTAATACTCTTTGCCCTCACCTAATCTGATCACTTGGGTCTTTTTCTCCATTTCTTTGCTGCCTCCTGCTGCTTTCGTTGTAAGTGGCATTGATTTTTTGACTTGTACCGATTGTTGCTTCTCCTATTCTGAATGCCAATGAATTTCCTTCTCTTGCCAACTATGATCCTACTTCATGCTCTGTGACCTTTCTCCATCCTGTGGTTCTTTTGCTACATCTCAATGTCGCCAACCACTGACAAAAATCTCTTCTATTACTGCACAATTAGAGATGCACCCCAAACTTATTTTCTCTTTCTTCGTTTATCCTTCCAAGTTCACTTCCTGACATCTTGCTTTCATCACATCCAAGTATCTCCAGACCTTGAAGCTTTCCTTCCAGGCCTCTCTTTGCAGTGCTTCTAAATATAAGCATCACACTCTAGTCCAACTCTCTTAATACTGTCAAAATATAGAATTTCAATTCAACTAATGGTACCCTGATGCAGCATTTGCAAACCTCTGTATCCACATCTGCTATTTTTCTGTTTCCTCATCATCATTCTTGTGCTGTTAATTCCTGCTAGATCCTTTTTTGGTGCTTTGATATTCCAGTACAACTGTTACTTTGTTCTCCTACTTTCCTCTGAATCAAGTCCCTCCCAGTTCCTCAAGACACTGCTTTCTTTTAGCTCTCAATACGAGGTCCACCACTGATTTTTTTGTTTATTTGAAATTGGGTTATAATCCAGTTGTAGTTATGCAATGCCTTCAAGGAGTGTCCCTACCAATGGAAGAACCTTATCACTTGAAGACATTTTCAGTAGCTTCAAGAGCAGGTATCAAGTTCAATCATGTTGAGATCTTTGGCTGTAATCATGTTGGATTTGGGTTACAGTGGCAAGGGAGTAAATCTGGTTATGAGCTATCATTATTGTCCACTGCCAACACCATGCCTATCTGGCCTACTTGTGACTCTTAACTGCTCTCTGAAATGGCCTAACGAGCTACCCAGTTCAAGGTTATGAGGGACAGACAGAGAATGCTGGCCTTTCCGATGATACCTACACTCATAAGGGAATTAAGAAAAAAACATAACCAATGAGTGCTGTCAAAGTCATGCTCCACCTGACTTGGAAATATATTGCTGCTCCTTTATTACCGATTCACTTTCCTGGAATGTCCTATGTGAAATCCTGTAGGCATGTTGAAGATTGACAATAAATGTTGGCCTTTCCAATCTCCTTTATTTTGTGAACAATTTTTTAAGAAGTCCATGTAAAAAGAAGGAAGGCTAAAGCATTACCAATTTTTGGTTCAACCTCAGTCAGAATATTGTGTACAATTCAGGCTTTCAGAACGATATCAAGATCTCGGATAGGACACGAAGGAGTTACCAGGATGATACCAGTCGTATGGAGATTTTAGAGAAGCTCAGATTATCCTCCTTGAGCAGAGCTAATTGAAATATTCAAAATGATGATGAGTTTTAATAGAGCAAGTAGGGAGGAACGGTTTCCCCTGGCAAACAGTGTTCCCTCCAGTCTGTGTGATTGCTCTGCTGGAAAGTCCTGAGCATATCAATTGTCATGCAGCTGTGTGACATCTGTTGCATGCAGGAACTTTGGAGATCCATGTGGGAGAAAGAAAATTCAGTAGGAATGTTGCTGGAAAATGACTGGATAGCCAGGGATTGTAGATTAAATATGTGACAAGAAACTAATGGGAAATGTAGGGAAAATACTTTGCATGAGTGTTGTTTATATCTAGATTGTGCTACCTGAAAAGTCAATTTTACATACAAGATTGAGTTCATTTCCAGTTCTGGACCATACTAAACCCCTTCAAACTATATTAAGACGAAAGCCTAGAGCCTAACTTTGTCTTTTTTTAAAAGTGTAAGGCATTGTGTTCCAGATGCCATTCGATTGGTCAAACTATTCAACTTTAAGCAAAATACGTTTTATTTTACACTAGAGTTAAAATAAAGATAAAATTAAAAGAAAAAATTGGCTTAACTGTAATTCTATCAAAATGCTTAACAAAATAATATAGAAAAACTACTAATTACCCATTTCAATACAATAATATCCCTTTGGCAAAGACAAATTAAGTAAAATAGATTGTCTCACGTACAATTCTAGCAGCAGGAAGAGACCCCAGCTTTTAGCTGTAACAGAGAGAGGAGTAAGAGCTTCCACATCCAGATTCAATACCTCAGCAACTGCAGAAAGCTAAATCTAAAAATCGTAGTTCTGTGGAAGCTTTTCCCCCACTCATTCAGGCTGCTTCTATTGTTCTGACTTTTAAAAAGAAAAGCCCTGAAGGCCTCACAAGCTGTTTAATTTATTCACTTTGAACAGACTACTCTGAACCTCTGTCTCAACCCTTTTTCATATTAAAAAAAAAGGACAAGAAACACTCATTAAAGCCATAATATTGTCACAGCGGAGAAGAGTTTGGGTATGAGATTAAATTGGACCAGCACAATGTGACAAATTGAATCAGAGATAGTAGGAACTGCAGATGCTGCAGAATCCGAGACAACAAGGTGCAGGGCTGGATGAACACAGCAGGCCAAGCAGCATGATAGGAGCAGAGAGGCTGACGTTTCGGGCCTAGACCCTTCATCAGAAAAAAAATGTGACAAATGGTGGTTTTATTTACTGTAAGATTCCATGAACATATTACTTTACTTGATCTATCCGAACATTCTACTGCAACTGCAACATGACATTATGAATGTTTCAAGTATGTGCCAGGGCAAAAATAAACCATCATTTAAATCTGCTGTAAGTGTCTATGCACTGCACATGTCACCATAGAAGATTTATTACATTGTTGATCAGCTACGGTAAAATCATACCAGGAAACATTAATGTCAATTTATTCTGGTAAATCTAGGGAATAATATTGACATCTGACTACATGTCATTGTACCCTGATTGGTCAGGGTACAGTATGATGAAAGAAGCTTCATTATTTCCACTGTTTTAAAACACATTACTTTTTATCAAATTTGTCTCACTCCGGAGGTATTTGCTTTTTGAAGTATTATTTTGAGGGAACCAGTTGGTCATCATTCATGTATAAGGCTTGACTGTGAATATTGCAGAAGAACTGAGCCAACATTATAGTTGAGGCTTACTGCGCACTCCCTGACATTCATGCACATACACGAGTCAAAAATGAACAAGAGAAGGACTAGAATGAACAGTGCAGAAGTAGAAGTTTTATTATTTTTGATTTCACAACCATGAGGAGAACATTGATGAGGGAGAGAGAAGAGGATCCAATCCAGACTTGAGTCCTAATCTAAAATCTTACGTTATGCTTTTCTGGCAAAACTTCTGGAATCAAACCCAGTGTGTGACTTGCATTTTCACTCCTAAGAATTAGAATTAAGTTTTATAGCTATGTGAAAAGTGTACAAAGTCGTCACCTCGGAAGTCACTCCTGCTGCTGCCGCAGGAGCTTGGAAGTTGCTCCTGCTGCCGCCGCAAGCCCTTTTTTTGTACTGGAGTATAGGTAGTTCTCCTATAACGTAATAGTTGCATTCTTGCGTGACCTCGCACTGTAGAAAATCGCTTTACAGGGAAATCACTATGGAAAATCGCTATACCTGACAGCAGAAAGTTTGCGTTATCCAAACTGCATCCACTATTCATCAATCACGTTACAGCCAATGTTTGTTAACGAAACACATGCTATAGCAGAATTAGCTGTAATTGGATAAATGCCAGATTAATGAAGCATACAATAGTACCTCAGAATCTGTTGCATTTCAGTCAAGACTAAGGACAAAATCGCCAATTGTATCGAGTTATGTGACCTAGAGTTATGTGCTTGCCTGAGAAGTTGCATGTTCAAAGCTGATTAATTATTCCTACATTCAATCTTTAGCATTTTCTTGAGGAGGTTTGGCAACTAAAATCTGTGATTTGAGAGTCTGCAATATTGATTTGCAACAATGTTACCAAAGGTTATTCAGTTATTGTACAAATCAGCTTTGAGGCCCTGGTGTCTGAATTTAGGCTGCTGCAAACCAGGGGTTTTGGTATCTGATGACCACCATTAGATAAGGCATTGTACTGATTTGTGTGTTCCAGTGACCTGAAGCTGGCAGAGGTAAAACTGCCTACCATAAGTTCGTGAAAGTTAGGCGCAGAAATACGCCATTTGGCCCATCAAGTTCACTCCTGTGTCTCATGACCTTATGGTCTTATGATAGACAGGTTTACTCCAGCCATCTTCATGTTGTTGAATAACTGCAATAAGTTTATTCCCTTCCTAAAATCCTTCTTCCTCACTGGGATACATCCTTGTTGTGGGTCCTGAATTATGTTTTTAAAAGTCTGTCATTGTCATTGTTCATCAATCATCTTTTCTGCTAAACCCCTTTTGTGCATTCCCGTCAACTCTGCCATCATTCCCATGAAATTACCCTTATTTTGGTTTAGCCTAGCTTCCAGCCCAAGTTTCTTATTCTCAAACTGAATGCTAAATTTTGCCATGTTACGGTCACTATTCCCTTGGGAATCTTTTATTCTGAGATAATTTATTAAACACGTTTATTACACATTAACAAATCTGAAATAGCCTGATCCGTGGTTGGATCCACAATATTGTTCTAGGAAACTGTCCTAAATAGAAAATAATATATGACCATGTAAGCATTCTATGAATTCTTCCTCATGGCTTCCTCTGTCAACCTGACTACTCCAATCTACATGAAGACTAAAGTCACCAATGATTAATGTACTGCCTTTGTTACATGTGCTCGTTATCTCCTGATTTACTCTCCGTCCCACTGTACTGTCAGGGAGCCTGTAGTCCACTCCTACAGGTGTCTTCTTTCTCTTTCTTACCTAGAACTTGAACCCTGGCCTTCTGGCTCAGAGGTAGGAACACTACAGCTACATTGTAAGATCCCCTTCAGGAGAAACACCCCCAGACATTTTCCTGAGTATGGCATGAAGTATTCACTTATATTTCTCTGCCTCAAGTATCAGGAGTGAGTCCTGAACCCACCACCTTTCAACTCAGAAGTAAGAGTACTACCAACCTGAGCCACAGCCAGAAACTATAAGTTAGTTTTCAATCAACCTGTTCAGACATGTCTCCAGGATGGCTGGGACTTGAACCTGGATTTTCTGGCCCAGGGTACAGTACCATTATGCCACATGAGTCCAAAGCTAACTCTGAATTACTTTCTAATCAACCTGTTCAACCTATTACACACCTCTGAATCAGGTGGAAGTGAAATCCGGGTCTTCTGATGTGTGCCTTGCAGTTTCCTCTTATGTCTGTAGCAATGCATGTATTGAAGAAATGAAGACAAGGCAGTTGCGAACTGAATTACCTTAATCATATGTTTATTCTCTTTACAGGTATTATGAATGTAAAGTAATATTCCCAGTATCGCAAAATTTTGGGGAAAAGATGTAAAAATGGTCCTCCACGCATGAAAGTGACGCAGATTTTCTTCTGTTACCTAGAATGTGATTCCTGCTGAGGTGTCTTTAGTCTGTGTGGTGAAACCAGATGAATTCTGGGACAAGAAAGTGACTCATTTCTGCTTCTGGAAGGAGAAAGATAGACTTGGATTTGAGGTATGTGAACACTGATGTGTTCTCCAGCATGGGTATTGTGTTCTTGCAATTTTTAATCTGGTTTACAGTCTCCAATATTACTTTACTTTCATTAAATGTACTATCAATGTAGAACTCAAACCTAATTTCTAATAGTGCTACTCAGTGTCTGAAAATAGGAAGTCTTCAGAGTTTTTACAGGTTTACAGATTTTTCGGAGTATTTACAGATTAAAACCATCACATTTGTGGAAAATCTACAACAAATGTTTACAGTAAGCAGATTATAAATATCATCTTTCTGCGTTCCTGAAAATGACATTGTACAAATAACCTATTGTTGGAGCTGGTGTAAAAAATAGCATTTTAATTAATTTGATTGT
Organism: Rhincodon typus; assembly: GCF_021869965.1. NCBI lineage: Eukaryota > Metazoa > Chordata > Chondrichthyes > Orectolobiformes > Rhincodontidae > Rhincodon > Rhincodon typus. Next base: position 39,796,790 of record NC_063338.1, read on the forward strand.
CATTGTTTATTGAATAGTGATACCTTTGTTAAGAAGATATAGGATTGATTCTTTAAATAAGGATGAAGTTGGTGGACGTTCATAGTTTCACATTTTTCAGGAAGTTAAAATAATTCTGATTTTCAAATTTGGAAGAATGCGCATAATCAAACTTTTCTGAAAACTAGATCTACGTCTTAGTGTTGGGCATTTTAGATTTTTTTATTTATGCACTGAAGTGGATTAAATACTCAAGAAAAATAATAGGCTTATTACTTTTACACAATGATCTAAGTTTCATAAACAGCTGTGAAGCAGCAGTATTTACTGTTGACCTTCAATAGAGCTGCAGAATCTAATGATCTGTATAACACCAAATTCCCCTTTCCTCATGTTGCTTTAAATATGGCTCTAAGCCAAGGGAATCATCAGGTGTTCAGCAATAGTGATATCAAGCAGGGTAAGCAGCCAACCGTATTGCAGTATACTTTCAGAAACGAAACCAGGAAGTAAGAACGACTAAATTCCTTCATTTTAATTTTTAAATTTCACAGTGAGATAATAGCTGAAGAAGCATCACTGGACTCGAAATGTTAACTCTGCTTTCTGTCTGCAGATGCTGCCAGAATTCCTGAGTTTCTCCAGCAATTTGTTTTTGTTTCAGATTTCCAGAATTCGCAGTTTTTGTTTCAATTCTTTTTATACATGGGCTGAAGTTAGAACCTGAAATAAACTGTCAAAAGAATAATTATTTGCATACTGCATGGGAATTTTTATTGTTTTAGAAGAAAATGATATTTGACAAATACAAAATTAATCTTTTAGAGCCATTGAGGCTGTTTTAGAAAGAACAATGAATTTATACTGTTAAAATCGAGTTACACCTCACTTAAACTGTAACAAGACTTTTTACTGTTAGACAAAGAGCAGGAGAGTGTAAGTTCTTGTCAGTTCAGTGATTAAGAATAGATTACATTTTAGAGGTCCACAACTATGCATCTCCTGGAGTCAAGAAGAATCACTGATAGCTACCTGTGGGCCTCCATGTTTAACTACTTAACTGTTAACTAATCTACAAGTTCCAAAAATGCATGCTGATAGTTTTGAAATTGCGCTGATTACAGCAATGAGGCCAACTCTAGATAGAAATAGATCAAATAGTCTCCCTTATTCTTAACTATTCTTAACTGTCTGTTGTTGAATGGGATTCTGGGCAATGTTTCGAGTGCATACTCCAACTTAGATGGCAAATGTTTATATTCACCATTCTACCTATAGAACATTACAGTGCAGTACAGGCCCTTCGGCCCTCGATGTTGCGCCGACCTGTGAAACC
>NC_063338.1:39808104-39855223 GCF_021869965.1 Rhincodon typus
GGTTTCACAGGTCGGCGCAACATCGAGGGCCGAAGGGCCTGTACTGCGCTGTAATGTTCTATGTTCTATGTTCTATGTTCTCTTGCTCACTGGCCATATTTTTGTTGAACTGTGGATTAAGATATTGTCCATATGAAAAATGATGCATTCCTGAATACTTGACAGTGTCTTCTGGAATAACTTCAGTGCCGACATGATTCCAACGGGTAGGTGGTTAAAGTAGTAACATCTAAATAGCTGTTAAAAGGACAAATCTTCCATTTTTTTAAATTACTCATGGGATGTGGGTAACAACATTTATTGCCTGTCCCTGGTTGCCCTTGAGAAGGTGGTCGTGAATTGCCTTAAACTGCTGCAGTCCATGTGCTGTAGGTCGAACTACATGCTATTAAGCAGGGACTTCCAGCATTTGAAACCAACAACATTGAACAAACGGTGATATATTTCCAAGTCAGGATGGTGAGTGGTTTAGAGGGGATCTTCTGCTGGTGACATTGTCCTTTTAAATGGAGGTGTTCATGAGTTCGGAGGTGCTGTCTGAGGATCTTTGGTGAATTTCTGCAATGCATCTTGTAGATGGTAAAGACTGCTCTCACTAAGCGTTGGAGATGAAGGGATTGGATGTTTGTGGGTGTGGTGCCTGTCAAGTATCCTGTGTTGTCCTGGATGGTGTCAGGCTTCTTGAGTGTTATTGGAACTGTACCCATCCAGGCAAGTGGAGAGTATTCCATCACACCCTTGATATGTCTTGTATATGTTAGACAAGTTTTTTCGGATTCAGCGTATGACTTATTCACTGGAGGAATCCTAGCCTCTGACCCGTCCTTGTACTAACTGGATTTATGTGGCTGGTCTAGTTCAGTTTCTGTCCAATAGTAATCCCCAGGATTTCAGCGTATGATTTACTCACTAAAGGAATCCTAGCCTCTGACCTGTCCTTGTACTAACTGGATTTATATGGCTGGTCATATAATTGTGTGTTTTACAATTTTATTGCTGAAGATTGAGAGTCCAACAGAATCTGAAACCTTCTAATTGGGTCAACACATGATATTATTTGCATGGTGCTTCTTTTCCAGAAGGCTTCTGAGGCTCCAGTTAAGTTAGGTTTATTTTTATGACCTGGAGTTGGGGGTTTTTATTTTGAGACTCTTGTATTGTAACATAAACTTGAAGTTGAAGATTGCTGAGACTAACAATGGAGCCAGTCTAGCAAATTCAATAGTGTAAATTTGGATCAAGATAATCTAAATCAGATTATGTTAAACCAGAGATTGAATTTTTTGTGGTTTGGTATCATTCAGCTATATGGATTTGAGGACAGTATACTCATGAGATTCCATAGATTGAGTCATTAGTAGAATTTTCTTCAGTGAAAAACAGATTATGCACAAAAATTTCAATTATAATTTTGACTGGGTTATCAGGTAAATACTATATAGTATAGCTATTTAGGCTTTTAAAAAGACAGAATGGGAGGGCTGCAAATGTTTACTTAGCTAACTTATTTCTATTGTCAACAGGTAATTTTGGTGTCTGCCAACAAGCTTACACGCTATATAGAACCATGCCAGTTAACTGAAGAATTTGGAGGTTCACTTTTGTATGATCACATAGACTGGCTGAATAAAAGACTGGTTAGTATTGTAAAGCTACAGATATTCTAAAATTACAAAATGCACAAAATACAAGCATGTTAAGATAAATAATGACTGTTCTTTTAAAATGATTACTTAAGAGACTGTGATCTCATAAATTTTCTGAAAATAAGAAACAAAATCTGCAATGTGCCTGGTCCTTTAGCCATCACCTATTTGGAGCAAATGGTTTAAAATAATTTTTCAGATGACCTCTTTGGTAAAAGCGAATTGAATCGTGAACTGTCACAAAATGCAGTGGACAATTCAGTTTACCACTTTAAAACAGCTTTGAAATGTAATGGTGAGTCACTTTTTAAATTGCTGTCACCTGTCTGTTGAAGATAATCATACTGTGCTGTTAGGGAGAGAGTTCAATGATTTTGAGCATGTGCTGATGAAGGAATGTATTTTCAAGTTAATTCAATTTTCTGCTAATGAATGGAAGGTGTGATGGTCCATGTGCTTCTGTTCTGGTGATGACCCCTTTAAGGACCAGGTTTCTCTGGAAAATGATTACTTGTGAAAGGCAACTTCCTTCTAGTAATATGATCAATTGCTTATGAGACAAACAATAGTTTTATTTTGAGAAAAGGTAAACTAAAAGGTAATAACAGTGGGGAGTAGATTCTTGTACGGGTGTTTATAATTCTCAAGAACTTCAGAACTATCAGAGTTCTGACCCAGGCTGTCTATGCTTAAGACAGTGGTGGCACATGTGTTGAACTGGGGGTACTCAATTTGGGACAGTTGGGGTAGAAATCTAAACCGTTATGTAAGTTTTTAAAAACTTGGTCCGAATACTGTTTCAATCTTCCAATGTGATAATTATCTGACTTGATTTTTGGAGATGTATGTCAAATGAGTGTAGAAGGAAATTGCAGATAAGAGGTTTGATTTAGAATTTAAGACCCTGATTTTGCTCCTGAGACAAAACATTTCCTGGCTCCACAAACCTGACCTGGGACAAACTGACTTGTAAGGTCATATTTTCAACCCCAGATGCTGAGGTTCCCTGGAAGGTGGCGCCAGGCAACCCTGAAGCAAGTTGTGGTTTGGATTCAAGGCATACCTCCATGAACTGGCACTTGTGCTCAGGTGGCTAGCAGCAGAAATGGTTAAGAACTGCAAGCAAGCAGCCTGGGAATTTGGTCAAGCTAGTTTAAACTCTGACCTCGGTTAAAACTGCAGGCAAAACATCTTGTGACCTACCTGTAAGCTGTGACTTGCAGTTTCCTGCATTTACCAAATAAGGCGGATGTCATGTGCTCTGCTCGACAGACTGGCACCATACCACCTTATATAGGGCATGGAATGTGGCTTTTTAACATTTGGGAGTTTTTTAACCAGTAACACTCCATTGTTTTATCCCAGCCAATGTGTTCAGGGTTTGATCAATTCATTGGTTGAGTGCCAGACAAGTTTCTAGAGGGATTGCATTCTGTATAAAAGTTAGCAGAACAAAGGATTTCACAGGAGTAGCCTATGTGACCAAAAGTTGAGAAGTATGCGACCTGACAGTATCTTCAGTGAAGACAAAGAACCATGATGCAAGATGTACACTGAGAGCAAAGTTGGTCACATCACTTGAACCGAGGTGGTATTTGATTCAAGCTAAACTTAGAGTTAAAGTAGGAGTTAGGATTAAATGTGGATTAAGTTAAAGCTAAGGTAAGATGAAGTTAAATAAAACCAGTTAAAGTTGAAGTTAAGTTAGATGAAGTAAAAGTAAATGTTGCCACAAATATATGTTTTGTATTGAGTATTGGTACTTAAAGTGTTAAATAAAGAAGCATTTGTTTAAATAAAGTCTGAGTCGATTTCCTGCCTTTTGCCTGTCACACATGGGAAGAATGCCTGGGTTAAAGGTTAAAGTAATCCTTTCGGGCAGACAACACACTGTACTGTAATTTAGTGAAAAAATTTGAAAGCAAAAATACATTTTCATTCCCTGCCCCCACATACCCACAAGCACACATACCCCATGCCCTGTGCATGCCAACCCATGCAACCTTATATCCCCTCTGCCGCTCTACCCGTGGCTTCTTAAACCTTCGTGCCACCTTATTGCACTCTGCTCATCCCCCATAACACCTGTGCGCCTACGTACGCCTGTGCCTACGACCCTAGTCCTTATGATTCCTGTGCTAACCTATACGCTGTTTCTCACCCCTTTATAATCCCCAAATTATGCCACTTGTACCCCCAACTAGCATTCTTTACCCTCCCACTTCCATGCTAACTCATGTAATATTCACTCTGGACAAACCTCAGGAGCCGTTGTAGGCAACGATGACTAGTCCGGCATTTCGACACCAGGTGGTAGTCCAACAGGTTTATTTGAACTCACACAAGCTTTTGGAGCACAGCCCCTTCGTCAGTGAGAGAGCAGAGCACACAGACCCAGAGTTTATAGACAGAGAGATCAAAAGATCATTCAGTTGGTGTGAATGGAGTGTCAGATGATAAGTCTCTTGAACTATAACTTGGTGTTGTGTGACTTCTGACGTTGTCCACCCCAATCCAAAACCAGCTCCTCTGCATCATAGTCCAGCAGTTATTGACCATTTCCAGTTGCTCTTGAGAAGGTGGGGGTGTAAGCTTCTTCTTGAACCGATGCCAATACTTGCTCTAGGCACTCTAACAATGCTGGTAGGGAGGGAGTTAAGCATTTTCACCCAGCGACACTGAGGAATGGCAATATATTTCCAAGTCAGGATGGTGAGATGTTTGAGGGGGAATCTTGCAGCTTGTTGTATCTGCTGCTCTCATCATTCTAGATGGTAGTGGTTGTGAATTCAGAAGGTGCTGTCTCAGGAGCCTAGGTGAAATTCTGCAGTGCATCTTGTACATGGTACACACTGCTGTTAATGAGTGTTGGTGTTGGAGGGATTGGATATTTGTGAATGTGGTGCCAATCAAGTGCATTGTTTAGTTATGGATGTTGTCAATCTACGTGAATGTTGCTGGAACTGTCCTTTACAGCAAGTGGGGATTGTTCCATCACACATTTGACTTGTGCCTTGTAGATGGCAGGCTGGCACTTGGGAGATAGAAATTGAGTTCTCACTGCTGAATTTCTAGCATCTGAGTTACTCTTCTAGCCACAGTATTTATACGGCTGGTCCAGTTTCTGGTCAATGATAACCAATGTTCCCTGTAATTTTTCTTGCTGCTATGCTGACATGCAAGGTCCACGTGCATTGGTAGCTCCTGGAAGCAGGAGCAATGCCGCATGGCCATGCAGCTTGAATGGAGCATTGATGGTAACCCCTAAAGTATTGATAATGGAGGATTCATTGATGGCAATGCCACTGAATGTTGAGGTATGATTGTTAGATTATATTTCTTGTTGGAGTTGGTCGCTGCCTGACTTTTGTGTGACCTTTGTGTGATTGTTAGTTGCCACTCGTCAGCCCAAAACTGGATGTGGTCCAGGTGTTGCTGCATTTAGACAAAAACTGCTTCAAAATCTGAGGAGTTGCGAAAGGTGCTGAACATTGTGCAATCGTCACCAAGTATCCCTGCTTATGAGGGAAGGGCGTTGATGAAGCAGCAGAAGATTGTTGGGCCTAGGACACTACACTCTGGATGCCATCCAAAGATATCCTGGACCTGAGGTCATTGACCTCAAACAACTACAACTATCTTCCTTTGTGCAAGTATGACTCCAGCCAGCAGAGAGGTTTCCCATGATCCATGTTGACTGTCGTTTTGGAAGCTGAACAGAGTGTCACTACCCTTGACATCATGGTGACATTTGACCACATATGGCATCAAAGAGCCCTCACAAATCTGGATTCACTGGGAATCGGAGGGGTTGGGGGAGTTCAAAACTGGTTGGAGTCATAACCGTCTTCCTTCATGCGAGATGTCATTGTTAAGGTCAGTCATCTCAGCCCAAGGACATCATTTCAATAATTCTTCAGGATAGTATTCTAGATCCAAACATCCTTAGGTTCTTTATCAATGACATTCTCTCCAACACAAGGCCAGAAGTGGACATGTTCACTGATGATTGTACAATATTCAGAATCATTCATGACATGTCAGAAACCAAGAAGCAAGACCTGGACAACATCCAGGCTTGGGCTGATGTAAGCAACAGTTGCGCCACACAAGTACCAAACAATGACTACCTCTGATGAGAGATTTTAACCACACCCTCCCCACCCCACCCTCTCCAATGCATTATCGTCACCAAATCCTCCGCTATCAACATCCTGACATTAACATTGACCAGAAACTGAACTGATCCAGTCATACAAATACTGTGGTTCAAGAGCAGGTCAAAGGCTGGGAATTCTGCAGCAAATAACTCAGCTCCTGTCTCCCCAATTCCTGTCCATTATCTACAAGGCACAAGTCAGGGGTGCTTTCCACTTGGTTGGGTATATGCATCTCCAACTATGCAAAAAAAAACTCAACGCTATCCAAGGCAAAATGGTCCACTTGACTGGTACCCTATCCACCACCTTCAACATTCACTCCCTTTACCAAATACACACTAGTATCAGTGTGTACCATCTACAAGAGGCACTGCGCTAACTCACCAAGACTTCTTGGACCACAATTTCCAAACCTGTGACCTCTACCACCTCAAAGGACAAAGACAGCTGATGCATAGGAGCACAGCCACTTACAAGTGGACAAACAATACTGACTTGCACCTATGTAGCCATTCTTTCACTGTTGCTGAGTGAAAATTCTGCAATTCCCTTTCTATAATAGCACTGTGATTGCCCCTACAGCCCAAGGACTGCAACAGATCAAGAAGGTAGCCCACCAACACCTTCCAGTGCAATTAGAGATAAATAAATGATGGCCTTGCCAGCAATTCCCACGTCCCATGAAGGAATAAAAATAAATTCTTCTGGGGTTGATAGATTTTCAGAAGGAGGCACATTAGTCTTTTGTCACCTTGATAATACCGGTGTGTCCAGGTGAAAACTTTTGTTTGTTATAAGAAGACATAAGTGCATCTCAACAGCATGAAAGAGTAAGGACTGGCTCAATATTCATACCTGAATTTGTTTCCTTTGAGAGACTGTTACACAATGCATCATAGGTCTGTAGCAAGAGATTTTATCAAATACAACTTTGATTTAGAGAGTGATGTGAATCTTTTCTTACCTTCCAAGATGCATTTTAGGTTGCTTCATTTTTTTCTGCCTTAGCTGTTTTATTCTTCACTTGAATTTTATCTTGGAATTCTCCCTTGATAAATTTAATAGCTCAATGAATTGATTGCATTCGTTGTCATTTCTTCTGGGAATTCTGATAATGTATGCAATTCTAGCCTTTCTCATTAATGTGACTTCCCAATGCAATTAGGAATTGCTGTTATTCTGCAGTGGAAGAATCACCAAGGGACCTTGTCTTATTGCAGAGTGCTGACTCAACATGCTTATTGTTCGATGCATGCATTGCAGAGATCGCCTCACAGCTTGAGGTCTGGCATCTGTCAAGAAAAAAAAGAATGTTTGTGCTTTTGCTGTCTTCTGCTGCATGTTGTAAACGTGTGCAAAATGTTGGTAAACTATTGTTTCAGGCAGTTCGCTTTGTTGATTAAATCAAATTTAAAGATATACGAAACTAATAAGTGTTACTTTTAACTTTAATTTCCATTGTGTAAACTCAATGATTCACATCATGTTTGCTGTGAGATTACTTTGAGCATTTATATTCTGTCAAATGACGAATATTTCCAGTGACCCTTGCACAATTCCTTCCATGCGATGAAAGGAGATAGACAAAGCATTCCTGTTAAAAATTCTCTCAAATTACCAAGGACAACAACTTCTTGAAGTAGATATATGTAAAACAAATTGCATTGTTGGACTGTTGTAATCTGTTTAGCTTTTGAAGATTGAAATATTTACAATTTAAAGAACTCATGGGAGCATGGAAAATAGTTTCAATGTAAGTAACACTGGTAATAAACTGGTCTTTATGATTAGATTATCGTCCTCAAGGCATCCATTATCCTTCTGATCTTCCTCTGAAGTAGCAAACATAAATAATTACAGCATTGTTACTACAAATCAATCCTTCCTTTCTCCTCCATTCTTGCACAATTGTTCTGTTGAGTGACTATTTCCCACAAAATTCAGCAGCTGTCCTAAACTGAAAAATTGAACAATTTTTAAATTATATTTTTGTTTGAACCCAGCAGTAATGAAATCAGATTCCCAATAAAAGTAGCCACTAAGGCCAGAAGAGAGGGCAGCAAAACTACTCTGGATTTAAACTGATTTGTACCTGAAATATTCCACATCATAATTAATCAACTTCACTTGCATGCCTTCAGAAATGGCAATATAGCATTGTTAAATAAAAGCAGAAGGGACAGACCAATTAAAATGTAAAAACAATCTTAAGAATATAAGAATTATGAGCAAGAGTGGACCATTCAGCCCTTGAAGCCTGCTCGGACATTCAATGAGATCATTGCTGATCTGTTACTTCACAATTTTCATGCAATTTCCATATATCCTATGATGTCTTTAATATGACAAAATATATCAATCTCAATCTTAAGTATAATCAATGATTGAGCCTCTATGACCCTCTGAGGTAAAGAGTTCCAAAACTCTCCAAAACCAAAAGAGTTCATCCACTTCACCAACACCTTCCATCCCAACCTTAAGTTCACCTGGACCATCTCTAATACCTCCCTCTCCTTCCTGGACACCTCTGTCTCCATCTCCGGCAACCACCTAGAAACCGATATCCATTTCAAGCCCACCGACTCCCACAGCTTACCTAGAATACACCTCATCCCACCCACCTTCCTGCAAAAATGCCATCGCCTATTCCCAATTCCTTCGACTCTGCCGCATCTGCTCCCAGGATGAGGCATTCCACTCCCGTACATCTCAGATGTCCTTGTTTTTCAAGGACCGCAACATCCCCCCCTCAAGTGGTCAAGAACGCCCTCAACCGTGTCTCCCGCATTTCCTGCAACTCATCCCTTACACCCCCTCCCCGCAATTACAACCAAAACAGAATCCCCCTTGTCCTCACGTACCACCCCACCAACCTCCGGATCCAACGCATCATCCTCCGACACTTCCGCCATCTGCAATCCGATCCCACCACCAAAGACATTTTTCCCTCCCCACCCTTATCTGCCTTCCGGAGGGACCACTCTCTCCATGACTCCCTTGTCCGCTCCACACTCCCCTCCAGCCCCACCTCACCCGGCACTTTTCCCTGCAACCGCAGGAAGTGCTACACCTGCCCCTACACCTCCCCCCTCAACCCCATCCCAGGCCCCAAGAAGACTTTCCACATCAAGCAGATGTTTACCTGCATATCTGCTAATGTGGTATACAGCATCTGCTATTCCCGTTGTGGCCTCCTCTACATCGGGGAAACCAAGCGGAGGCTTGGGGACCACTTTGCAGAACACCTACGCTCGGTTCGCACTAAACAACTGCACCTCCCAGTCGCGAACCATTTCAACTCCCCCTCCCATTCCACAGATGACGTGTCCATCCTGGGCCTCCTGCAGTGCCACAACGATGCTACCCGAAGGTTGCAGGAACAGCAACTCATATCCCACTTGGGAACCCTGCAGCCCAATGGTATCAATGTGGACTTCACAAGCTTCAAAATCTCCCCTCCCCCTACTGCATCCCAAAACCAGCCCAGCTCGTCCCCGCCTCCCTAACCTGTCCTTCCTCCCACCTATCCCCTCCTCCCACCTCAAGCCCCACCCCCATTTCCTACCTACTAACCTCATCCCGCCCCCTTGACCTGTCCATCCTCCCTGGACTGACCTATCTCCTCCCTACCTCCCCACCTACACTCACCTTTACTGGCTGCATCCCTGCCTCTTTGACCTGTCTGCATCCTCTCTACCTATCTTCTCCTCTATCCATCTTCTATCCGCCTCCCCCTCTCTCCCTATTTAATTCAGACCCCCCTTCCCCTCCCCCATTTCTGATGAAGGGTCTAGGCCCTAAACGTCAGCCTTCCTGCTCCTCTGATGCTGCTTGGCCTGCTGTGTTCATCCAGCTCTACACCTTGTTATCTCCAAAACTCATCACCTTTTGAGTGAAGAAATTCCTCTTCACCTAATTGTTACATGGCTATCCTTTACTCTATCCTGGTTCAAGAACCACCCACCTCAGGCAGGAGACTCAACCTTCCTGCATCGACACCAATGATTTCTCTAAGAATTTTGTATGTTCAAATGTGACAACCTCTCACTGTTCTAAACTCCAGGGAACTCTTCGTCTGTAATAGGAGAATCTGTTTATCCCAGGGATTGGTTTGAACCTTTGTTGCCTTCTGTCCATGACTTATATACTTTTCCTTGGTTAAGGAAACCAAAACTGCACGTAATACACCAACGCTTTATATAATTGCAGTGAAATGTCTTTTCTCTAATATTCAGATTCACTTATAGTAAAGGTCAGTGTACAATTTGCCTTTTGACTCGCTTGCTGTCTATACTTGTCTTTTTCTACCTTATATTCCATCTGCCAAACTTTTGCTTACTCATTTAGCTTCTTCAAATCTTCTTGAAATGTCTTTGCATCCTCCTCACAACTCACCTAGTTTTGCCATTAGCTAACTTGGAAATATTACATTTAATCTGCATGCAAATTATTACCATAGATTCTGATTAACTGGAGCCCAAACACTGATCCTTGTGATACCCCTCTGTTCACAGCGTGCTACGCCAAAAATGATCCATTTATTCCTATTCACTGTTTTTTGTCAGTTAGCCAGTTCTCAATCCATGATACTACATATTCCCCTCAATCTCATGGCCTTTAAATTTATTTACCAACCTCTTGTAAACAGTCTGACTGTCTAGACAGTCTGAATTTTCTATATCAGTCAGTTTCCCTTATCTGTTCTGCTGGTTACAGCCTCAAAAATATTAACAGCAGGCTTCATAAATCCATGTTGACTCTACCCAATGCTACCATTAATTTCTATGTGTCTTACTATGACATCATTTATTATAGTTTCTAGCATTTTATCTATGATTGATGTTTGCCAAAACTTTAAATGACTGATGTTAGGCCAAAAGTCAATATCTACCAGTTTTCTCTGTCCTTAACTATTGGGTTTACATTTGTCACTACCTAATCTGCAGAAACTAATCCAGAGTTTATGGAATTTTGAAAGATGATCATCAGTGTATCTACTATATTTATAGCCATCTTTTTCACACTGTTTGGAATATAGTGTGTCAGGATTCCAGGAGAAATATCTATTTTAAGTTGCTTTAATTTCTGTAATTTCTTTTTTTGATATAATACCTTACAATGTCCATTTTCACCACTTCCTAGATTCTCCATTTATTTTTAGAAGGTTCTTTTATATTATCTTCTGTGAAAACAGATGCATAGAGCTAGACTGTATTTAATTCCATATCTGCATGATAAGTTTTCCTCAGTTTCCATGCATTGGTTATGTATTTGTTTTTCTCACTACTTTTCTTTTTGCATCCCTATCAAGGCTTTTACAATCCTTTTTTTATGTTTTTGCTAATTACTTTCATTCTATTTTACTTTGTTTTCTTGGTCTTCCTTTGCAGAATTGTAAATTGGTGCCAATCCTCAGGCTTACCATAGTTCTTTTTTTAGCAACTTCATAGGTCTCATGGCCTCGTCCTTTAACCTAGCACAATCTTTGATTTCTTTTGTTAGCTACTATTGGAATACTCTCATTGGGAGGCTTTTTGTGATTAAAGAAATTTATTTTTGTTAACTTTGCTAATTCTTAAATTTTAGGCATTGCCTGTCTACCATGATATCTTTTAATGTAGTTTCCCAATCTAGCAGAATCAGTTTGCCTTTTTGACCATTAGTTTCCTTTGTTTAGAATTAATACGATAGTTTCAATTGAACTACATCACTTTCAAACTAAATTCTATTATAATATGAAAGTCATATTGTGAATATTATGGTCACTCTTTCCTGTAAACTTCTTTACAACAAAATTAGTAATTAATTCATTTTAATTGCACAATACCAGATCTAAGATAACCCATTCCCTAGCTTGTTCCTTCACATGCTGCTTTAGAAAACCATCACATATGCATTTCCAAGAATTCATTTCTGCAACATTAATTACTAATTAGATTCACCCAGTCTACATGCAGATTGAACAATCCCTCCCCATGCCTCTGCAATGACTATCCAGTCTTGCATGTCAATTTTTATTTGAATAAACAATTCATCTGTTTTATTGTTAATTCTGCAAGCTTTCAAGTACAGAGCACTTAATTTAGTTTTTTTTTAAACAAAGTTTTGTAAATTCTCATGGTATCTTCTGGCTAACTCTTAAACTTGCAATCACTGTCCCTTCCTGCCTTACTCTGATAATGATGACCTTTATTGCTACATTAATTAATTGCTTTGACATTTCTCTTTAACTTATTCACTATTTCTCTACATGATCCCTTCCCCTTCTATTGAGTTTAAAGCCCTCTCTACTTCTTTAGTTAATAGTACTCATTAGAACACTGGCCCCAGCTCAGATCAGGTTCGCCATCCCAATGGTACAGCCTCTACTTTCCCCAGTATCGCTGCCTGTGTCTCATGAAGAGGAACCTACTTCTCCAGTTCTGAAGAAGGGTCACTGGACCCAAAACGTTAACTCTGATTTTTCTCCTCAGATGCTGCCAGACCTGCTGAGCTTTTCTAGCAATTTCTGTTTTTGTTTCTGATATGCAACATCAGTAGTTCTTTTAGTTTTTAACCTACTTCTCTCTCCCAAGTCTTTGAGCCATGCATTATTTTTTGTAATTTTATTTCCCTAATTCAATTTGTTAATAATCCGGAGATTTCATTCTTTGAGATTCTGCTTATTACTTTCATGCCCAGCTCCTCTCACTCCCTGTGTCGAACCTGTTTTACTGATATTGTCGATATGTACGTTCACCACCGCAGTTGAATCATACCTTCCCACTGCAATCTTGTTGAGTTTGCAGTGATCAAGGAATGTTTATGTTTAGTTTGATTTTGGTGACTCAGAAGAATTATTCAGATTTTTGCTTCATTTCTTTTAATGAATTTAAGTAGCTTTTTGTTAACTTGATTTTCATTGTTAAATCCAAATGATATCCGTTCTGCACAAGCTTGTTTTAACTTGAATATCAGTTTAAATGAAATATTTTCAAACTGAATTTTTGAGGACAAAATAGTTTTCTTGTTTAACACAGGTCTTTGAAAAATTCACAAAGGAATCAACATCATTGCTAGATGAGCTGGCTCTAATTAATAATGGATCTGAGAGAGGCAATCAACAGGAGAAAGAAAGGTAGGAATAAAATGTGCATATGATATTTGGTTTCATTTAAGAAGAACTATGATTTTATGTTCTTCAGAACAGTCATACTGGACTCAAAATGTTAACTCTCTTTCTCTTTCCACACATACTGCCAGACTTGCTGATTTTTCCAGCGTTCTCTGTGTTCATTTCTGATTTCTGGCATCCACAGTATTTTGCTTTTATCCCAGGCTTTACTCCCTGTTAGACAAACCTATAGCTTCCTTCTGTACCTTACCCCATCCATTGAAGGAGGCACCAACATACACAGTGCTGGCTCATTGTCAGTAGCAACTGCAGTTGCTCCATTCCATTTTCTCATTGACTTCATTCCCATTTTATCCACTTGTCAATCTTTGTCCTGTTTAACTCAGCCACTGACTGTAGGGTTTCCTCCAGGTGCTCCGGTTTCCTCCCACAGTCCAAAAATGTGCAGACTAGGTGGTTTGGCCATGCTAAATTTCCCACAGTGCCCAGGGATGTTTAAGTTAGGTGGATTAGACATAGGAAATGCAGGGGTAGTGGAATGAGTGGGATGCTCTTCAGAGGGGCAGTGTGGACTTGTTGGGCTGAATGGCATGTCTCCACGCTGTAGGAATTCTATGATTAACTCTCACCATCTCTCTACGCATTTGCCTTTCAAAATGTATATTCACTTATGAATAAAGCCCCTGCCATCCATGAACTTTATTGTGGTTGGTTCCATCAGATCATGGTCTTAACAGCAACTTTGCACAGATGATGATACCTACCCCCTTGATTTTGCCTCCCTGCCTAGTTACATCTTCCACCGTTCACCCCATCAAAAACAATGGCTGCGTGGTATATATCACAAGCTCACAACTTGACCTGACCCCCTATTCCCCTGCCACTTTTTGTTCCTTTCAGCATCTCACCATATTCTAATCCTGTCATCTGTGTTTCAGAGTCATTGTTTCCTGCAACTGGCTCACAAGTTCACTAAAAAAGTTCCACTGAGATGCATTCACTACTTTCCTCCCTCAGCCTCTGCTCCAAATCACTTGTCATCCTCAATGATTTCATTCTTCGTCTCAAGTCATTACATTCTCTCCTCTGCCCTCTTATTTACTGTAAATTTCTCCCTTCATGTAAACTCCTCAATCCACACTCCCAACTGTCATCTTAACCTTGCCACTTATAGGGTGTGGATATTCCTGCAATTTCATTCCCAGAAAAGGCAATCTCTGTTAACTACTTTGTGTCGCTCAGCATTCATATCACTTCTTTCTGCACCTGCCCCTGAAAATTCACTTACAATTGCACTTCCAAATACCAATAACTAGCCTATGACCCTCCTTTTGCCACATTTCTGCAGCTACTCAACTGTGATCTCCATCTAATTTCTCATCACGTAGTCTTAGAGTCACTTTACTTTTTCTCTCCTTGGCCACTTAACTTTATATGGCCTTCATCATCATCCATTGAAGCCCATGTGAGACTGAGTTGGAAGTGTATTGCACCGCAACTGGTTTAGACTTCCAGTGCCAAACCTGACTAGCCTGCCTAATGCAAAACCAGGTCCTACCCTCATCATCTGAAACTACTACTACTTCAGGAACCCTCATCAGTTCCTTCGTTACCTCTTGACCTGACTCTGGCAGCACACTTCTGGCTGGTCACCCACACTCTATCCTTCATCATTGAAGCCATCTAAAATTTTGTTACCTATGGTCTTAACTTGCAGCAAGTATTAGTTGACCCTTGTGCTTGCTGATCTGAAGTTACTGGTCAAACAATGTCTTGACTTTAAAATGCTTTTCTTGTTTTCAAGTCCCTTTGTGACCTTTCCCTTCCTTATTACTGTAATAGGTTTATGGGAATTTCGTCCAACCCATAACTTTCCATTTTCATGATATACAAGGCTGTACTAAATCAAAAAATCAAAATTTTTAGAGGAGATCCTACAGCAGTTAAACTTTTATTTTGCACTGCTACAGTTGAGAGTGATCTCATTTTTGGAAGCTTTGCCTGGTACAGCTGTCTTATGAATGGAATCCCTTTTTAAGGCTACAGAACTTCGTAAACCAGACAGGGAGAGTATTTAATGAGATGATCGCCTTTCATGAAGTCTGATGAACAATGAGGATCACCCTATGTCAGTCAGTATTACTGCTTGATGCACTTAGGGAAAAGTCTGTAATCTGCCAGACGTAGGACAAGTTAGCTCTTGAGCCAACTTCTGTCCATCTCCAAAAGAACTTTGAACAGGAACTAATATCTGGACAGGACAATTTACTTATGGTGGGCCCACTGACTACTTATTCTATTACATGAAGTTTGAAGACCATTTTAATTAAAATTAGATTTCTATAATACAGTAATATTTTTCTTTATTATTTGCTTCGAAACTTTTTAACGAACAAGAATGCACACAAGATTATTTTCTGCATGGACAATAAAGTGACTGCATTCAATCATTATTGCTGTATCATTGGTGGCCATACCTTCAATTGCTTCAACCCACACACTCTAGAATTCCCTCCTTATGCCTCTCTGCCTCTCCATCTCACTTTTCATTTTAAAGATACTTCTTGAAACCTGTCTTTTTTTTGTCCAGGCTTTTGATTATAGATCATCTTGTGTGTCTCAGTGACAAATTTTATTTATGATTCTCCTATGAATTGGCTTGGGACAGTTATTGTATAAATGAGCTGTTGTACATAAGAAATTATGCAGTACCTCTTAGTGCCACCAGATCGGGTTTTATAGATCACATCTAAGGGCAAGCCAATGTTTGTTGTTTCATCTCAACTCTTCTAAAATGTTTAGCAATTCAGTAACTTTATTTTCTAGGATTGCTTATTTGTGATTTTTATTTTACACCTTGTATGGCATTTAGAAAGTTTAACACTTTGTTTGCATTGGTAGACCTGTGGAATACAGTTTTCTTCCTTCCGTGGATCCAGAAACGGTTTTACAAACAGGTAGCTTTTCTTAATAAATGTTAAGTGTTTAAAACATGTTAATTGCCACAGAAATTGCTAAATTTTGCAAGTAACTTTGTAAACTGACCAGCTCTATAAAAATGTAATGCAATTTTTATTTCTGCATTTGTTTTGTGTTGTTTACACATTGGTTTGCAAGTTAAATATCAATGCCACTTTTCTAAAAAAAAAATTTCATTTTGGGATTTCAATTACTTCTACTCATGAAATAATACACCCATGTGTTTTTTTCTCTATGTTGTCATTCAGATAATGTTGTGACATTGAACTTTTCCGATGTTTAAACAAAGGAATTGTTCATGTAGGATGTGTCAACGAACGTAACTATTAATTCAATTACGGTGTTCATGTTTTTAGAACATGTCCATTTTCATGGCAAATAAATATTTTTTGGTAGTTTAGCTTCTGAATGGATGAGAATTGGACAAAATGGGCATATTGGCTGCACCTGCTCCAATGATGTAGCAATGTTGGTTCCCATTACCCCATTTTTGGCTCCTACTTGCAGTAATGTTTTGCAGCTGCTTATCAATAGAAAAAAAACTTGCATTAGAGTTTATTAAGGATTCAACTTGTGATGTCTTACTGGATTGTTTTGTCCTATAGTTGCTGCTTGGCTTACTGAGTTATTTCAACATTGTTGTTCTCCTCTCGGCTTTCCAGGATCCACAGTATCTTGCTTTTGAATTTTTCTTTTTGTTGCGCCCTCTATTTCGTTAAATGGCTATATTTCCCAATATTGCCATAATTGCTTTCTGTTTTGAGAGACATTTTTGGTTCATTTGAATTGTATCTTTATAGATGTATCCTGTTGTGATGCATTTATGGTGACATATGTTCATTTTGGATATTTAATTTGTCCTCTTGTGCAGCTCAAACCCATGTGCCCAACCTTCCTTTCCCCCTCTCTCCAGATGTAACCTAAATGGGGCCATCAAAAGTTGAGGCTCAGTGAGTAGCACTCATTTCTGTCAAATGGCTGCACACAAAAATCTAGGCTAATATCCACTGCAGTACCAAGGAGATGCTGCACTGTTGGAAATGCCACCTTTCGAATGACACATTAAACTGAGTTACATCAATTCTGGAAATCAACATTTCCACAGCAATATTTTGACGGTGAGCAGAAGAGTTGCTCCCAATGTCCTGATCAATATTTATCATTCAATCAATATTATAAAAACCGATTACTTGGTCAAAATTGTTAAGGGGTTGCACACTTAAGACGGAAGAAGAGGAGCTTCTTCTCAGAGAGCTCTGAATCCGTAGGATTCTTTACCACAGAGACTGTTGAGGCTGGGTCATTTAAACATATTCAAGGCCGAGATAAAGAGATTTCAAATCAATGAGGGAATCGAGGGTGTATAGGAAAAGGCAGGAATGTTGAGTTGTGAATTGTCCAAGCAGCTATGATCTTATTGAATGGTGGAGCAGACTTGATGGACTGAACGGCTTACTCTGCTGCTACATCTTGTGGTCTTGTCACGTTACTGTTTGTGCAAACTTGCTGTGTTCAAGTTGGCTGTGGCATTTCCTAAATAACAAGGGTGAATGCACCTCAAAAGTACTTCATTCACTATAAGGTGCTTTGGGACTCTTGAAGTTGTGGAAGCGGCTATGTAAATGCCAATCTTTCTTTTCGAATCTATGTAATAATTCTTAATGAAAAATGTTTTGCCTTTTGCTGTACCAAAATGCTTTTGCTTTTTCAGCCAATCTGCCTTGCATTTAATATTTTTTATTTGTTCTTCGGATGTGGGTCTGGCTGACAGGTCATCATTTGTTTCCTATCCCTAATTGCCTTTGAAAAGATGGTGGTGAGCCCACTTCTTTAACCACTGCATTCCCACATTGCTGTTCAGGAATTTTATGATTTTGACCTGTTAACAGTGAAGGAGATGTGATATGGTTCTAACTCAAGATGGTGTGTGACTTGGAAAGGAACTTGCAGGTGGCAGTGCCCTTGACCTTCTAAGTGATAGGAATCACAGATTTTGAAGTGACTGTTAAAGAAGCCTCAGTTAGTTGCTGCAGTGCATCTTATGGCAGACATTGCTGCTGCCATGTAAAGGTGGGGAGGGTGAAAATTTTTCAAGGTGGGGATGAGTTGCTGGTCAAGCGGGCTGAATTGTCCTGAATGGTGCTGACTTTCTTGAGTATTGGTGGAGTGGAAATCATCCCACATTGTTTTGTAGATGGTGGACAGACTTTTGGGGAGTCATGTGGTAAATTATTTGCTGCAGAATTACCAGCCTCTGCCCCTGTTTTTGTAGCCATAATACTTATGTGGCTGGTCCATTTAAGTTTCTGATCAATAGTAATTCCCTGGATGTTGATCATGAGGGATTCAGCAATGGTTACTCACAAGTTTATATTGGATAGACTTTAGATAAGGCTCACTATATGCTTCTTTGTGCTCTGATTCAAACTGTCATTATCACTTTTTTTTGTGTTATAATTTGTCAAATCTTGTTAAGTGTTGAGAGAATGCACTGACTTCTTGATTGATACCTATAACTTTCTGTTTTATTTAATGGCATTTCTATGGTGCAATATAAACATTAAATTCAAATGATATCTGAATTGTGTTGTTAATTCATTACTATGCAAATTGTGAGAATGCTAATCTCCAAAACTAGTGCTTTCTTTGTTTGCCGTAGTGTCAAGATGTCGAATATGTCTGTTAGCTCTCTTAGGACAGTCTCTGTTATGCTACTGGTAAGAAGTTTCACAACAGCAAGACTTTTTCACTAAGGGATTTGTTGTAGTATCTGCATTATGCACATAAAACAACAGTTGTTGTACTTACAAGGGCATAATGCCTGAGAAAATAGTTTTTAAAATTTTTGTTTTGTGGGATGTGGGCATCATTGACTGGACAGCATTTATTGTCCCTCCCTAATTACCTTTAAGATGACATTGGTGAACTGCTGCTTTGAACTGCTGCAGTCCATGTGGAGTGGGTAAACCCAGCATGCTGCTGTGAATGATGTTTTAGGATTTTGATGCAGTGACAGCAACAGAATGGTGATACAATTCCAAATCAGGATGGTGTGCAGATTAGAGGTAACTTACAGATTGGTAGTGTTCCCATGCATCTTTATTGCAAATTTGGAATGTACTGTCAAGGGAAGCTTAATGTATTTCCACAGTGTCTTGTCGATTGTGCACATTCCTCTCGCTATGTTTTGACTTTGGAGGGAATGAATGTTGAAGGTGGTGGATAGTGTTGCCTGTCAAGCAGGCTGTTTTGTCCTAGATGACGTTGAGCTTCTTCAGTGCTTTTGGAACTGTGCTTGTACAAGCAAGTGGAGAGCATTCTATCACATGCTTGACTTGTACCTTGGAGACGGTGGAGAGGATTTTAGGAGCCAGGAGCTGAGGTACTTCCTGCAGAATTCCTAGCCGCTGACCTGCTTCATAGCTATAATACTTATATAGCTGGCCCAACTCCTCCCTTTGAGCCAACAAATGCCTTTTAACATGAGTGTGTTTCAAAAATTGCATTTTTTGGTTTTGAAGTAAGAAATACTTACACAAGTAGTATGTATATTAAAAATTGAATTGAGAACTGGTATTTAAATGTTTTCTGGCATTACTCTAAAGGTCATGAACTCCTATCAGAATTGCAACAGCGCCGCTTTAATGGGTTAGAAGGAGGTATGTCATGGTCCCCAATGGACGACGAATTGTTAGCTCAGCCCAAAGTAGTGAAACTACTGGATTCTTTACGAGAACAATATACTAGATACCAAGAAGTCTGCAGACAGCGTAGTAAACGTACGCAACTAGAGGAAATACAGCAAAAAGTTATGCAGGTGAGCAATAATTATAAATGTTATGACATTTCTACAAACTACGATGGTTTGATCTTAAGACTACTCTGTTCACTGCTTGTAGAATTGAATCCTAAGTCAAGGAGATTGCAGACCGTTTTGCCTTACCTACTTTTTATCTAAGCTAACAGTTGAGGTTTTGAAATTGGCCTTGGAGTCCCTGAGTTACCAAAGTGGGCAATTGACAAGAGTATTTCAGTCATGCCTCTGAGTCAGAAGAGTGTTGTTTCAAGCCCCAATTTAAAGACTTGGGCACATTAATATAGATTGGACATTTCAGTTATCTGAAAGTATATTGCAGTACTGAGGATGCCATCTTTCAAAAAAGATCTCAAACCAAAGCTTTTTGACTGTGTTTGGGAAAAGAGCAGGCAAGTACTGGAAAAGTTTATTCCGAAGCCAACGTAGCTAAAAATTTTAAAATCTGATTGTTAATCTGATTGGTATTTGTGTGATTCTCCTGTATGCGTACTCATTGCAGATTTTCATACATTACAACACACACTTAAAAAAAATTTTATTAGCTCTGAAGCACTTAGCAATGACCTGAGATTGAGAAAAGCAGTATACAAACAATTATTTCCTCTGTCCCATTCCTGATTGCTGTCCAGTGAGCCCTGAAACAAAAATTGTATTTATAGACTCCAGGTAAAGTGTTTGAATATGATTTTTACACATTGCAAAGTAGTCTATCATTAATCCTTTTCTAGACTTAAAAATAGAAAAAATGTCCCTGGCCAATGTTGACAGTGTCTGGTAATATGGAAGACACAGTTGATGGGGTGGTACTATGAAGGTCCAGCCTGCACTAAAGGCCAAATTTGGAGGACAACAGATGTCTTGGTGGATTGTAAGGCTGGCAGTCTACGAGGAGAGGGACATTGGAAGAATTTGAATACAAGGATGACATTTTCAAAATCAAGACATTGCTGGACGAGGAACCTATAAAGACCAGTGAGCACAGTGTTAATGGGTGAATGGGACTTGGTGTGCATCATAAAAGTTATAGCACAGAAGTATTCACATGAATGTATTGTGAAAGAACTATTCACTTAGTTCTATTTCCTTTCCGTTTCCTATATTCTTAATAATTTTAATTGAAATATTTATCCATTTCACTTTTAAACGCTAGATTGTTTTTCCATGACAAAATCCATTTGGGTATCATGTGTCATAATAAAATGTTGCATAAAAATACTTCTAACCTCTCCCTTTGTTTTTCCAATGAAGATCTTGCACTCATGTTCTTTGATTACCTCTATTTCATATATTCAATTTTCTTCAAAAGGATATATTGATTTCCGTCTCAAACATTTACTGAGGCTCGGTATTCCATGCTCTAACAGCTTTTATTTAAAAAGATTTTCTTCTGTCATCGCTCTCTTGGTGAACTGATAACTCGTCAATTACTCATACATCAAAATCCTTTATAGTTTTCAAATCTTTTATTCACCTTCTCTGCTGTAATATCTCCTCTCTCGTTATAGATATGGTTTCCCAACCCTTGAGGTCATGTGTGGCTCTATTCTGTACCATGTCAGTGGCTTTAATGTTTTTTTCAAAAAAAGTGTAAGCCTTACATATATATATAGTTCAGGATGTCCTAAAGCACTTTTAAACTATTTAATTGTCTGTAAGTATGGTCAATATTGTAAGAAATGTGACAGCCAATTCAGACACAGCAAACTCCCACAAACAACATTGTGCTAATAATTAAATGATGTGTTCTTATGATGTTGAAGAAGAGCTAAATATTGGTTAAGACATCAAAAATAACTCCCTTGCTGTTCAAAACAGTCTCAAGGAATCTTTTACATCCACCTGAGAGAACATGCAGAGCTTTGATTTAATGTTTCGTATGAAAGAAGGCAGGCAGTGCAAAAATACTTCCGCAGATGGTTCCAGCTGATAGAAATCTGTAAGAAATTCCTGTTGAGTTTCTCCAGCACTTTCTGTTTTTATTTGAGATACTAAGAGTGTTATTTAGCATCTTGACCCAGCAGGTCAGTTATAAGCAGGTACTTCCAAGAGGAGAGGAAGTCTGAGCTATTTGGGAGTGCATTCTACATGAATGGGTCCAGGCAACTTGATGGTACAGCAGCTCATGGTGAGGTAAAGCCAGTGGGTATGCACAAATCAAACAGCAGAAGAGGCTAGAATCAGAGGAACAGATAGTTTGGGGAAGAATGGATTGTAGCACTGTATGAGGTTTCAGGGATGGGAAGGGATAAACTAATGGAGAGCTGTAGCACTGAGGATGAGAATTCCAAACTGAGGCAATGTAGATTGCTGAGTGCAAGACCTTGAGTGGGGCGTGGTCCAGGCTAAAATGTAGTTGCCAGAGATGTGTAAGAAATTAATCTTAGGCATTAAAGTATTGGAAGGGAACTGGAGAACATTGAATAATTGAATCTGGAGGTAAAACGTTCGTGCATTTCAACACTTGGAACTGCAGTACAATTGTTTTCCTTTAACTTTATTGTTGGTGACATTTGACAGCAATTCCTTTCTATTTCGGGAGCTGACATTATTAGCTTTTACTTGATGCAAATACAAAATGACACATTTGAAAGGGTTGAGTCATTCACAGACTGTCATCCCCCCAGAAGAGTGGATCTGCAGGTTAATTAATGGCTCAAGCTGAAAAATATATTCAGTAATTCATAATTAGTAAAACATTTCAAACTTGCTCATCAAGGACTGAAACAATTTATGTGTTAAGTAAATCTTCCAAAAGCATCCTTTATTTGGAAAGAATGTACTGAACTTAGTGGTTTTGGAGCCAGCACTTCTTTTGCGAGACTGTTGGTGTAATTGAAAATCGTAGATTTTTTGCTGCATATATCAACTTTTTTTTTTGGTTTGGTAAACAGTTACTCTTGCTGTCATTTATCATCTGTGATCCAAGCAGCTGCCCTAAGCGACACCCAGTGTATTTCGTGTTGGATTGGGAACAACCTTGGATTGGGAAGTACACAGGAGCAAAAACACATGGAGTTTTCATGATGTTTTTGTCCCTCTCCTTTCCTATTTTATGTTTTCTGGAAATGTGCTACTTACGTTACAACCAAATAGCTACCTAAGTTGAAGAGCATTTTGAAGAAGCGTGGGTGAAAGCTGGCCTGCTGAGTCACCATGACACTGTGCATTGATGTCACCAAACATTTCACTAAACTTCAGTTTTTAAATATAACAACAAATTATTTGCAAAATAATTGATGTCTAAGCTATGAAAATGTATATTCCTTTTCAAGTGTCCATTCCCTATCTGGTTGTACCACAGATGGTTTTATTTGCATTGTTCTACTTCACATGTGTGTCATTTTCAGTAACATAGTCATGATGAAGATTTGTCATTCAATTCATTTAGCAGAATTAATTTCTCACTTAAGGTTGTGAACTGGTTGGAAGGACCTGGGTCAGAACAACTGAGGACTCAATGGGGAATAGGGGATTCAATTCGAGCTTCCCAAGCTTTGCAGCAAAAACATGAGGAAATCGAAAGCCAGCACAGTGTAAGTTTCTTTCAAATTGTTTACGTAGTAAGTACATTGAATGCATACTGATTAGTAGAGTTAAGAATGCTAGAGAATTCAAGGAGCCAATTTGTTTTATTAGGATTTATTTGTTGGGGAATGAAATAACTCTGAGAAGACAAAGAGAATTTAAAACCAAATAAAATTATATAAAGTGCATGATTTGGTCCTTTTTGCAATACATGTAGTTTACCCAACAACTAAAGATGGATTAAGTTAAATTATGTGACAGATATTCTTTCTGAAAAGTACAGTTTGAGAAAATATCATGTATTAGATTACGTTTACTGTAGGGAATGCTTATAAGTCTTGGGCATTGCTGGCAAGACCAGCAATTTGTTGTTCATCACCAATTGCTACTGAGAAGCTGGTAGTGAGCCATAACCTTGAAGTGTTCTGTTATGTAGATGCACCTGCAATGCTATTAGGAGACAGTTCCAGGATTTTGATCACTAATAGTGGAGGAATGGTCATATAGTTCCAAGGCAGCATGGTCAGTGCCTTGGAGAGGAATTTACAAGTGTTAGTGTATTTATGCTTCTGCTGTCCAAGCCTATCAAGGTGATAGAGCCTGTAAATTTTGAATATACTACAGGAGTTACTGCAGTGCATCATGTAGTATCATAGAGTCATAGAGCTGTACAGCATGGAAACAGACTCTTCCGTCCTACTTGTCCATGCCGACCAGGTATCCTAAATAAATTTAGTCCCATTTGCCAGCATTTGGTCTTTAGCCCTGTAAACCGTTCCGATTCATGTTGTAATTGTACCAGCCTCCTCCACTTCCCCTGGCAGCTTGTTCCTTACATGCACCACCCTCCCAATGAAAGAGTTGCCCCTTAGGTCCCTTTTACATCTTTCCACTCTCACCTTAAACCTATGCTCCCTAGTTTTGGACTCCCTCACTCTGGGGAAAAGACCTTGTCTATTCATCCTATCCACGTCCCTCATGATTTTATAAACTTCCGTAAGACTGCCCCTCAGCCTCCGACATTCCAGGGAAAATGGGCCCAGTCCATTCAGCCTATCCCTATAGCTCAAACCCTCCAACCCAGGCAACATTCTTCTAAATCTTTTCTGAACCCTTTCTAGTTTCACAACATCCTTCCTATAGCAGGGATACTAGAATTGCAAACAGTATTCCTAAGGTGGCTTAACCAATGTGCTGTACAGCTGCAACATGACCTCCCAACTCCTATACTCAGTGCACTGACTAATAAAGGCAAGCATACCAAATGCCTTCTTCACTATCCTGTCTACCCGGAGCTCTCCTTTCAATGAACTGTGAACCTGCACTTTGTTCCGCAACACTCCCAGGAACTTGCCATTAGGTGGTATAAGTCCTGCCCTGATCTGCCTTTCCAAAATGCAGAACCTCACATTTATCTAAATTAAACTACATCTGCCACTCCTCGGCCAATTGGCCCATCTGATCAAGGTGCCAATGTACTCTGATGTAATCTTCTTCTCTGTCCACTACACCTCCAATTTTGGTGTCATCTGCAACTTACTAACCATGCCTCCCTTGTTCACATCCAAATCATTTATATGAATGACGCAGAGCAGTGGACCCAGTAGCGATCCTTGTGGCACACCACTGGTCACAGGCCTTCAGTCTGAAAAGCAACCCTCCACCAAAACCCTCTGTCTCCTACTTTTGAACCAGTTCCATATCCAAATGGCTAGATCTCCCTGTATTCAATGTGCTCTAAACTTGCTAACCAGTCTACTACGAGGAACCTTGTCACATGCCTTCCTGAAGTCCATGTAGATCGCATCCACTGCTCTGCCTCCATCAGTCCTCTTCATTACTTCTTCAAAAAACTCAACCAAGTTAGTGAGACATGGCTTTGTGCATGAGAAATCGTGTTAATTATCCCTAATCAGTCATTGCCCTTCCAAATACATGTAAATCCTGTCCCTTGGCATCCCCTCCACCACCTTGCCCACCACCGATGTCAGGCTCACTGGTCTGTAGTTCCATGGCTTTTCCTTACCACCTTTCTTCAATAGTGGCACCACACTAGCCAATCTCCAGTCTTCTGGCACCTTACCTGTGGCTATCGATGATACAAGTGTCTCAGCAAAGGGCCCGGCAATCACTTCCCTAGCTAGCTACAAAGTTCTAGGGTACACCTGATCGGGTCCTGATTAGTTATCCATCTTTATGCATTTTAAGACATCCAGCACCACCACCTCTGTAGTATGGACGTTTTTCAAATGTCACTATTTATTTCCCTGCGTTCTCTATCTTCCATATCCTTCTCCACAGTAAACACTGATGCAAAATACTCGTTTAGTATCTTCCCCATCTCCTGCGGTTCCACACATAGGCAGCCTCGCTAAACTTTAAGGGGCCTTATTTTCTCCCCAATTACCCTTTTGTCCTTCATGTAATTGTAGAATCCCTTTGGATTCTCCTTAACCATATTTGCCAAAGCTATCTCATGTTCTCTTTTTACCCTCCTGATCTCCCTGTTAAGTATATTCCTACTGCCTTTATACTCTTCTAAGGAATCACTCGATCACTGCTACCTATACCTGACATATGTTTCCTTCTTATTCTTGGCCAAAACGTCAATTTCCCTAGTCGTCCAGCATTCCCTACACCTACCAGCCTTGCCCTTCACTCGAACAGGAGCATGCTGTCTCTAGACTCCCATTATCTCCTTTTTGAAGGCTTCCCACTTTCCAGCTATCCCTTTTACCAGCAAACATTCACCCCCAATCAACTTTTGAAAGTATGGACATTGCACACTGGGTGCTGATTAAGCAGGCTGCTTTGTCCTGGGTGGTGTCAAGTATTGATGGAGCTGCACTCATCAGGCAAGTGCGGAGTATTCCATTGCACTTCTGATTTGTGCTTTGTAGACAGCAGATAGGCTTTGGAGAAAAGAAAAGTGAGTCACTCACTGCTAAATTCTCAACCTCCTTATAAAATGTAGATGTGAATGTGAGGGTGATGATAATTAAGTTTGCAGATGACACAAAGATTAGCCAGTTGGTTGACAGTGAGGAAGAAGATCTTAGGTTATGGGAGAATATCAACAGATTGCTCAGATGGACAAATCAGTACCGGATGGAATTTAATCCTGATAAATATGAGGTAATGCACTTTGATGAAGTAACAAGACAAGGGAGTACTCAATCTATGTTAGGACACTCCGAAGCTCAGAGGGATCTTGGGGCACTTGTCCACAGATCCCTGAAGGCAGCAAGTCCAATTAATAGGTGGTTAAGGCCTTTATTAGTCAAGGCATAGATTGTAAGAGCACGGAGATTGGAAATGTACAGGACTTGGATTAGGCCACAGCTGAAGTACTGTGTGCAGCTCTGCTACAGAGGAGATTCACCGGATCTTGCCTGGGATGAAGCATCTTAGCTATGAAGAGAGGCAGGATAAGCTTCAGTTCTTTTTGGATCAGAGAAGGTTGAGGGGGCTCCTGATAGAAGTGTATTAAGATTGAGGGACATGGACAGGGTGGATAGTGTGCAGCTGTTCCTCTCAGTTGAAGAGTCAGTAAAAAAAGGAGGCACTTCTAAGGTGAAAGACAGGATATTTAGAGGGGATTTGAACGAAAAACTTTTTTACCCAGAGAGTGGTAGGAATGCAGTGCCTGGGAGGGTGATTGAGACAGGTAACCTCACAACTTTTCAAATTTACCTTGATGAGCAATTGAAGTTTCATACCATTCAAGGCTGTGGGAGTAGTGTAGATTTAGTGTGTTTTTAGCAGTACAGACTCAGCTGAAGGGCCACTTCTGTACTGTATGATTCTATGATTCACTCATCTGCCCTTGCAGCCACAGTATTTATATAGCTGCTGTAATTCAAATTCTGGCCACTAGTAATCCCCAAAATGTTGATAGTGGAGACAATGCCATTGAGTATCAATGGGTGATGGTTAGATTCTCTCTTGTTGATGTTCATTGCTTGGCGTTTGTATTGCATGAATGTTACTTGACACATACTAGCTTGAGCCTGAATGTTGGACCAGTCTAGCTATAGTCCTGAAGAAGATTAGTGCCCGAAACGTTGATGCGTCCTGAAGAAAGGTAATACCCGAAACGTTGACTTCTCCCTTGCTCATCATGCTGCCTGGCTTGCTGTGTTCGTCCAGCTTCCTACTTGTCCACCTTGGCTGCATCTGGACACTGACTGCTTCAGTATCTGAGTGACAAATGGTGTTCAATATTGTGCAATTGTCCACAAGTGAAATGATCAACCTTAACTTTCTGCCTTTTGTGCTTGATATAACTTTAAGCAGAGGATGATTTTCTCTTAATCCTCATTGTCTTAAGTTTTGCAAAGACTCGTTGATGCTACAGTCTGTCAAATGTTGTCTTGATGTCAGGCTTATCGTTCTCACTTTGCCTCCTGAGTTCAGCTCTTCTGTCCATGTTTAGACCAATGCTAAATTGGTTCAAGAACTAAGTGGCTCTAGGGGAAACAAAACTGTGCCTCAGTGAGTAGGTTATTGCGATAGTCTTGTCTTGTCTTTTTGTGCAAAGGACATACCTTGGCAATTTTTCACTTGCTCTGGTAAGTGCTAGTGTTGTATTATACTGGAGTTCTAGAGCACATGTTTTCAGCCCTACTGTAGTCAGGCCCCTGATCTTTGCTGTAACTAGTGTCTTCAACCTTTTCTCGATGTCATGTGGCATAAATTGAATTGATAGAAGACTGGCATTAGTGATGCTGGGACCTTAGGAGGAAACCAGGACGGATCATTCACTCGGCACTTCTGACTAAAGATGAAAGCAAATACTTCAGCCTTACTTTTTGCATTTATATGCTAGGCTGTCCCATCACTAAGAATAAGAATATTTGTGGAGCCTGTCCTACTAGTTGTTTCAAAACTGAATGTGACAGGATTGCAGAGATTAGACCCGATCTGTTGTTTGTGGGAGCCTTAGTTCTGTCACTTGCTGTTTTACGAATGGCCCTGTGTTGGAACTTTACCAGGTTGCTTCATCTATAGCTATACCTAGTGCTGCTCCTGGCATACCATCCTGCACTCTTCATTGAAACAAGTTTGATTGTCAAGACTGCTGTAAAGATATTTGATGGAATATACCACACCACAAGTTTAGAGATTGTGGTTGAATACAATTCTGCTGCTGGTGACCACAGTGCCTCTTGGTTGCTAGATCTGTTTGAAAGCTGCCCCATTTAGCATGATGATAATGCCACATAATACATTGGAGTATATCTTCAATGTGAAGATAGAGTACACTCGGTGCTTCCTCCAATTGCTATTTAACACGGACTGGTACTGACTCATAAACTGAGGTGGGTAGCTAATTAGCAGGAGGTTTCCTTATCTATGTTTGACATGATGCCACGGTACTTCATGGAGTCCAGAGTTAATGTTGAAGACACTTGGGGCGACTCCTTCTCCATTCTATACCACTGTGCCACCAGACCTGGTGAGTCTGTTCTTTCACAGGGCATATTCAGGATGGTGATGATGGTGGATTCCAGGACATAATTGTCCCTGTAGAATCGTTCCTTATTGACAGTAACAGACCATTGCTTGACCAGCTTTTGAAACAGTTCTCCCACATTAGGCACAATGTCCCAGATGATCGTAAGGAGGATTTTTCAGGGTTGACAGCTCTATATTTGCCGTTGTCATTTCTGCTGTCCAGGATGATCCACCTGGTTATTTTTGAAATGGTCTAACAAGTCACTCAGTTGTATCAGAGGGCAGTTAAGAATTGCTGTGGGCCTGGATTCACTTGCAGGCCAGACCAAATAAGCAGGGCAGATTTCCTGCCCTGAAGGGCATTATTGAACTATTCTCCGCCTTGACTTGGTGGCTAAAAGGTTGAGAGTACTACAGATTGCCTCAGAATGAAAGCATCACGATCATCATAATAGCACTACTATAAGAAGCTGAGCATGGTTGTGCTCCAACTACACATTTAGCAAGTGGCAACCTTTGCAGCTGCAGTACATCTCAGCATTGAGATGTAGCATTTATAATGCTGCATTTTTGCAGTTGATGATGATGTCCTGAACATAAGAAAGCGTGGTAACCTGGTGGATACACCCACACTTCCCATGAAACCTCTGTTGTAACAGCGGTTGGCAACCTGGAAAATAACACATATGTCCAACTGGAAGCCATCCAAATAACAAATTTAGGGCTTTACTAATAGTGGCCTTCGTCACTTTTGGAGTCACCAGTAGTGCTGTCTTTGTTTTTCTCTGCGATGCAGATCAGGTTGTAGTTTTGTGACCGCCGCCTTCAGAAAGCTCAGGGTTCATGCACATACCTTGCTAAGGGAGAGATAAAAGAAGTGATTCCAGAAGACCAGAGGTGGACAAGGCCTCCTTTTGAGATCCTTTTTGCCCAATCCTCATGCTGAGCAATTTGTCCTCCTCTTTGCCTTTGAACCAGCGCTATCTCAAGCTACAGCCCAATGAGTGTTGTATTTATAGCTGTAATAATCGGAAACAAGTGGCCTGACCAGAACCATTGCATGCAGAACCAATACCTTTACCACGTACAACATCTCTTGACTTCCTGGATTTTACCCAATATTTCAAGCTAATGAGCAATCCCACAAACATGTACAGTGCAACTAACCTGCAAAGTGTTTATGACCAATTTACGTAGCACTGGTGGAGTATCCTTCATCCATCCTTCTATCCACGCCAAAAAATCGCCCCCCACACAATGAGCTCATATAGACATTTATGCAGCACCTTGGCAAATGTCTTCTAAAAATCCAAGTACATTGTGTGTACAGGCTCCCCTATATTCACATGCATGTTGCTCTATCAAGAACTCCAATAAATTAGTTAAACATGCTTCCCCTCACAGGGAACCATGCTGACTCTTCCTGATCACTGGTGCTCAGCTATAACTTCCTTAATGATTCTAACACCTTTCTAACAATTCTAATATCTTGCCAGCTAACTGGCCTATAGGTTCTTGTTTTCTGCTGTGTCATTTCTTGAATAGAGAATATTTGCTATTTTACAGTCGATTAAAAGCTTCCAGTGTCGAGTGAATTTCATAAAAATTAACATTAACACACTTACTAACTCATTAACCACCTCTTTTTAAGGCCTGAGGATGAACTCCGTCAGCACCTGGGACTTGTCACTTCCATCAGATTGCCCAACGCTGCTTCCCTGGTGATTGTAATTTCACCAAATTTCTTCTCAACCTTTCTTCTTTGACTAACAGCTATTATTGAATTTTTGAAATCCTCTACACTGAAGACAGAAGCAAAACATTTGTTTATCTCATCTATCATTTCCTTTATTACCTACTATTAACACCCCATTCTTAATCTATAATTCTGTGAAAAGGTTCAACAGCTATTTAATGTAGAAGACGGACATTCAACCCATCATGTTGGCTTTTGTTCTTGAATGATCATCATGACTTGGTGCCATTTTTCTGCACTTTTCCTCCCATCCTGTACATTAGTTCTGTTTAAATAATTATCTAATGCCTTCTTGAATGTCTCGAATGACCTTTCTTCCACCACATTTCCAGGCACAACTATAGAGGAGCAGGAGGAGGCCATTCAGCCTTCGAGCCTGCTCTGTCATTCATCACAATCATGGCTAATCATCCAATTCAGTAGCCTAATCCTGCTTTCTCCCCATAACCTTTGATCCCACAGTACTCTAGCTGAGGTCTAGTGTCTTGCACAGCTTCAGCATAATGTCCCAGCTTTTGTACTCAATGCCACTATTAGTAAAGCCCAGAATACGGATTGCTTTACTAGCTACTCTGCACCTGTCCTACCACCTTTAATAACTTATGTCCATTTACTCTCTGGTTTCTCCTAGCCCTGCACACACTTTAGACTTGTATATTTTAATTTATACTCTCTCCATATTTTTTCTGTTTGAATGTCTCACCTCAAGTCTCCAAATTAAATGTCACCTCTTTGTCCATTCCACCAACTCGGCAAAGTCTTTTTGAAATTTTATATTGTGCTTCACACAGTTTACAATACTAACTATCCCTAATTAACCCACATTTGACCATGTGCCTTTTCTAAACTAAATATTTGTTTCTTGAAACTTCACCATTGCCAGTGTTAAACTGACTGGTTTGTAACTGCTGGGCTTATATTGACAGTCTTGTTTAGACCAAGGACATAATATTTGCAATTTTCTCATCCTCTAGCACCAACACCAGAGTCCAAGAGCACTGCAAGATTATGGCTCAGCTGAAAATCCTGTTCACTTTACAATATCTTGGATGCATGTCAGCTGGTCCAGGTGCCTCGTCAACTCTTAAGTACCGACAACTTAACCAGGACCACTTCATTTTAAAGTTTGAATCTTTCTAGTGACTGAGTTTCCTCCTCTGCCATCATGGCTGGAAAACATCTTGGTTGGTTGGTGAGAACTTTAGCCATGCCCCTATGTTCATGTGTAAATCACCTTTTTGATCCCTAATTGGCCATATTCCACCTTTTCCATTTGTGTGCCTATAGAAGACTTTGGGATTTCCTCTTTGTTAGCTGTTGTTTGTACATTGCTAGTTAGCTTCATCTCATACTCTGTAATCTCTCTGCTAGGATTAATCTTGTGGTTCTTCTCTGCCGTTAATTATATTCTGAATCAGCTTATCTATTAATCATCTGTGTCCAATTATAATGTCTTTATCTTAAGTTTGACGCTTTACTTAATTTCTTTAGTTAACCACAGGTGGTGGGTCCTCCCTTTCTTCGACTTTTCCTTTTATGGTAGATATATACTTATTCTGAATATCCTGAAATATCCCTTTAAAATGCCTGCCACTGCTTTGCTATTGACCTGTCCTCTGGCCTAGAATGCCACTTCACTTCAGCTAGCCCAGCTTTCATGCCCACACAGCTGACCTTCTTTAAGCATAATATACTGCAATTGAGGCATTGAAGAGGGCATTAGATTATTATTTAAATAGAAGTAATGTGCGTGGTTAAAGGTGGGGTAATGGCATTGATTCCTCATTTGGAGAGCCAATGCAGATGTGATGGCCTGAATGACCATATTCTACATGTAACGATTCTGTGACATTGGTCTTGGATGCATTCTAACAGGATGTAAAACTCAATCATATTGTGGTCTCTGCAACATAGAGTTTCCTTTACTCGAAAGTTGTTAATTAATCATGTCACCATTGGCTGTAGAATGTGCTGCTAAGAAACATTCTATGAACTCCTCGTTTGATATACCATTGTCAATTTGATTTTTCAAGTTATAAAGTAGATTTCAATCATTCATGATTATTGCTATCCCTTTATCACAAGCAACCATATTCCTTCTTGGATATTTTTTGACAGATATTGTGATTGCTGTTATGGGGCTTGTAGTCCAACTCATGAGTGATTTCTTTCCACCACTACTAATTGGCTCCATCCAAACAGATTCCACACCTTATCTCCTGAACCAATGTAATCTCTGACTATTGCACCAACGTTTTCATTAAACAACAGTGCTGCCGTTCTACCGAGTTTCCTATTCTTCTTGAATGACGTACCTCAATACCCAGGATTCAATCTGTGTCATTGTGCAGTGGCTGTCAGGTCATATTTATGTATCTCAGTGTGCACTGTCAATTTGTTTACTTTGAAGAATGCTATCCACATTCAAGTACAGTCTTTAGTTGTGTATTTTTGTTATATCTTGTCATGACTGTTGGTGTTTTCTTAGATTTATGCCCTCAGACCCTTCCATTTTCTGACCTTCATTTCCCATTTTAATTTCCCTATTTTGCTGTCCTGCCTTGATTTGCTACATCAACCCAAACTTGATCCCTCACCATTATCCAGTTTAAAGCTAGTTCGACTTTCCTAGTCATAGTCTGCTAGAATGGTCCCAGCACAGTTCAGGTACAGGTTTTCCCCAGGGACACAGCCCTACTTTTCCACTGATGCCAGTACTCTATGAACTGGAATCCATTTCTTCCACTCCAATCTTCATTTCACTACTCATGAGATCTATGCCAATCGGCACATGGCTCAGCTAACAATCCAATATTATGATACACTGCAAAGTGTATTGAAAAGGTAAATTGCACTTGAGAGGCAAGGAGTGGTAGTCTGGAATATTGTTGCACTTACTTAAGGACATGACAGTCTTTTAATTTTTTTACTCTGCCAAAGCACTCCCATCTCTACTAATCAACTGATCAATTAGTCCTTAAGAGGTTAATTAGCAACTCACTTAAAGGGCCTGTGTGGACTTTCACTCAGCCTGCAGAGTCGGAGGTGCACCTTGATGTGCCCCAATCTGGGCATGATCGGGTGAGGGAGCAGAGGGTGGCTTCTGACAGCCATTCTCTGGCCTTGCCTCTGAACACATCTTGCCAAAACACAGACCCTGTAATTTTCTTCCAACCTTGAAAAGTAACTGAATTTGCCCACTGTTATAGGATTTCTGGGTTGCTATCCAGCCAGCACCCTCGGCCTCTGAAGTAGCACTGCTGCTTGCAGTGGCTAGTGGCCCATAGTTTGCTGGCAACTTCAGGCGACATGGATCTCATTCTTGTTCCAGGAAGTTATGTGTCTGTGAAATCCCCACTAGATGATTATGTAAGTACCTGTTCGCCTGACGGATCATCATGGGCGTTTCTTACTGGTGATAGGATGTTCCATGCACACTGATATCTGCATGCAAACTTTAACTCAAAAATAGAAAATGCTGGCTATTGTTTGTAATAACTCATATAAGGCACTTCATAAAAGAACCAGAGGTGATTTGAGGAGCAATTTTGAGCTGCACAAATGGTTAAATTTGAAATATACTGCCTGATATGGTGGTGGCAGTGGTTACAGATTCAAGAGTAGATCTAAAAAAGAAAATTTGATAAATTGGATCTGAAAGGAGAAAGGAAACAGGGAAATGGTAAAAAAGAATGAGATCGGGGCTATCTGGATTGTTTTTCGAAAGAGGTAGTACAGACTGAATGGGCTATGTGCCTCCTGAGCTGCATTATTTTATGATTCTATCTTTTTTTTTCAAGCTGTCTGCAAAACATGTAACAATTAAGGAGAATTGACAGAACAGTTAGTTCTTTTATGAGTCATTAGTTTGAAGTATGTGATACTGTAGGCCACCTGAATTTGTTTTGTAAGATTTCCGGGTAGCTTTTCTGTGATATCAAACT
Organism: Rhincodon typus; assembly: GCF_021869965.1. Taxonomy (NCBI): domain Eukaryota; kingdom Metazoa; phylum Chordata; class Chondrichthyes; order Orectolobiformes; family Rhincodontidae; genus Rhincodon; species Rhincodon typus. The sequence goes on from NC_063338.1 coordinate 39,842,503, forward strand.
TCAGATTTGTGCAACTTTTCTATCTTCGGAGTATGCATAGGCAATATCTGTAGTATGTTAAAGAAAATAATAGCAATTCAAAATAAAGATTTTTCTGATTTTTTTAGGATCTGTTTCTCTTAGTTTACTTTTACTTTTCAACTTATTTGCAGGAATGGTTTGCAGTATATGTGGAACTTAATCAGCAGATTGCAGCACTGTTGAATGCAGGGGACGAGGAGGATTTGCTTGAACTAAAAGCCCTGCAACAGCAGCTTAGTGATGTTTGCTATCGCCAGGCCAGTCAACTGGAGTTCAGACAGAATGTGCTGCAGACAGCTCTTGAATTCCATGGTATTGCTCAGGATGTAAGTGACTTGTTAATACATTACACATTTCAGGAACTGATAGCAATGAAGTAACTGTTTTCTGATCTCTTGATTTATCATGGCAAGAAATGTGATTAATTCTAATAAATATGGTGTTGTCTACCAGGCACAACAGGACAAAAATCAGCAGATTAACTGAATGTAATGGACATGACACACTACCAAATAGTAACATCAAGGACACGGTTGAACAGTTGTACTTCTAGCTGAAGTGTACATGTCTAAGTTTGAACAAAGAAAAATATAAGCTTTAAAAGAAATGCATAAATTTCCCTTTCTCTAGAATGGTGGTACTCATGATATGAGCAATCATACTACATTCTCTCTTGCCTGGGTAATTCTCCTTTGTATAGCCCTCACCTCCACTTCTTTAAGTCCAAGAGATGTAAACTTGAAAGGAATTGATGGATAACTGAATTAACCAATCAGTGGCAATGCGGCTAAACCATATGAACCTTTTTAGTGGCCTGCTGTCATCTTTTTCCAGGACCATCCTGGAATGCAAAGATAAGCCTACTTCTTCTTTTATATACAGTAAGCTGTCATCTTAAGCTGCTCTTCCTAGTTTCCTCCATCTTCACTCCAAAAATAAGTGCTAAGAGCTCATAGACTATTTGTCACTAAAATTGAGACAAACTGCTCAGCTGCCTCTGTCACGTCCCTCCTTCCCATTAGCTGATCAACCCTAAACCACCTCTGAAGTTTCACCCTGCCCTAGCCCTCAACTTGCATTGTTCCTTAGTTTCCTCAGCCCTTATTCTGACAAAAAAAAAAGCTAACCACTTAACATCTTTCCTGGTCACCCCATCTGTGAGATATCTGTGCTCATCTGATTTTGCTCTCTTTTGCATCTTTAATTTTAATTGCTCTAATATTGCTGGTTGTGCCTTCAGTTGCCAAGGTCACAGCTCTGGATTTTTTGTCTGTCCACCTTGCTGTTTCTCTTGCCTTCTTAATGCATGCCTTAAAGCCTACCTCTTCATCTAAGCCTTTGGTCATCTGATTTAATATGGCTTAGTATCGTATTTTGTCTAAAATGCTTCTGTGAAATGCTTTGGGGCATTTTATTACCTTAACAGTTCGATGTAAATGAGTTATTTGGAAAAGACTAGTCAGGTGATGAAACCACTTCAACACTATTTGAAATGCTAGTGCTTGTATTTTACATACTTGTGATAAAAATTCTGTTTTATTCTAATTCAAAAGATTTCATGTTAGAGAATCCAACAATATTTGCAGGATCATAAATAGAACTCCAAGTATTTCCAACACCATTACATTTAACTTCAAAAGGAATTCAAGCAACAGTGAAAGAGTATTTGTTCACTCATGTAACTGTTTAAATAACAGAGTTACATGGGCATGGAATTCACAGTGTTTGTGATTGTTGCCACATCAGACTCATCATTTGCTACTGCAAAATTGTAAGGTTTGGTACACCTGAAATGTCCATGTAGCAGTATCGTTACTATTTTAACATTTAATCTGTGAAGATAATCCATAGAATTTCTTAAATTTTTACAATCCATTTTATTTCAATAATTCCTTTTCTCAAGTATTAAACCGTTTCTTTCCTTCAAATAAATGGATATTGTGTGCAATTAATATCATGCATTTGTGCAGATTTGAAAAATTGAATCTTGTGAATGTATCTTTCACAGTTGTCCCAGCAGCTGGATGGATTACTTGGGATGCTTTGTGCTGACGTGGCACCAGCTGATGGAACTGCTATTCAACAAACGTTAAAACTTCTAGAAGAGAAGCTAAAGAGTGTTGGTAAGTGGGAGAAATATGTATCGTTGTATATGTAAATAAATAATGATATCCTGAATTTCCAGCAGATCAATATTGATCACTGCAGCATTAAATTCTAAGAAGAGTCTGCCGAACCCTTTTTAGTTTTGTGTTTACAACAATCAATATAATAAAGGTATGAGATGAGGAAAAAAAAAGATTGTTATGAGCTGTAACTGGAATTTCAGGTAGAAAATGTTATCCAAACCTGAAGATGTTTTTATAACCTTTAAGCATGTTCCATTACTGAAAATGTATATGAGACATAGTTTGATTTTTGAAAATCACATTTTCACTTGAACGTAAATAGTAGGAAGATAGGAGGAAGGTAAGAAATGGTGAGAAGGTGGATATCAAGTTATGAAATGTTTGAAATTGAGATTAAGCAAATTCTTAACTGAAGTGATGTATCACATGTCTAACACCAGGCTACATTTAAATTTATGTTTGTAAATTATACTGCTTATCTCAACATTCCATCTGCATAAACATAAAACAGTAGTGCAGTGAAAATCTTTCTATGAAACAGTTCTTAAACTACTTTTTGGTAGAAAATTAGGTACAAAATATTTACTTCAGTTTATTCCTTCCATTTGCAATGGTTGTTTAATCTTTACTTGTGGTTAATGCTGAGTTGGTGATGTTTACTAATTGAAAAGATTATGAACGCATGAAGAAGTTGTCATACAAAATTAGCACTTAAATTTCATCTTTTCTCACTTAATCACTGTTACATTGGTATTTAAATTAAAATTGTGGGTTTTTATTCAAATTATGAAGGAAACTTACATGATTTTTGATTATGTTACAGTTTTAACAAATATGTGAGGAATATCCATCACAATAAGTTGAACAAAGGGTTTTAAATAATATTTTGCACTTTAGATGTATCAATATTGTATGACTCAGAATAATTTATAAGGTGAACCTATCTCAATGTTACATTCAGTGGGGAATTTTTGCTATGCATTCGTTTTTTTTAAAGTTTCCATTCAAGAGTGAACTAACCAAAATTCTCATTACATTTTATATTGGAATCCAAAGATTTGAATGAAGTTGCAAGTGTCTGGGAGCATTAGGGAAATGAGATTTAGAATCCAGGTGACATGAGGAAGGATAACAGGAGTTTCAGGAAAATATCACATAACTTACTTCTCTCTGACTTTTACCCATTTACAGCTGTGAGTTATTTCAGTTCCCCATTCCCTACTGTGAACATATGTGGAAGGAAAGCATGGATAATGAAACAAAGATGGAAACCTCTGAAGGGGTGAAGAAAAGCTTTGCTCGTTGTGTATTGAATAAAGGAATTAGAGAGATCAGGAAGTTTAGGAAAGGGCCTTAGTTGGTTGAAAGCATGGCTGCCAAGGGTAGGTGAAAGAGAGAGGTGGATGCATAATAGACCAGAGCAGCTACAATATTCAAAAAAGGTGGCTTAGAAAATGGACAGGCCATGGAAGGATATAAACATGAAGTTGATGCTTTTATTTTAAGATGTTGAAGCTTAGGTGGCACTATAGGATAGTGAGGACAACGGAAGTATGTGAGGCGATCTAGGTACTAGATAGGATATGGACAATAGAATTTGGATGTGCTGCAGAATGGAAACTAGTCAGCTGAGTACTGGTTTAGTTGAGTTTGATATTATCACAGGGTAAATGAGAGTTTCAGCAGCAACAGATGGTTGAGATGTGGCGGCGAAGTCCCTGTTATGTAGGCAAGAATGGGAGTCTTTGTGAATGAGAGGTTAAGTGATCAGGAATAAAAACAGAAAATGCTGGAGAAACTCAGCAGGTCTGGCAGCATCTGTGGAGAGAAAGCAGAGTTAATGTTTCGGCTGCACTGATCCTTCTTCAGAACTGATAGCTAGGAAGATATGCTGAAGACAAGGGGAGGGGTAGGAGTGAGTGGTTAGTTGGAGATGGATCCCAGAGAGAAAGTGAGAGAGAGACAGTTATGCAGACAAAGAGATTATAGAATCCTGACAGTGTGGAAATAGGCCATTTGGCCCAACAAGTCCACACCAACTCTCTGAGGAGCATCCCACCCAGACTTTTCCCCTACCCAGTCCCTGAAACCCCCATGGTTAATCCACCTAACCTACACATCCCTGGACACCTATGGGCAATTTAGCATGGCCAATCCACCTAACCTGCACATTTTTTGGACAGTGGGAGAAACCCATGCAGATATGTGGAGAATGTGCAAACTCCACATAGACACTTGCCCAAGGGTAGAATTGAACTGGATCCCTGGCGCACTGAGGCAGCAGAGCTAAAGACTGAGTCACAATGCTACCCATGCCGGAGATGGATAATAGTAAGACTGGGAGAAGGTAAAGCTGATAATGGGGACCAAAAGTAGGTGAAAATATACTGGCTGTGCTGAAAGTAGTGGGACTGAGTAAAGGACATAGAAACCCCTGAACACTTTCCTGTAAAGTTTTTGAACTTGATATTGAGTTTTTTTAATTCATTCACGGGATGAGGACGTTGCTGGCTAGGCAGCAATTATTACCCATCCCCAATTGCCCAGTGGGCAGTTAAGAGTCAACCACATTGTTACAGGTCTGGAGTCATATGTAGTCCAGACCAGGTAAGGGTGGCAGTTTCCTTCTCTAAAGGAATTAGTGAACGAGATAGATTTTTCTGACAATTGACAATGGATTCACAGTCATCATTAGATTCTTAATTTCAGATATTTATTGAATTGAAGTGCCACCATCTGCCGTGGCGGGATTCAAACCTGGGTTCCCAGAACATTATCTGGGTCTCTGGATTAACAATCCAGCAATAATACCACTAGGCCATCACTTTCCCGAGTCCCGTAGGTTGCACAGTCCCGAAGCGGAAAATGAAATGCTGTTCTTCCAGCTTACTCTGAGCCTTGCTGGAGCATTGTAGCAGGCCTGAGATGGAAATATTGGCATGGATACACAGTGGTCTGTTGGAAAGAAGAAAACTGCAAGCTCAGGGTCATTGTTGCAGACATAATATGGGTATTCGGCAAAGTGGTCTCTCAGTCTGCATTCCAACTCCTCATTGTAGAGGAGACCACATTGTGAGCAGCGAATACATTAGACTGAGTGAAGTGCAGGTAAATCGCTGCTTCACCTGGAAGGTGTTTCTGGTGCCTTGGATAGTGACGAAGATTGAAGTAAACAGGCAGATGTTAGACCTCCTGCAATTGCAAAGATGCAGTGGGGTTGTGGGGGAGTGTTGGAAATGTAGGAGTAATGAGCCAAGGTGTCCAGGAAGGAGTAGTCTCTGCAGAAGGCTGACAAGGGAAGGGAAGAGAGGGAATGGGAAGATGTGTCTAGTGGAGGCAACCTGCTGGAGGTGATGGAAATAGCAGTTTATAATCTTTTGGGTGTGGATGCAGATGCTGATGGGGTGGAAAGTGAGGACTGGAGGGACCCTATCAGTATATTGGGAGGGAAGAGAAGGGGTAAAGGTATGGGGAATGGGGTTGACATGCCTGAGGGTCCTGTCAATCACAGTGGTGGGGGAATCCTTGCTTTCTCTCCAAGGAAAAAGATGGACATAGAATCCTTACAGTGTGGAAACAGGCCGTTCGGCCCAAGAAGTCCACACTGACCCTTGGAGCACCCCATCCAGACCCATCCCCCTATAACCCTCACACCCCTGAACACTACGGGCAATTTAGCATGGCCAATTCACCTAGCCTGCACATCTTTGGACTGTGGGAGGAAACTGGAGCACCCAGAGGAAACCCACGCAGACACGGGGAGAATGTGCAAACTCCGCACAGACAGTCACCCGAGGCTGGAATCGAACCCGGGTCCCTGGCACTGTGAGGCTGCAGTGCTAACCACTGAGCCACCGTGCCGCCCAAACATATCTGAAGTTCCCCTGCGGAAGGTAGCTCTGTCAGAACAGATGCAACGGAGATGGAAAACTGGGAGAATGGAATGGAGTCTTTTCAGGAAGCAGAGTGTGTGAGGATGTATAATCAAGGTAACTGTGGGAGTTGGTGGCATTATAGTGGATATTGGTGGCCAGCCTATCCCTAAAAAATGAAAACAGATGTCAAGGAAGGAAAGGGAGGAGTTAGAGGTGGACCAGGTGAAAGTGAGACCAGGATGGAAATTGGAAGCAAAATTGATACATTTTTCCATTTCCGGGTGAGAGAGGGATGTAGCATCAAAGATATCATCGATGTGCAGAGAAAGAGTTGTGGGTGAGGACCAGAGTAGGATTGGAACAAGGAATGTTCCATGAACCCCACAAAGAGACAGGCATAGCTGGGGTCCATGCAGCACCCAAGGCCACACGTTTGATCTGAAGAAAGTGAGAGGAGTTGAAGGAGAAGTTGTTTAAATGAGGATCAGGAGTTTCGTTTAGGGTCACTTAAGATGCCCGTACTGAGATCAGACTGATCATGAAACAAGGTGGAACAGGGTCTATGATACAGAGATTGTGCCAGGGCTAGATATGTGGGTTCTTGTTTTAATAATGTTTAGCTGGAAAAATTGCAGACGACTGACTGTCCACTTTTGTGAATTGCAATAATAAACATTAAATTCCATTTACCATTCCAATTTCTGCATAATCCTTGGGAATCATTTTAACTTTTGGGAATGGATTAAAATGGCCAATATCAGATTAGTTGCCCATTATACGTCCAACCCAAAGTTCTCCATGGAAGTAAATGAAATGGAAAATCCAGCAAGATGTCTTAATGGGCTGCTGATCTTATGGTGCCCATTTATTCTGAAATTAGAGTTCTGCCATTGAGTCAGAGCTTTTTGCTTTTGACCTGTGAATTGATTCTTTTCATTCTGCAATAATAGCAACAAAATTGAACTTAAACTACTTTTGTTTTGTAGATACTGCTTTACAGAATTTACAGGAAAAAGGTCAAGGTCTTTTAGACCAGATGACATCCCAGGCTCCGTGGACATTTGGAAAGGATGTTTCCATTGAAAATAAAGACAATATAGAACATATTCAAGGACTAATGGAAGATATGCAACTTCGGAAACAAAGGTAAAAAATAAAACTTGTGGCAATGATAACTTGTGAAGTTGCAGTGAACTAGGAATGTCAGTATGATCCAAACAGTTTAAAATGAAAACCAACTGTATATGTGATGTTAAGATAACAAGTCAGAAATATAATCATTATCCTTTTGAATTGTTAATATTTTGTGTTGAAGATCACATGAGAAATACCTTTTCATGAAAGTTTAAAAGAATTGGATTTGTCATGTCTCAGCAACATAAAAGGTGCTTCACGTACAAAGTAACGTATTTATAAGAGTCCTGTTAATTTAGAAACAGCTTTCATTGCTTTTCATAGCTGTTTACATTCAAAATGAACATAAAGCGTACATCCCAGTTAATGATACTGCATGAATCAGATCCTAGAGTGAAAGTATCCCGAGCTTCATAGACTAAAAGTTTTATTGTTGCAATTTGTTTACTGTAGTGGTCAGTTTCTGAACATATGCACAAGAGGCTGCTAATGTACTTTTAAGAAAAGAGTATCAAAGTTTATTCCGCAAAAGCAAAAAAAACTACCCTGCATTATGCAAGAACCATTTGAAACGGTCTTAACACAAATGGCAGAAATAAAGATTCAACCCTTTTAGCCTCAAAACATCCTTAAAGATACTCTAACCTCAGTAATGCATTACCCCTGTTTGCAGTTTGAAGTTTCTTATTCAATGGCCAGAGCTGCACTTGGTCAGTTTCTAGCATACTTGTGTATTCACTCGATGCTATTTTTTTTCACTTAACAACCCTTCAGAAGACCCTTAAGCAAACTGCGAACACAACTCAACTTGCGTATTCACCACCCTTGTAGGAGGTCTTTCTGACAATGTTAAACCTTGTGTTTTTAGAGATTTCCTCTTACTAACTTCTAAGCCATTCAGAACTTCCTTCCTTCTGCCCTGATTGTTTTGGAGACTGTGCTGCTGATGTTAAAAGGCTTTTCCTCTCTGAATGGCCACCTTTTTCTGCACACTCACGAACCTTCTAGATAGGAACAATTTTCAGATAGTGAGAACTATCTCTGTTTTCCTTTGTCACAGGCACTTAGGGGTTGGCCATTTTTTTCCATCTTTTGTCCCTCTTTTCTAAAGCAAAAGCTACTCATCTCAAGAGTTTTTAAAGTCTCATTTAAATCCATGTAAATAAACTTCAAATAATCCATCACCACATTCAGATCTCAAGATCTAAACTGAAACTCAAAATATGTTTTCTCCCTTTTCGACATAATATAGAAGTACAAATCAAACTGGAAGGTATAAGTGATTCTATCAGCTTTAGAACCCAAGATTCCAAATTATGCAATTTTATCATGAACCTTCAAAGAAAGATATTTTGGAGGTGACCACATGTTGGACAAAAAGAGATCAGTTTTGTGAAAGATGTTTATGACTACATGATATCGGAACAGAATTAGGACATTTGGCCCATTTAAGTCTGCTCTGCCATTCGATTATGGCTGTTATATTTCTCAACCTCATTCTCCCATCTTCTTTCCACAAAAAATCCCCTTAGTAATCAAGAATCTATCTCTGTTAAATACACTCAATACACTTTGTCACAGAAGGCTGTGGAGGCAATGAGTTCCACAGATTCACCACCCTCTGGCTGAAGAAACTCTCCTTATCTTAGTTCTAAGAGTTATTCCTTCACTCTGAGGCTATGCATTCGAATCCTGATCTCTCCTATTGGTAGAAACAACTTCGTCAGATCCACTCCAACCAGGCCTCTCAGTATTCTGTAAACTTCAGTCAGATCCCCCTGCATCCTTCTAGACTCTACTGAGTACAGATCCAGAGTCCTCAATCAGTCCTAATATAACAAGCCCTTCATCTCCAGGATCATTCTGGTGAACCAACTCTGGACAGCCTCCAAGGTCTTTCTTAGATACAGGGCCCAAAACTGCTCACAATATTCCAAATGCAGTCTGACCAGAGCCTAAACAGCAGTACCAGAGCAGGTCTCTAGTAGTCTGCTGAGGTTGGGGGGGTGGTGCAGGTGGTGAGCCCAGTTGGCAGTCAGCGTCGAGATGGCTGGTGAGCCTGGATGGCGGTCAGCGTGTGGATCTCCCAGCACGGGAGAGAGATCAAGCCCTCATGGGGAAAGCCCAGCATGGAGTTACTGCAAGTTCCATGGCTAAAGGAGGACTGTAATTTTCAACTTAACTTTATTTACTATTTTATACTGAGGAGAACCGTAATGTTGTACTTTTAACTTATTTCTTTATTTTTCTACTTGTACCTAAGATTTTGTACCTAGGTACCTTGTACCTAAGATAGCGCTGAGATTGGTGACTTTGGACATTTTTCATTGTACTCCAGTATCCCTGCAGTTGTGTACACGTGACAATAACATCTAATTCCTAACTCCTAAACAAAAAAAAAGCAAAGAACTGCAGATGCTGGAATCAGAAACAAAATCAGAAATTGCTGGCAAAACTCAGCAGGTGGAGACAAAGCAGAGTTAACGTATCAGTTCTTCAACAATTTGATCTTGTTGCTGACCAGAGCCTTATACAGTCTTGGTAGTACAATCCTGCTCGTGTATTCTAGCCCTCTTGAAATGAATGCTAACATTGCATTTGTATTCCTAACTGCCAACTGAACTAAAATGTTAACCTTAAGAGGACCATGAATGAGATCTCCTAAGTCCCTTTGTGTTTCAGATTTCCAAAGCCTGTCTCCATTTGGAAAATAGTTGACACCTCTATTCTTCCTACGTCCATGCATAATCTCACACTTTCTCACATTGTATTTCATGTCACTTCTTTGCATACTGTCCTAGCCTGTTCATGTCCTTCTGCAGGCTCCCCACGTCCCCAACACTACCTGTTCCTCCACCTATCTTTGTGTCATCTGCAAACTTAACAACAGTGCTTTCAATTCCTTCATTCAGATTTTTGATGTATAACGTGAATGGTTGTGGTCCCAACATTGACCCCTGCGGAACACCACTAGTTGTCGGCTGCCATCCTGGAAAAGACCCCTTTATCCCTACTCTCTGCCACTCCCAGTCAACCAATCCTCTTCTCATAATTCATCTATCTTATTCTGAATGCTTTGTGTATTAAGATTCAAAGCCTTTAAGTTTGTTTTATAACTTTTAAGTTTGTTCTATAATCAAGTTTCCCTGCACTTTGGTTCCTTTGTACAATATGACATTTGCACAGTGTGAACCTTCCTTTTATTCTCTAGGAACAATCAATCCCATCACTAACCAGCAATCCTACCTTCTCTTTTACCCCTGATTTTATGACTTTCCAGGCAACTGAAACCATCCTTCCACTATTTAATTTAAATCCCCATCTACAGCCTTATTTTAGTGATTTTCTAGCACTCTGATCTGAGCATAATTCAGTTGGGGCCCATCCTGAATCAGATGGAGCCTGTAAAGTAGGTAATGAGACAGTGTTTTAAGGAGAGATTTCTACATATTGGAACTTGGGCAGCTGAAGGTACTGACACCAATTGGTGAAATGAATGGAGTGGGTGTTGCATAAATGAACAGAGATCTGGGTGATTTGTAGTGATGGAGGGAAATAAAAGTGGTGGGGAGGTGTACAGCCTTAAGGACTTAGAGTAAAGGATGTCTGTTTTAAATTTCATCCCTTTTGACTAAAAGTGTTCAATGAGTAACTGATAGAAGTCTACTGGTTCTTCACAGAAATTATCTTTTTTTCATGAAAATCATCATCCTACACATTCCTGAAGATACCACACCAGAGCTAACTTTCACACAAGCATGGTTTTTTCCATTGTGGTGAAAAGCCTGTTTTATCCTTCTTACTCGTTAACATGGAGATAATCTAACTTAGGCCAGAGAGCAAATCTATGCTATTAGCTTGAAGCAAAACTATTATTAAATTGGAAAGGGTGCAGAAAAGAATTACAAGGATGTTACTGGGACTGGAGGGTGGAGAGGCTGAATAGACTGGGACTTTTTTCTCTGGAGCATAGGAGGTTGAGGAGTGACCTTAGAGGTCTGTAAAATCATGAGCTGCACAGATAAGGTGAATTGCAAAGGTCTTTTCCCTGGAGTAGGGGAGTTCAAAACTAGAGGGAATAGTTTTAAGATGAGAGGGGGAAGATTTAAAAGGGACCTTGGAGGCAACTAATGAACTGCCAAACGAAGTGGTAGATGCAGGTACAATTTTAACATTTAAAAGACATTTGGACAGACACCTGATTTGGAAAGGTTTAGAGGGAAATGGGCCAGATGCAGGCAAAAGGGACTAGTTTAGTTTGGGGTAAACTAGTTTGCATGGACTAACTAGATGAAAGGATCTGTTTTCATGTTCTATGACTCTATAATATTTTTCCAATCAAAATACTGATTTCCTGTTAGGCCGTGTCACCTAAGTGAACATTGTAGTTGAATAGAATTTTGTAGTCCTTTTCCATATTTATCATTGCTGTCCAGGATGATGCTGGAGTAGTGGGCAGTCTTGGCAGAGGTCATTAAAGTTTGATGGCACTTAATTGGTTCAGGCAGATCTGGTCACAGATGGTTAATTATATGTGTACCAGATGCACTTGCAACTATGTCATTACAATCGTCCTGAAAGGAAAAAGGCATTTTGTCTTTGGCTCATTGGTACTTCTTGGGATTTGTCCCAATACAAATGGAATTGAACATTTATACTGTATGAGAAGAGGGTGCGAATTGGATGGCAAGTATACTGACTATTAGAGATGTTGTCGTGGAGAATGCACCAGATAAAAAAAATGGCTGAATGTTAAATGTCAAGATCTCTTTACATTCTAAACCAGAAAGGTTGACTGTTCATCGTTAAGTCTTCACCTGAGAAATGAACCAGAGAATGATTGTCAGTTTTTTTAAAATTAAAACAGGTGCAGTGTGTGTACATGTTCATTCCATTTACAAAGAGCAAAGCTCTGCATATTAATACATGTAGCTTTCACATAGACAAGTGTGCCACACCATAAGTAATGATCCTAAGGTAGTTGACACCAAAGTTCTTAACACACACAGGATTATTCAGCAAATGATTGTTTTTATTTTATTTATATTTTAGTTATTGATATCAGGAATTATTTATTTGAAACATTAGCACACTCATACAGTATGAACATTGACATGAATTTCCCAATGACCAGATGGTCATCATTCCAATGTAGATAGGATCCTGTGGAATGCATATCAGAGCATTCTAAAAGAATCAGCTGGGAAACTGAAGATTCCACTGACCAATTATCCAATGCCTGGAGCCCACAGAAAATATTAATTTAAACTGGATAATTCAGGCTGTTCCAATGAAATCAAGCACGTGGTAACTGAGGAAAAGATCAGTTAGACAATGTATTTAATAGTCGAAAACCTGAGTAACTTTACAACTGAACCCAAAGTTACCTCACACATACCCAATTACATCTTCCTTAGATCAGCACCCACCCCAGACTTTGGCCTGGCACCCAATCCTTCACCCTGCCCCCAAAGCACCCCCCCCCCCCCCATTTTTTTTTGCTCTGGATCTGATGACTCCATCTCCCACTGTCAGACTGATTCCTACACACCCCCCCCCACC
>NC_063338.1:39855323-39969557 GCF_021869965.1 Rhincodon typus
CCCACCCCTTTCTCCAGCTCAGGACCTGACCTGCCTCTCCCCAGTTTCCTTTGCCACTGCCAGTCCTGCACTCACCCTCCACCAGACCCAATTTCTCCCACCTTCCCTGACCTATCTTAAACATTGTGTCACCTAATCTGGCCACCTTGCACCTAATGTCCTATCCGTCTGGCATCCTATCCCTACCCATTAGCACACTGACCCCAGGCAAACTACCTCCATGTGCTTGGCATCCTACCCACCTGGCACACTAATCCCTACTTACCTGGCACCTGACCCTCCTAGTGCCCTAATATCACACTTAACTTGTGTGCTTCATGTTTGACAGCAGCTGTCAAAGTGGCTTTCTGTGGTTCTGGGTCTTTAAATTTCAGAATGACAGCTGACTGCTGTGAAAGGAGGTGTGATTTGCCTTCCTCAACAGTTCTGCATTCTCAGAATGGAAGTACAGCTCCACATTATTGAAGGAATCTTGACTGGAATCTCCTGCCAGAAATACAGAACTGTCTGCTTTGGTGAACAAGAAGGGGCAGAGTGGCAATCTGCATGAGATTGCTTTTCCTTGGAAAGTCCAGCCCACTATATTTTTCTTCCTAGTAGTTGTTCCTGCAAGTTGTCCCCACGGTGCAAGGCCAAAATCTTTACAAAATGTGCTTTTTTTTATTAGTAATAGTCAGGTTCTGTACTACCAAATGACTGTTTATGTTTTTAGACATGAGAGAGTGAAGATGGAGGACATACTAGGGGAAATGGCGATATTTGGGGAGACTGAAGATCTAACTGCAAACAAGGATATCAAACACTAGTTGAGCAGGTTGACAGCTTCGGAAGTGTTACAGAAGGGTCAAATATCAGGCAGTTGGCTGCTTGAAAGTGCAATTGTAAGTAATGTGGGGACAGAGTTTTCTCTGGATTAGTACTGCAGCAGTTCAAGAAGGCAGCTCACCACAACCTTCTCAAGGGCAATTAAGGATGGGCAATAAATGCTGACCAGCCAGCGACGTCCACATCCCAAAAATGAATAAATATTTTAAAAATTACAAAGGATATGTGTCCAAAATGTGTGTAAGGGAGTAAGGGTAGTGAGAGATGCAAACAGATGTAGCTTTAAAACCTTGAGCTCTGGAATTCCCTCACCTAACAACTGCCTTTCTTCCTGTCTCCTGTTAAGACATTCTGTAATGCATATCTCTTTAGTCAAGCTTTTTGTCACCAGTTATCAGGTTTCGTAATTTGGCCTTTTTTGCAAGAGTACTTCGGTAAAAAGTTGTTGCAATTATAAAGCGTCTTAGTGAGACTGCACCTTAAGTATTCTGTACTGGTCTGCTCTCCTTATCCAGGCAGGATGTACTGCCCATAAAAGGAGTGCAAAAAGCTCATCAAATTGATCTGTAGGATGGTTGGATTATCCTATGAGGAAGGATTAAGAAGGCTGTGCTTTAATTCTCCCAGAGTTTATAAGGATAAGTGGTGCTCTCGTTGAAGCACGCAAAACTCTTAAAGGACTTGCTCGAGTATGTGCAGGGATGATGTTTCACTGGCAAGGGAGTCTAGGTCTTGGGCATACAGTATTAGAATAAGAGTTAAAACATTTAGGACTGGGATAAGTAGAAATTTCTTCATTTAGCAAGTGGTGAATCTTTAGAATTCTGTACCCCAGAGGACTTTGGAGACTCAAACATTGAGTATATTCATGACAATAGATTGTCAAGAAAAATTAGCAATATGGATAGCATGAGAAAATGATGTTGACGTGGAAAAACAGCCATGATCAAATTCAATGGCAGAGCAGGCTCAAGGGGCAAAATAATCTATTCTTGGGAAAATTTCAGATTTCAATTCCAGAATCATTAATTTTTCATGAATTTCATGAATTAAACCAGCATGCATATCAGGACCCCTCAATTGCTATCTCAGCACTCACTCACTTTGCACCCACTTGGATGAACTCACCATCTCTGCTTTGTCTTGCCTTTTAGTGTTTGTTTGCTCATTCAGAACTGGAAGGTTCGTAGATCAGTCAGAGACTGACTGGCCTTTATCAGTCAGGGCTGTTCATCTATTTCATTCAGGAGCAATGCTCTCCTTTTTGCAGCATGTGGTCGTATGAAGTCCATGCAGAGCATCGACTTCTGAAGCCAGAAGTTAACCTGTTGGCAAGCCAATCAACATGCATGGTGCATTCTCACAGCTCAGAAGAAATTTTGGTCAGGCCCGGATTTGTCATAGCAGTCAGGTCGAGGAAATTTGAAGAGGATTATCGAAGGGACAACTGGTGAGGAAGGGAAGTTGGGGAAGTACATTCTGGGACTTTGAGGTGGCATGCCAGGATGCAGATGGGACAATATTTGTGAAGGAGTACAGATAATGGTGCTTTGGCAGACATGGGTTACTGTGGTGGAAGGACATGGTCTCTACAAATCTGGGTTTGGTGGGGCACAGTGCAGCGCAATGGTTGGCAAGACTAGGTTTAGGCTCAGAGCTCGGGGGATAACGTTGGAAGATGAATGAAAGAGGTATGTGAGAACGTGTGCAGCTTGTGTACTGATGGGCTCGATGAGGGCCCAAGGAAGAAAGGAACATGGAGGTTTGAATGGGCCGATCAGTTGAGGTTGCAACTCACTGTGCCAAGTACAACCTGCATGGCCTTACATGCTCATGCAAATCATAAATCCACAATAGAATTAGAAAATGGCTATGACCACATAAAGACTGGGCAGAATAAGTGTTTTATTTCTGTCTGAGCATACTGGCTTTACTTGCGAGTGAAATGAACCCTTCAAGAGCTAATTGGGTTAACCAGCACTTGCACTGCAGAGGTTGAAATCATTTGTAATCGTAGTACCCTGTATGTGAGATGCATGTTGTGGGATACAAATCCTGGTCACAAGCAATTTTGACCGTGTCATTGGTCATTACAGATTGATCATAGTTATTTCTATGAGGCAGAAATTATCATAGGCAAGCTTAAAAGTGCACTTCTGGGGCACCATTCATAAAGGCAGTCCAAGATCCCATGGGCTGCAAAAGGGCATGGAGCTGCTTTCCTTTAACTTTGAACTGTAAGTATTCACCAACGTGCAGTTATATGCAGTGCTGTATTTCTTGGATAATGTGAAAGTTGAAGGAGGGGAAGTAAGGTATCAGTAATCATACAACACTTACAAACTCCTACTGTATTTTCAAAATGTCAGATGTCCATGTGGAAGCATTCCATGGCCCTCCTTAGAATCGTAGAGTCACACAGCTTAGAAGCAGGCCCTTCAGCCCACCATTTTATGCCAACCAACAAACACAAAACTATACTAACCCCATTTACCTGCACTTGGTCCTACTATGCCCTGCATTTTAAATGCTTGTCCTGGAGGTTCTTAAAAATTGCAAGAGTACCTGCATCCACCACCCTGTCAGGTAGCAGATTTCATGTTTCTGCCAGCCTCTGGATGAATAACGTTTTCCTTAGAACCCATCCAAACCACTTACTCCTCACCTTAAACATATACCGTCTGGTTTAGACACATCTGCCATGGGGAAAACAACTCTCATGAACCACCTTATCTGTGCCTCTCAAATTTTGTATACCTCAATCAGTTCCCCATTCAGCCTCCCCTGATCCAGCGAAAACAGACCCAACCTGTCCGGTCTGTTCTCATAACTGAGACTTACATCCTAGGCATCAACCTCATGAATCTTCCTTGCACCTTCTCCAGTGCAATCACATCCTTCTGTTAATGTGGTGACCAGAACTACGCACAGTATTTCATATGTGGCCTAACCAATGCTCTATAAAGTTGCAACAAGTCTCACCAGAATCCTCCATGATCTCTCTAGAAATATGGGTGATAAATGTGTTAGACAAAGTTCAGCATAAAAACAGTGCAGCCCATTCTTCAACCAGAGCCATCATGGTGCATAAGAAAGGTCTGCTGACAATGATGTTCTTATGCTTCGATTGATTGAGGGGCCAGGGTCCCTGCCATACAATCCAAACAGGGTATGCTCTATAATCCTAACCTGATGTGTTTGGCACAACTGGATCAGGCAAAAGGGGATTTGTTGGACACTTAAGAGCAGGGAGAGAAAGAGCAGTCTTCTGAGGAGGAAAGTAAGGATATTGAGTAGGAAGACTATCACCTTCTGTGTTATAGGGTGGTGCAGCGCAGGTGCAATAAAACAGACAAGATGTAACTGATACCCAGGTTGAATAGATTTGAGCTGAATGCAGTGACCACTCATTGACTGTAAATTTGTTGTTGATCAAAAGGTGAGCAGCTCCCAAAAGTAAATGCAGCTTTTGTTTAGTTTTATTCTTTGCTTTCTAAAAGTGAATATTCTCAATCATTTGAAGGATTTTTAGTATATGATGCTCCCACATTGAACAATGAGAAGATATTAGGCTACACTGTGCACTAGAGAAAGAATAGCACTTGATTATACAGCCTGCTGAGCTGAGATGAGATGATGCCAAGGACTGTGGGTAACATGAATATCTCCGTTCTTATAGCTGCAGTTAAAATGACAGGTAATGTATCTGTGGTGAAGCGTCAGGCCATGCCACCTGTGTCCCTACAAAAGTCTTTCCTTTTTGTTCTCCTCCACTTCTTGCTTTGTGAGGACCAGCTCCTGGTTGGCAGCATTTGATCTGGGCACAGTTAAGCTTTAAAGTGGTGCTGTTGCCAGTAATCCTGGGAGGTCCCAGTAATGTTGAGTGCTTCTGCCATTGTTGAGCAGAAGATAGCATGAGCAGGGTGCTCTAGAGGTGTGGTGTATAGCTAATGAGGAGAGCTGTGGAGAATAGCTTGAGAAAACCCGCTGGGGTGCATGGAGATGAACCCTCTATGAAGCTCCCCGAAATTAACATGTAGCTGATATCTGGTAGAATTCGGTCCAAAATGCCAGCAGTATATACTGCCAGCAAAACTCACTTCATCTACTTGACAAGTGTGCTTTAGATAGCACCTTCCATAGCAATGACCTCTACTACTTAAAATGTCAAAGACAACACATACATGGGAGCAAGTTAACCTCAAAGTCACACGTCATCCTGAATTGAAGCTATATCATCATTCCTTCACAATCACTGGGTCAAAATTTCGGAACTCTCTTCCTAACAAAACCTTGGCTGCCCCTCCACCACATGGACTGTAGTGGTTCAAGAAGGCAGCTTAGCACCACCTTTTCAAGACCAATGGGAATGGGGTACATATGCTGGTCTAACCAACAGCAGCTACATTTCTAAATAAATGAAACAAAATTGAGATTTAGATCAACCACGATTCATAGAAAGCAATGTATTTGGTCGAAGAACTGTATGACCTACACCTGTTCCTATATGTTGTGAGGAATCGCTCAGTGCAGAGACTAAAGATGAATGAAGGAAGGATATCGCTTAGGAGCTTGTTGGGTGTTGATAGACATATTGCGCTGCTAAACTAATTTCTGAAATGAAGAGTAAGTGATTGGATTAAATGATTTCATTAATAATACCAAGCTTAAAGTCAGTAGTGGTGTAATTAAATTTCCTAAAAAATATTTTGTATTCTTTAATTAATTGCTGAATTAGTTATGTATTCAGGATACCACATAAACATTCCTTGCAACCGACTTATAATAGTTAATTTAAGGTTTTATAATGGTGTAGCCTTTTTCAAATCCAAGTTATTAATTATTTCATATAGTCTAAATTGCTGGGTATTTGTTGTGCTCCCAACATAGAATTTCTTCAGTGAGGTTTATGTATAAGAACTGATTTTTTTGAGAAGTTTATGTTAACTCCACAATTGGAGTTTACTGATTCGACTTTGAAAAGGAGACAAAGTATTCATTAAGTAATCATAGACCCTTACCTTTTCTTTATGTGCTTCTGGGTTTTGCAGATGTGAAGATATGGTGGATGTCCGGAGACTGAAAATGCTTCAGATGGTGCAGCTATTTAAATGTGAAGAAGATGCAGCACAGGTAAATCATTGAACTGTTTAAACACAGAATTTAAAATAACAAAGTGGCATGTTCCTGCAAACTTAGAGGATTTCAAACTTGAATTTGGAATGTGATGCACTTATATTTCAATTAAAAGTGTTTTTTCTTCCTTCATATATAAAAGGCAGTTGAATGGCTAAATGAACTATTGGATGCCCTCCTGAAAACTCATATCAGACTAGGAGATGATGCACAGGAAGCCAAAGTACTCCTGGAAAAGCACCGTAAATTTATTGATGTTGCCCAGGTATGTTGATGTAGTTAATGCTATAGCTACTATATATTTACCAAGGAAGCAAATTATAGGTAGTTGACTGTGGCGCAGTTTGAGCTAATTAACTATTGCTATCCACAAAAACAGTTTTCACTAATACAGGGCCATTATCATACAAAAATCTGCAAGGCACTTGAGGAAGTTGAAAGAAAAATCGGACAATGAGTCAAAGGAAAAGTTCGAAGGGTTGACTGAGATGTTGCTTGTAAAGATGGATTTTGAAAATTTCCCTTCCCCAGCGTTTTTCTAACTCTTTCTTGTTATCAAATAAATATGTTTCAGTGTCTGGACATCTTGTTCTGGAGGTCCTTAACTAAACATCACTTTCTCTGTATCTCCTTCTTTAAACCTTCCTTAAGCATAACTTCTCTGACCAACATTGCTTTCATACCTCAGAAACCTTTTTTTCCCTTTGAATTCAGGAAGTACCTTGAAATGTTTTTCTACAGGAAAGCCACTGTATATGTCCTTATTATTGTTATTTCTGTTGCTTAGAATTTTTTTGTTGTTCAGCTATTCAAGTGACTACAAGTGGAATATTGTTCTTTGTATAGTTAATGTGTTATGTTGCATAACTGCACTGTTTACAATTGTATACCAAGAATAATCTTGGAATACTTAATCATTCACTGTCTATCAAACTACTTACTCTTTGTCTACTATCTATGACATTGTGGCCGAGATTTGATTCTACAGCACCTAAGTATAGGGACTGACACGCTCAGTAGCAATTAACACTGTCCCCATCAATGAGAGAGCTCACTGAATCAAGCTCCAATCAGCTAGTTGACTGGTGAGCTACTTGGTGAATCACTCACTTTGAAGCTGAAGTCCCACCTTGCCAGAAGCCATCAGCCAATTAGAGAGGAACAGCTGCTGGATCCTCGAGATCATCACTAGAAGCCTAGTTTCATAGGATTTAGTGGCGAGAGGGTGGGTTAAAGGATAGGTCAGTAGAGATGCAGTGCAAACAGTTAGGTGAATATTTTGGAATACTTCTTCCTCATTGGAATATATCTAAGGGGAAGACCCACCTTCTGTGGTCAATTAAAAAGGTTAAAGATTATACCTGACTTGGTGTACAATTGTGCAAAGTTCAGTGGCACGTCAGAACGTTGGACAGTGTATAAAACAAAATGAAAGAATGACTAAAATGTTTAATAATTAGCGAAAAATTAGAATATGAAAGGCAACTGGAAATATAAAAATGTTACAAGTTTCGATTGATATTTTAACAAAAAACAAAAGAGTGAACAAAGCGAACGTTGGTCCTTTAGGAAGAAAGCCTGGGGAATGAGTAATGGAAAATAAGGAATGGCTGATAAATTAAACAAATCTTTTGTTCCTAATCTTTTCATGGTCTATAGGCATCAGTGGCAAGGACAGCATTGGTTGTCTGCACTGGCCTTGAACTGTGTGGCTTGCTAGGCCATCTTAGAGGGCAGTCAAGTGTCACTCACATTACTGTTGCTCTGGAGTCACAAGTAGGCCAGACCAGATAAAGCTTTCCTTCCCTACAGTGGATGTATGAACCAGATGGTTTTTACAAAAATCAACGATCATTTCATGGCACCATCTCTGAGACTAGCTTTTAATTCCAGATATATTAACTGAATTGCAATGCGACCAGCCATATGATAAGATTTGAACACCTGTCCCCAGAGCATTAGCCTAAACCTCAGGATTACTAGACAGTGACAGGAATTTTGCATCAATCTTCAAATTAGAGAATTAAAGTAACAATCCAGAAATAGCTGTAAATCAGAAAATGGAAGGGAGGAGGAACTCTAGAAAATCACAATCATTAGGGAAGTGGTACTGAACAAATTGCTTGGGCCATGGGCTGACACCTCCTGGGTTTTGATGGACTTCATCTTAGAAGTATCAAGTCAAATATTTGATCTGTTGATTTGTAATTTTCTAACATTTCCCAGATTCTGGGAAGGTTACAAGAAATTTGAAAATAGCAAATGTAACTCCTGTATTCAAGATGGGAGGGAGACAGAAAACAGAAAACTACAAACTTAATATCTGTCCTGGGAAGATGTTAGAGGCTATTATTAAAGACATTATAGCAGGTACTTAGAAGTTTAAATAATCAGGTGGAATCAACATGGTTTTGTGAAATGGAAATCATGTTTAGCCAATTTATTGGAATTCTTTGAAGATGTAACTTGTGCAATGGGTAAAGGAGAACTGGTGGATGTTCCGTACTTAGTCTTCCAGAAGACATTTAATAAGGTGCCATATCAAATAATCAAAGATTATTGCATAATATGAAAGCCTATAGTATTAGAAATAACATATTGACATAGATATAAATAAAATTGGCTAGCTAACAGGAAATAGAGTAAACATAAGGAGGTAATTATCTAATTGGCAAGATGTAACAAGTGTAAGGATTATCACTGGGATTTCAGCTGTTGCATTTAATATAAATGGCATTGGATGAAGGAACAGATGGGTCTGGCTGCTAAATTAGCTGATGACACAAAGATAGGTAGGAATATAATTTTGGGAAGAGGACATAAGGAGACTACGATGGGATTTAGATAGGGCACGTGGTAAATATCTGACAAATGGAGTATAATATGGGAATGTGTGAAATTATCAATTTTGACAGGAAGAATCTAAAATGAAGTATATTATCTAAATAATGAGAGAGTTCAGGAGCTCCAAAAACCAGACGGACCTAGCTGTTGTTATGATCCCAGCTTGTGGTAACACTGGACAAGTCAGATCACAGTCTAAAACCTGGCTTGATAGTCTGTAACTTTTATTTTTCATTTTTGTTTGTCATGGCATTCAGTCACTGAACATATGCAAGGCTGCCGTTTTACTTTAACAAAAGAACATAAAAGTTTATTGCATGAAAGAAGGCCACAAACAGCATTATACCATATATAAATATCAAAAAATAAACTTTTACCCCAGTAATATTGTTACAGTCATTCAAACATTGAAGAATCATCCCATGTCCATACTAAAGCTTCTTACTCAGTTGTCAGGCGAGAATCCATTCCCTTTGGGCAACATTTTGCACCTTCACTCAATATTGTTTTCTTTAACCAATGTCTTTGCCCAGGATCCTTATAAGAAGCTGCTAACTCAGCTCACATATTACTCATATTTTTAGTAACCTTGTAGGATGTCTTCCTCTCTGGCACTTCCACTGCCTTGTACTTCGAGCTTTCTTCTCACTAACTTCTAAGCACCTCAGGGATTCTGCCCGGACTTGACTCCTTTAGACTGTTAATAGGAACATATAAACATCTGTACTGTTCGGTCTCTTCCTCTGAGTGAATCTGATTTTGGCCTGTTTGTCTCACTCTCGCTAAATCTCTGTCTCCATCTCACTAAATAGCTCTCTCTGTGCTGGTGGTAACAGGCAAGTCAAGAAAAACCTTAGCAATTATCTCCCCAGCTGGCTTGCTGGTCATATAATTTTTTGTAAAGCTCATACATGGTACATTTTAATGTATTACAACGAGAATTGAATATGAAAGTAGGGAGGTAATGCGTCAACTATGCCAGGCATTGGTAGGCGAACATCTGGATTACTGTTCATAGCATAGGTCTCCTTATTTAAGGAAGAAGGTAAATGTATTGGAGGCAATTCAGAGAAAGTTTGCCAGATTAATACCTGGAACGGATGAGTTGTCTTCAGAGGAAATGTTGAATAGATTTGACTTGTATCTGTTGGAGTTTAGAAGAGTAAGAGGTGACTTGATTGAAATGAATAGGATCCTGAGGAGTATCAACAAAGACACGTGAAAAGGTTGTTTCCACTTGTGGGAGAATCCAGAATTGGGGTCACCCTTTTTAAAAAAAAGATGTCACCCATTTTTTTCACGTATGGTTGTGTGTCTTTGAACTCTCTTCCTCAAAAGAAACAAATAAAGCCTTTTAATATTTTTAACACAGGGATAGGTAGTTTCTTGACAAGCAAGGGGGTGAAATGTTATCGTGGGTAGGCAAGAAAGTTGAAATACCAGATCAACCATGATTTTGTTGAATGGCAGAACAGGCTGGAGGGGCCAAGTGCTTGCTCCTCCTGCAAATCGAATGTTTAAGTACATGTGCTCATAGCCTTTCTTTCTGGTTCGCTGATCGAAAAGCCAGAGGGTCTGAAGCAAGACAAGGGGTGACTCCCAGCTTCACTGCTGTAACCACCGCCCCCTCCCTCCCCTCCAGATCGAGGTAAATTGAGCCAACCTACCTCCTCACCCACCCCATTCCAAAACACAGCAGGCAAGTTGCAATGGTGTAGGAAACAGATCACTTCTCTTGCCTGTCAGGAAAGCAAGTAACTAGTTTAGTGGCGCATTGAGGCTCTGATGTGGTTGTCAATTGACTATTTAAGGGCCCTAATTGCTGATGAGCTGAGAAGGTCCCTAATGGGCCTTCTCACTCAACACCTCATAGCTGAGATGACAAGAATGAGTCAAATATCTCTCCATAGTCAATGTGCCCGATCATTTGCCCTTCTGCTCAATTCTAGGGAGGGAAAATTGTAGCCATGGCATGATTTCTGTTATATTCTCCCACAGGAAACTTGTAGTTGTTCCCATTTTTACAACTGTAGGGGGCAGTATTATAATATCGAGTGAAGTAATAATGCTAAAATACATTTGCTTCATTTGTTGCACTGTTTAACCATGGATATAATTAGGGCATATTGGCCTGTCAATTCCATGCCAGTTCACTGCAAGAGGAACTTGCGTAGTTCCATTTGCCCTACGTTGTCCCTGGAGTCCTGATTTTTGTTTTGTCCCTCCAGATTATTATTTAAATCTGTTTGGAAAGCCATGATTGAATTTGCCTCCACTATATTATCAGACATTGAAATCCAAATCCTTACCACTTGTTGTGTAGAAATAAGTAACTTCTCATGTTGCTGTTACTTCCTTTGCCAAGCGCCTTATAAATCAGTTTCCTCTGGTTCTCAATCTATGGGAAGAGATTTTCCATATCAACTCTGTCCAGACCTCTCATGATTTTGAACACCTCTATTCTTTATCAAGAAGAACTATCCCAACTTCTTTGCTCTCCCCATGTAACTGAAGTTTCTCACACCACAGAACTATTCTCAGAATCTCTGTTCACCCTCTTTGATATTTTCATATCTGAAGCGTGATGCCCAGAACTGGACACAGTAATCCAGGTGAAGCTGATTTAGTGTTTTTATACAGTTTTATCGTAGCTTCCTTACTTTTCTACTCCATGACCCTATTTACATAACCCAAGACCTGTATGCTGTATTAACCAGGCTCTCAACCTGCTTTTCTCCCTTTTTAATGATTTGTGCCTCTAATCCCTCTGTGCTTGCACCAACATCAGAATTATTTTCTTTACTTTATATTGCGTCTCTGTGCGCTTGCTACCACAATAAACTACGTCACATGTCTGTGCATTTAATCTAATCTGCTACTTGTTCGTACATTCCACCAGTATGCCTATGTCCTTTTCAACTTAAACATTATTCTCCTCACAGTTCATAAATATAAGAACAAATACTAACAGGCCCAAAGTGTGGAGGTAAAGAAAACATTTACGTATACATAGATGAGCAATATTCCAAATGTTTTCTTCTTTTAAAAAAAGGCCATTTCTGGAATATGTGCATTGCTGGCAAGATTTGGATTTATCATCCTTCCCTATTTTCCCAGACAAGGCAGCTGTAAGTTAACTTATGCAACTGAATGACTTGCAAAGAGTCAACTAAACAGGTGTGACATTGGAGTAAGAACCAAAAGAACTGCGGATTCTGTGAATCAGGAACAAAAACAAAGTTGCTGGAAAAGCTCAGCAGGTCTGGCAGCATCTGTGAAGAAAAAAAACAAGGTTAACGTTTCGGGTCCGGTGACCGTTCCTCAGAAAATTAGAGTCATATATTGGCCCAACCATGGGACAATGACAAGTTTCATTTCTGAAGTGATATTAATCAACCAGTCACGTTTTACTTGCACTGATGTCAGTTCTTTATTTGCAGCTTTTTTTTTAAGAAGTGAATTCAAACTGTCAAACTGCCATTCGGATTTTAATTAGTCCCTTAGATTATTAGTTTCAGGCCTCTAAATTCACGTTCCTTAACATGATCAATATATAACTGTCTTCCATAACTATTGGCGGTTGTAAACTGTAGATGCTTAGACCACCTGAACCAAAATAACAAGAAATTTGGTCACACCACCCATTTTTCAGATTAGAAATGAACATTTAAGGTTCCAATATGGCAGGTAGTGTGCAGTGGAATTACATCTAGGGCAGTCAGGCTAATAAAAATATTTTACCCTCGTTATCCAATATTGCATCCTATAAAACTTGCTCTTCTGGAGCAGTGTATTTCCAGATATCTGCATGAAATTTCTTGAATTTTGCTGAGTTTTGTTTTCCAAGTGCCACTTCTGCTTTGATCGTGGGCAATGTTTCTTCATCACAATTGTAGTGAGTTTAAAACAAAATATTGGAAGACCAGTATGCAATAAAGGAGAACATGTTAAATGTTCAGACATAGACCCTTCATCAGAACCAAAAACTCGAAGACATTTTTGTAAAACTGAACAAGATGAAGAGGCCATATGGAGAATATTAACAAATTTTTAAAAAATATTAGGAATACTTGGCAGTCATTTCGCATCTGCTGAAAACTGGTAAGTTAATATTTCAGATGTAACCTTTGTCAGAACAGGGTGAAAATTGAGAGTTGGAAATCCTTTAGAGGACTGCTAATTTAATAGCCTACAGATTTTTTTTAAAAGACTGGTGAAAATTTACAGATGCTATATGAAAATTAATCCCACCAGGTAGTGAAATAACAGTAAAACAACAAAAGTGTGTGGAAATGGCTCAGTAGATTGTGTAATGGCATGGAAAGGAACAAAAATAAAGCTTCAAAATACTAGCTGCATCAAAGAATCCATCTGAGCTTGCAAATAAGTGTGAAAGTCGATACTTCCGAGAAACAATACCTTCAACAATGCAACTCTTCCTCAGTACTGCATTAAAGCCTCATTATTATTGTCAAATTGTTTTGTTATATAATGGTCAGTTAATTTTAAACGTGTGTTACGTTAATTTTTTTTTGCATGAATGGATAATGTGGTATTTAACCTGAAACAAGGCCTTCGTGTTATCTTCCAAGATAAAGCACAGCTATGGTTTTGTGCAGCATAATGGGAACATTGATCTCAACTTAAATGATATGCTGCAATCCTAGGAGGGAGTGTGGTTTCCTCAACATTTTGAGTTGAGAGATGAAAATGCTTCTGTTGTGCCAAAGCTGACAAAGTTACTGAATTTTATGTTGAACTTAATGAAACATGAAATATGAAAACAGAATAATGGGAGCAAGAGCCAGGATGGCTAGTCATGAAGAACCAGGTTTTTGTTGTGAACAAAATTGTAAACATCAACAAAGCAAAATGCAAATAACATTTATCCATAATGTGAGCAGCAAGTACAGTATACTAGACTGGAAGAAAAATGAAAATTGTTATCTCATAGAAGAATATTTTGGACTTTGGGAAGAGGGAAATCGGCAAGTTTTATGACATCAGAAAGTGCTAAAAGGTCTGTGAACAGAGCCATATTTAAAAATTTATTTACATACTTCCAAAGACTTTAACACTAATATTAACCTTAGCTGCCAATTTATCATTCATGTTAAAGTCCTCATCCTGGCTAAACACAGGTGTATGGTGGCACACTGTACAAAATTATAGGAAGCAGAAGATTGCTTCTTGATAGTTGAACATGTGAACTATCCAATGACTTAAAATATCCTGCATTTCTTAATCAATTTGTCTGTTTAGAGAAGATTAAGGTATTTTTAATGATGTATTATTATCCAAAAAATCATTAATTCAGTTTTGCTGATATTTTAAATTTTATCTGAAATGAAATAGATTGCTATCAATAGGATGCAAAATATGCTCCAAGTAACATCTTTTCTTTTTAATCTCATCTAATGATCTACCTAGAGCACCTACGATTATGGAAGACAGTTGCTGCAGGCCACAGTGGTGCTGTGTCAGTCTCTACGGTGCACCACAAGATCATCAGGCGAGACACTACCAAGACTGAACAGAGTCTGGAAACAGTTTACTGTGACATCAGAAGAACGGATTCACAGACTGAACTTAGCTTGTGCATTTAACTTGGCTGCTGAAAAGGTTTGTGTTTTATTTTGTTTTTGGCCTAGAAATATTTAGATACACAGTAGCACCTAAGAAGTACTTTTCTTCACTGCCCTCCTGAATGTAGTGACTCATTTACATTTCATGTATAGGCTTAGCTAATGAGTAAATTTACATGGCATGATCAAGTAATCAAGCATGATTCTGTCAATATCTGACATTTCTCTCTACACATTTTACAATGAAGGTGTCTGGGTGCCAACAAGGAATAGGAAGCCTAGATGATTTTTCTTTTACCTTTCTGACCTGAGGACCTGAGGTCAGTTTTCGTGTCTGACTTGCATCAAGGTTAACTCCATATGGATCTGAACTTGTAATAGGAAGTTTGTTGATGTGAGTCAAGATCATACCCCACACAAAAATTGCCTACACAGCTATTGCAAAAACACTTTGTCCACATGTTTCTGTTCTGTGAAAGAGAAGCTTAAGTCTAATAGGAACTACTAGGAACTGGAAGCACTTGCTTCTGAATAAATATCTGCTAACCATTTTCTAAGGTTATGATTAAATAATTCTAGATTTGATCATTTTGTAGAAACTAAAACAAATGAATGTTGTAGCATAGCATGTTCACTCCATTACATTGGTATGAATTGAATTAATCTTTTTAGGGATTGCTCATGGCTCATTTTTGCATTTAGTAGCCTTCTCCATTGAGTAGTCACTAGAAGAGTCTCCTCATTCTGCAGAATGGGAAGAAGAAAAGTGTACTTCTAATTGATGTATAATTAGAATTATTTTGTTAATTCATTGTTCAGAAGATGTAGCTTTCTAATATTAATTATTTATGCTAAAAGGTTTATTTTTCAGATTAAAATGTTATCCAAAATGTTTATATTTCTTCATGAAATCTAATGACGAGAATACGGTTACACTTTTACATCAAGAAACTTTTCATTTTACAGAATGCATGATTTTTATCCACTTCCCAATTATTAGCTAGTAAAATTTTCTCTGCTTAGTTTTAATGCACTTTTGGCAAATTATGTGTGGTCATGACTTCCCATGCACATATCTGTGATAAATATGTTTAAATTTAAAGATCGTATTTTGCTTCAGGATTTGTATTTAGCAAGTAGAAGAAAGTCGAGTAATTCTCTCAACAAAAGTGTATTGCAGTGCTTTAAAAATCATGTTTTGTATTTCAGTCAAACCTACACGTCAAAATGCCACATATTTGAACAATTTGATACCAGAAATCTAATATTCTGACACATACTTTATAACTACATGTGTACTGCTTAATTAGAATTGAGTGGAATTTTATTCAGTCTATGGTTATGCCACATGCGTTATGTTTCATAATTTATAATCATTTTTTCTTCAGATACTAAAAGATAACTCACAACTAGAGGAGCACACTGAAGCCTGGAAGGAGTTTCTGGAAAGATTTGATGAAGTTGAAGTCACTGGAAAATCATTATTAGACAGATTAACAGTGCCTGTGATTTATCCTGATGGGTATGATTTAGATTATTGACACACATCTGTGCAAAGTGTCTTTCAAGCTAAGCTGAACAGCTAGTATCATTTAACAGCCACAAATTGTTGGGAAAATGGATGTATCTTCAACATTTTCAAGTGGAAAATTTTATTCCAGCAGTGTCTATACTGTAGAAAACTTTCAAAGGCCTTTTATAGAAAGGGGGTGGAAAGAATTGGTTAAAGAAATAAACAAATGGATTACATATTATGATAGAGATAGGAGAAGTGGTGGAAAGTTTGATTAAAAAAATTGTGTGAAAGAGAGGTTTAGGAAGAGAATTCGAGGGGCAAATGAAGGCTGTTTCACCACTGTCAAGAAGAAAACATGAAAAAAAGGCCAGAATTGTAGGACTGAAGGGTGTTAGAAAGAATGTCAAGCATACTGTAGGGACAAGGTGGACAAAGCCTTGGAGCAATTTGAAGAAGATTAGTTTAAATTCAATGCAGTCAAGAGCAGGGAGCAAATGGACTTCATCAAATGTGATGAACAAATCATGCTGAATGTGGGACAGGACAGGTGGGGAAAGGCTGAATTTTCAACAAGTCAAGAAATTATTAATCTGTGATATGCATGAAGAAGAAATATTTAGAGGTGACAAAAGCATGAATAACTGGTAAAGTATGACTGCCTCACTGTCCATAAGATGGCAAAAGTATCAGCTTTGTGAATGCTCCACAATGACTTGAGCTACTGCTCCAGATTTGAAATATGGATTTTCCATGCCTTCGACCATGCCTTCTTTGTGTGATTCACTTTTATTTTCTTCCTATTGACTGGGAAAGACCCTTCTCTGTGTCCCTTTCCTAGCTGGAGAAACATTTCCAAGGAAGCATTAAACTTAGGAACTACTCTTCCCCTAGCTGCAGTCATTTCTTGAAAGCAATCTTTGTGTAGTGTCTGTTCCAGGGTGTTTTAAATGCAGCTGTCACTCTTATTTCAGTTTCTGGGACCTGCTGTTACCCAACACCTGTTTTTGGGCGTTTCCAACACCCCCCCCCACCCATCAGCTGTTCACTGAATACTGCTGGTAAGATTCAGTATCATGCCCTAGCACTCTGCCTGTGCAGCTATGCATCCCGATTTGGAGCCCAATGAGAGACCAACCTTCCAGTAAAACTCAGCTACAATGGTTTGAAATTCTTCAGACACATTTGAGTGTGTGTGGTGTGAAATAAGTTGGCAGCCATCATGTAGTTTCTAATTTGAGTAGATCCACAGTGCAATAGAGTCACAAATGAGTGACTTGTTTACAATGTCATTCAGATCATAATGACAACTGAAGTGAAAATTAGAAAACAGATTTTTCTGAAGTTGAAATAAAAGGATGTAATTTGCACAATGTAGATTTTTTTTTTCTTTTTGCTGATCTGTTCTATAAGTGTACTTGAAAGTACTTGCTTCTGACACTTGGCAACAAATTCATGAAATAAATTATTCTAGTCTTCCGCATTAGCCTTCTTCACTGTGAACTCAGAGATCATGTAATATTATTTACTGTATGTACTATATTGTGATCAGTATGTGATTTAGAAGTGAAGTGTGATTTAATTGAATCTCATATCGTTCATTATCCAATGTCTTGTCTAACTTCCCAATAAATTTGTGATTAGTTTTATTGTACAAGGTTGTATAAGAGAAGTAACATTTGTTTTGGCATTACCTATTGAAATGCGTAAAGAATTATTTGCCAGTGGAATAGATCCTGTAAATTTAAACTAAGCATCAAAAGTGTAGGTAGGCCCTAGCTCAGTTGTAAAATCTGCAGCACAATAAAGTTATGCAAGAATTATGTAATCCCACAGAGTTTCTTTTAGACGCAATTTGGAGATGATAAAACCAAATAAATAGTGGAATCTCTCCTACTTTCTTAGTGTAAACCTGCCACATTCATCTAGTTAAGGGAAACAGTGGCCTGGTATTGTCATTGGGCTAGTAATCCAGAGGTCTATGCTCATGTCCTGATGCCATGGGTTTGATTCCCAACATGGCAGAAGTTGAAATTTTGAATTCAATAAAAATCTGGATTTAAAATGCTGGCCTAATGATGACCATGTAATCATTGTTGTGAAAACCTGTAGTGTCCTTCAGGGAAGAAAATCTGCCATCCTTACTCCAGTTGGCCTATGTGTGACTCTAAGCCCACAGCGATATGGTTGACTCAGAGCAAGTAGGAATGGGCAATAAAATGGCACCTACATCCATTAAACAAATGTTAAGTTTATTTTAAGTGGCTTTGTTCAGATGAAGATGAAGAAATTATATTTCAAATCATCTTGGGCAAAATGAACACCAAACATTCAGAATTCCACACAGAAGTTCATTAAAGTTTATTTTCAGCTGTTATGATTATTTTACATTTCAATAATTCTGCCTCTCCATACTTAAATGTGTTATCAATATTTTCCAGATCGGAGCAGTACTTTGGAAGTCCAAGTGACATGGCCTCTACAGCAGAACATATCCGAGAAAAGATGCGACTGGTTAGCCAAAAGAAGCCACAGATGCCAGAACACGTTCCAAAGGACAGTTAATGGATCAGCCTTTTTAGTGTATTGTCAAAAGCAAGACTGGAATCACCTCCTCAGCATACCATTGAGATAATAGAAATTTGTTTTGCATATGATGGAACTATTTACACTGGAAAATGGGTTTGCATTCCAAGTGTGCATAAACTGTGAAATTTTGATAATGGACCTTGAAGCAATTTTTGTGTACAACATGTGCAGTTATACTTTGGAAAATAAGCCTGATATCCTATCTGTGCATTATATGTGTAGAATTATTGCAGAAATACATTCTGCAAGTGAGAGAAACGGACTCCACTCCATGCATATTCTGCACAGCTTGCATTTGAATACAGGCCGTTATCAGCTTTGACTGTAGAAGCCATATTGACTAATTAACGTTGTTGCAATGGTATTAAGATCTGACAATAACGTAATATTGGAATTGAAAGCATTGCACTGAATTGAGTTCTTACCCCTAGAGCTTTTCAGTCCTGTCAACTGTTAAGTTTAGTGGTTGGTACAAAAGCTTAATGGTGCTACAAAATATTTTAGAATGTCCATGGACTAAGCAGTCCTTTTTACTGTTCTTAGACAGATGCAGTGGTACTTTTTGGCTTTTATTATATCTGTTCATAGATGTTGATAAAATATTTCCCTTGCAGTTAATGTTTTATTTTTTTTAATTTGCAGCTTTAATTTGTGCCAATATGAAATGTACATTTCAATGCCTTTGCTATAATTTCTTTGTTTTTCAATACCTAATCTGTTTTACATATTACAGTAATTACATATTACATGATATTTGATGATAAGGAGCTTTAAAATACAGATAAATAACTATGTTTTGACAGCCCAACATTTCAAGTTGCAATTTTGCATTGGAAAGTAATGGTTCTCATCCTTGCAAAATAAAATGCAATATGTACGCAAAGTATCACTGACATTTGTTTCCCTCAAGATGGTATGAAAAAAAAATTGAAAGCCCAAGTGACAGTTATGACTTTTCCATTCATTCAGGGAAGGTAGTGTCACTGGCAGCTGTGTTTATTGCCCTTAAGAAGATGGTGGTGAGTTAGCTTCTGAATTGCTGTCATCTACGGGGTATAGGTACATCCACTGTGTCTGTTAGCAAAGAGAGTTCCAGAATTTTGACCTAGTGACAGTGAAGCAATAACGATATAGTTCTAACTCCAGATAGAGTATGGTTTGGAAAATACTTTGCAGGTGGTGACAACCCCATAAATCTGCTGACTTTGACCTTTTAGATGGTAGGGATGTGGGTTTGGAAGGAGCTGTGGTGAATATCTGTAATGCTGGCTTTAAAAGAGCGTACACACATAAATTACTGGAAAAGCTCAGCAGGGCTGGCAGCACCTGTGAAGAGAAATCAGAGTTAATGTATCAGGTCTGGTGACCCTTCCTTAGCGTGTTGGTTAATCAAGAAGTGATATCAAGCTTGGGTTTAATGGCAGAAAGGTAGAAAGATTAATGGAGGTAAGACAAAATCAGAAACGTAAGATATAGGCATATATCTAAGACATGAAGCTGAAAACTGAAATTGTGATTTCATTTCAACAATATGGATGTGAATATAGGGGTATCCATAGGAGTGTAGGTGCATAGTTCCTTGAAAGTAAAGTCTCAGGTGGACAGGGCGGTGAGGAAGGCATTTGCCATGCTTTTCTTCATTGGTCAGAGCATTGAGTATACGATTTGGGAGGTCATGTTGCAGCTGTAGAGGACATTGATGAGGCCACTTTGAGAATACTGCATACAATTTTAGTATTGTTGCCATTCTATAGGAAGGATGTTAAACTTGAAAGGGTTCAGAAAAGACTTATACGCATCTTGCTGCGACTTGGGGTTTTGAGCAAATGCAGAGGCTGAATAGGCTGGGGCTTTTCCCTGGAGCGTTGGAAGCTGAGGAGTGACCTTTATGGAGGTTTATAAAATCATGAGAGGCATAGATAGGATAAATAGCCAATGTCTTTTTCCCAAGGGTGGTGTAGTGCTAAACTAGAGGCCATAGATTTAAGGTGAGGGGGGAAAGATTTAAAAGGTCTGAGGGGTAACATTTTCATGCTGAGGGTGGTGCGTGTATGGAACGAGCTGCCAGAGGAAATAGCGGAGGTGGGTACAATTACAACATTTAAAAGGTATCTGGATAGTTGTATAAATAGAAAGGGTTTAGAGTGATATGGGCCAAATGCTGGCAAATGGGACTAGGTCAGATCTGGTCGGCGTGGAAGAGTTGGACCGAAGGGTCTGTTTCCATGCTGTATAACTCTATTACAATAATTGCTGAAATCATATGCAGTGACTCTGAAGTCATATGCAACAAACCAACCATGCATTTAATTTAAACCGAAAGAACTGTGGATGCTGTTAATCAGGAACAAAAACAAAGTTGCTGGAAAAGCTCAGCAGGTCTGGTAGCATCTGTGAAGGAAAAAACAGAGTTAACGTTTTGGGTCCGGTGACATTTCCACACGTCCTGAGGAAGGGTCACCGGACCCGAAACATTAACTTTGTTTTTACCTCCACAGATGCTGCCAGACCTGCTGAGCTTTTCCAGCAGCTTTGTTTTTGTTCATGCATTTAATTTATCCACTTACACGTATTGTATAACTGTTTTGGCACACTCATTAATATGAGAACACACAAAATCTAGGCCTACAGCACACAAAAAAGTCTTGCAGCACATTGAGTCTGCTCAAGTCAAAAACAAGTATCTAACTATGCTAATCCCATTTTCTAGCACTTGGCCCATTGTCTTGTATGTGGTGGCATCGCAAGTGCACATCTAAATACTACTTTAATTTTATGAGAATTTCTGCTTCTACCACCTTTTCAGGCAATGAGTTCCAGATTCCCAGCACCCTCAGGATGAAAAGGTTCGTCCCCACATCCCTTTAGAGCCTCCTGTCCCTTACCTTAACCCCAGGCCCCTCCTAATTTTATGCATCTGAATCATCTCTTCCCCACAACCGTCACCACCTCAGTCTCCTCTGCTCCAAGGCAAACAATCTTAGTCCATGCAATCCCTCTTCATAACCAGCCCAGTCAACATCCAAGTAAATTTCCTCTGCACCCTCTCCAGTGCAATCACATTCCCTCCTACTACGTAGATTCCAGAACTGCACAATACTCTAGCTGCAGCTTAACCAATGTTTTGTACAGTTCCAGCATAAACCTCTCTGCTCTTAAACTCTGTGCCTTGGCTAATAAAACCTAGTATTCCAAATGCCTCCTTGACCTATTTATCCACCTGTCTTGCTACCTTAGGGAACTGGTGGACATGGACACCAAAGTCCTGTTATTATTGCTTCTTCCTAGGGTGTTACTATTCATTGTATTCCCTTGCCTTGTTGTCCTGCCCAAGTGCATCACCTCACATACCCGGATTGAATTTTATATATTTATGTATGGATACTGATCAATGTTTTTCTAAATTGTTTTTTGGAGTGTGTAGGTCATTAAGTGTGTGGCCCCTTTTATTTATTTTTTACATATCTTCAAACAGCAGTTAAAGGACAGTCTTCCTGCATAGTGATTTTATAGGTTACGAAGTTGTCATGCAGCTTAGAGCAAATATTGGTCCTCAGTCTCTGTTAAGGTAAGGACTAAAGACCATTTTTTTCCTTTAGCATATCTCATCTGCTGAGGGGACACCACATAGACGATTAGCAAGGAGTCTTAAAGGTTGAGTGATTGGAATAATTCTAAGTATTGTTCGATCAGGCAATTGCCTGACCACTCCCTGGAATAGCTCTCCAAATGTTGGTACCAGACGCCTGATAGAATCAAGGAATGGTTAACACGTATAAGGAGGCTGTTTTGGCCCATTGTGTCCGTGGTAAGTCTCCACAAGAGCAACTCAACTAGTCTCGCTCCCCAGATTTTTTCCATAGTTGCAAGGTTTTTGTTTTGGTCTTCAATAATTATCCAATATCTTTTTGAAAGCTACAATTGATACTCAAAATGTTTCCAGGTTGATCAGTTCATGAGAAGTCTGTCATATATAGAATTATTTTTTAAATGCTTAGTGTTAGAGGTGCACCCTAACCAAGCCACCAAGCTTGACCAGGTGAAACAGCTACACTGGCTGACACCATCAAACCATTATAAATATAAACTAGACAACTATTTGCTGATATATATGACGGATATCATTCTGTGTTATGTCATTCAGCCCATTTGTAAGCTTTGTTGTGTACGAACGCTGCACTTTCTGGGACAGTATATTAAAGGCACTACATAGCTATCAGTTAATGTTTTATCACAATAGTAGTACAAAGACTTTATTGAGTTATTTTTTTCAAAATTTTAATAGTGTAGCAATTCAGAACAACCTATACATCTGAATGGATAGAGTCAAAATGCATCTAGCATTGGGCCTTAGACTTTGTTGGTTAGCTCAACAGTAAAAAGGACAGGCTATTACAACTTTAACAGCAATTTTTATAAACTATTAAATGGATTGAAAGATGAGGACCAAGGCTGGATAACAACTTCTGTACATTAATAGTTAAAGCAATGCTAGACTGCTTTACTTGATGACATTGTGTGCTGTTTTCTTGTCTCTTTGATCTCTTTCTTTCAAATGTTGGCTTTGTCCTCATCCTCATTCATTTTTTTTTTGCAAGTCTGTTTCCTGCTCATCACCTTTGCCTATCTTCTCTGCCCATCCTTTTTTTTAGAATTTACATATAATTTACAAAGAGACCAAAAGTAATGTATCTAATTTTGCTGGCAATGCAAAATTAGGTGGAATTTTAAGCTGAGAGGAGGATGCAAAGTGTCTGTAAAGTCATATAGACAGGTTAAGTGAGTGGGTAACTATGGAGTATAATGTCAAGTAGGAAGTTATTCATTTCGGTCATAAGGAAAAGCAGAACATGTTTAAAAGGTGAAACTTATAAATACTTACATGTAAAGAAGTTTTTCTACAATCTTACATAGAATGTAAAGAGTTAGTGTGCAGGTACCTCAAGCAATTAGGAAGATGAAAAGCATCTAAACCTTTATTGTGAAATGTCAAAAGTGAGGATGCTCACTTTTTATTGCACCATGTTTACTGCCATTTGTGACTTGTCAGGTACTGGAACAGACTGTTCAAGTGCAGCAAGATCTGGACAACATTCAGTCTTGGGATGATGTGTGGCAGGTAATAACAAGAAAATCTAGCTGTTGCCCCTTGACATTCAAAGGCATTAGCTATCACTGAATCCCTCATTATCAATTTCCACCAGCTTACCATTGACCAGAAATTGAACTTAACTGGATTAGTGCAGCTGCAACAACTCTTAAAGCTCAACACCATCCAGGACAAGGCAGCCCACTTGATTGACACCGTATGTAACAGCTGCACCGATGCACAGTCTCTGTACCATCTACAAAATGCACTGCAACAACTCACTAAGTTTAACACCAGCTTCCAAACTTTGACCTGTACCACATAGAAAAACGAGAGCAGCAGATGTATGGTAGCACCAGCACTTGTAAGTTTCCAGTGTCATGGACACTGTCCTGACTTGGAACTATAGAGCCAATCCTTCACCATTGATGGGCCAAAGTCCTGTAATTCCCTCCTCAACAGCACTGAGCGTACCTACACTAAATGGACTGCAATGGATCAAAAAGGCAGCTAACTACCTCAAGGGCAATTAGGATTGGGCAACAAATGCAGGCTTGACGTTTGACACCCACATCTCATGAACAATTTTTTTTAGAATAAGCCTATAGATGGAATACTAACCCAGAATACTTTAGAGAACTTCTAAAAGCATTTTAACATGGTATAGACAATTGAAGTGTAAAGTGGTATCCGGTGTCATTCCAAGTCTTATTTCATTCATAAAAAGGATTGATTACTGTTTGTACCTGTTGTGCCAGATTACTCTGCAGAATAGGTTCATCAAGAACGTGGGCTTCTATGAGACTTGCACTTTTGCCATTGTGAATGAGATGGATGCGAAATGAGTCTGAATAATGAGTTCTGGGCTTTGTGAAAATTAATAATTATGCCTCCCAGCCTGGTTATAATCTCTTCCAACCTCCTCCGTCGGGCAGAAGATTCAAAAGCTTAAATACACATACCCTTTAGATTCAAGAACAACTTCTTCCTTGCTGTTATTAGACTTCTGAATGGACCGCTCAAATATCAAGGTCAGCATTGACCTTGCTCTTTGTGCACCTTCTCTGCCGCTGTTACGTTGTACTCCTTGCTGTGTTTTATTATTCTTATTCACTTTGTACAGTATGATCTGCCTGTGCTGCATGCAAAACCTAGGTACATGTGACAACAATAAATCAAATCAAATCAAAACTTTGATGAAGCTCCAGAAAATGTAAGCCAATAGTTAGAGATGCTGGTAAAAGAAGCCAAATGGATTACAGCCTTTTCCAGGCTTTTGAGGCTTTCTGTTGGAAGTTACATAAGTCACATGTTTAGTTTTCACGATCAGAATAGATCATTTCTTCAATAGAGAATCTATTTTAGACCATAAGATCATTAGACATAGGAGCAGAAGTAACCCATTATGCCCATCAAGTTTGTTTTGCCTTTCAGTGTGATCATGGCTGGTCTGATAATGCTCAACTCCACTTTCCTGCTATACACCCATAACCCTTGATTCCCATACGGATTAAAAATCTGCCTTGCATTGTTTGTACAAGATTTCACAGGACTTTTTTTTTTACATTGATACTTGAGGATCTTTCTGAGATTTCAGGCTCATTTTTCTTTTAAACATTTCAGATAATATGGATGTGTTATTCAGCCTTGATTAATCACAAGAGTCTTTACTGTAATTATAACCTTCCATTGTTAAACTGACAAGGTTCTTAAATATAAGAGCAATGTAAAAGTGATACTTTGGAGGTGCTGGAATTGATAGAATGAAGAGTTCCCTGTACAAGTTGAGGAAGCAGGGAACAAAAGTCATAGTTTCTCCTTTCACAGGAAATGCTCAATTGCAGATGAGGTGAGATTAACTCCTTTCAGTCCTGAAGAACACATTAATGATATCTCTGAAAGAAAAAATGATGCCATAAGAGTAAATTATTCATGAAAATAATGTGTGAATCTGCAATGGCCCAAGAGCATAGCTAATTGCTCCTGTGAAATTAGAAAGAATTTTGTAATTGAGACCTTTTGAATAATTGCCAGTTTTACTTTTTTTTGCCTCCTCTAGGACATGCATAGTTGGTATACATATGTGATATCAAAGGATGTGAAGTACCAATGGACCCGATGGCCTTTTTCTCACCCTGTATGCAGAACATAACACCATCCCTTTATTCTAATTGTTTGTTTCTTTTCTTCCTACACATTCCTTCTTCACTTTGTGCTGCACAGAGATAGATCCATTTGTTCAGATGCATTATTGACCTGACATAAATGACATTACAGGAAAATTGTCACACTGTTGTTTTTGACCTTTCCTTATCTTTGTTTATTGCAAGTCCATACTGACATTCCAGAGTGCAGTGAAAATAGTTATTATCAGTACTGCATTGCTCCTTACTGAAGTGTCACAGATGTTTTCTGGAACCTTCCTGGAATGCAGACAGCTGCTCTAAATCTGAAGGGCACTGAATATGCCAAATAAAAATTTGCGTCTTAAAGGTTGAAATGTGAAATAGTTTGCTAAAGTGTTTTGTTTTGTCATTTCCATGTCATTTTTGTGTTCTATTTCAGGCTGTCACAAGTTAATATCTAAAAATAGGAAGCAGCACATAAGAAGATGGGATTCAAAATCACATTAGTAACTGAAAACCTGCAGGAAAATTTTTATAAATCATACAACCAGAAGTATCACAAGAAAAAGAAATCTTCATGTATAGAATTAATAAATCACCTTTGTTAACATGTACAGGAGTGTATACATGTTTCTCTCTTACAAGATGGCCCCACATGAAGAAAGCCATTTTGTCAAATTTGCTCATCCATCCAAGAAGAGACAGTTCCCCTGCCTACCACCACTTCCTCCCCATCCATTCAATGTAACTGGCTCCTACTAGTGCCTGAAGCTTTTAACTTAAATGCTTCCTTTTAAGTCATGATCACTGTTTTTGCATGGAGAAATTTTGACTTCCGTTATAAATTCTCTCAATTTACTTTGAAGTATTGCTGTGGGATTGTCATTTCTCTTAAATAAATGCAAGTTTATGTAGTGCATTTGATATCTGCAGGACTAGACAATGAGCAGAATCTTCAGTTGTGCAGTCTAAGTCTGGTGTCAGTGGTCATCACTTCCACTCAAGGGTGGGTCATGTTTTCTCACACACTTTCTCAGCTTATTACACTATCCTTATGATCCCAGCTGATGGGTATTACTGAACAGGCCCGAGCTCTCACTGAAGCCTGGCTTGATAGATCAAGCTGAACAGATAACTGCTGTTGTTGATAGATCATATTTTTATTTGTTTTGATTTTAATGAAGTGGTCAATCATTGAAATATAAGCACACAATGTTGCCGATTTTGCTTTGACAACAAATCAGAAAGTCTATTAACAAAAGAAGTGTACATGATTTTTACAAATTGAAAAGAAACACAATGGTTTTTGTATAATACCCAATACTGGGGATGCAGTGGCCTTGTGGTATTATCACTGGAGAGACCCAAGAAATATTCTGGGGACCTGGTTTCAAATCCTGCTACAGCATGTGGTGGAATTTGAATTCAATAAATATATGGAATTAAGAGTCTAATGATGACCATGAATCAATTGTCAATTGCTGGAAAAACCCATCTGGTTCACTGGTGTCCTTTAGGAAGGAAACTGCCACACTTACCTGGTCTGGCCTACATGTGACTCCAGAACCACAGCAATGTGGTTGACTCTTAGCTGCCTTCTGAAATGGGCAATAAATGCTGGCCTGGTCAGTGACACCTTCATCCCATCAATTAATTAAAAAGCCCTACCAAAGTAAACAAAAAGCATTTAATTCTTAACCTAGACCTCAAAAACATTTTTAAATTAAACCACCATAGCTACAGAAATCCAGTACAATACAGCACAGGAACAGGTGCTTTGGTCCACCAAGCTTGCACCAATTCTTAATTCTTATTTAGACCCACTACTTATTGCCCATGTGCAGTGCCTGCCCGTCTGTTTGTCTCCCATTCATTCTATCAAGATACACCTTAAACGTTGCTAACTTCTACCACCTCCACTGATAGTGCATTCCAGACACCCACCCTCTGTATGAAAAAATTTACCCTCTTGCTTGAAACTTGTGCTGTCTTGTAGTTGACCTTTCCACCCTGGCTTTGCCTCTCATAATTTTGTGGACCTCTATCAGGTTACCTCTTAGCCTCCATTTTTACAGTCAAGACAATCCGAGCTTATCAACCTCTCCTTGTAACTAAAACCCTCCAGACCACGCAACATCCTGGTAAATCTTCTATCACCTTCTCCAAAGCATTCACACTCTTCTGGTAGTGTGGTGATCAGAACTGCATGCAATATTCCAAATGTTGCCTAACTAAACTGTTGTACAACTGTAATATAACTTGCCAATTTTTACAGTCGATGGCCCGGCCAATGAAGACAAGTGTGCTGTATGCTTTCTTGACCACCTTATCCACTTGTGTTGCCACTTTCAGAGGTCTATGGATCTGTATGCCCAGATCCCTCTGGATGTCAATGCTTGTAAGGGTTCTGCCATTTATTGTATAATTCACACCTGAGTTTGATCTTCCAAAATGCATCACCTCTCATTTGTCTGGATTATCTCCATCTGCCATTTCTTTGCCCAAGCCTGCAAACTATCTATATCCAGCTGTACTTACGAGTTAGTTATTAATTTCTGACACACAGAAAAACCCATGACTCTTCAAGAACTTAAATATGCAATAAATAATAATAAAAATATATATGAATCTTACAGTTTACATCACAATATGCACGTGAGTTGTTGTGTAACTGCAACGCCAATTCTCATGAGCCATGAGGTTCTCAGCCCTGCCAGGACCTCCAGCGTTGAATTCCCAGAAGGCATATTTAACGGTCACCTGGACAGCCTTTCACTCACTGAAAGTTTTCAGCATTCTTCAGTCTGTGTTTGTCACTCCTATTCCCTCCAAAGATGTCTTGCACCAAACATAAAACTGATCCCATGGTTTAGCAATGCCACATGAGAGGTTCTCATCTGGGCCAAACAGG
Source organism: Rhincodon typus (assembly GCF_021869965.1). Lineage (NCBI taxonomy): Eukaryota > Metazoa > Chordata > Chondrichthyes > Orectolobiformes > Rhincodontidae > Rhincodon > Rhincodon typus. The sequence continues at coordinate 39,883,942 of NC_063338.1, forward strand.
AAAGAAGAGAGGTTCTGTTCTTCGGTGGTGGCAGCAGGAGGCTCACACATCAGCCTGAGGTTGATGTACAGATCAGCAACCATGGGCTCCAAACACTTAAAAAAAATCACAAGATCCAGTGCAGGAGAAGGATGAATGATCACCTGTCCTCCACAAGAGTAAGCACTGGCTGGTCACTGCATTTTAGCACGCATCGTGCATCACTTTGTCCAATTGTGCCAGCACAGATGCATGTCAGATAGGATAATAATGTACAAACCTCAGCATCGTGGATTATGGTGACAGCCATGTCATGCTGTTAATTTTACACCAGTTGCAAGATAGAATCACAGCCAGTCACAAGTAAGTGCTCAGGACCTGACTAGGCTCTGCATGTTCATAAAGTGCCTATGAGCACATTGCAATCACACTCAATCGTTCTCTTTCTTTGTCTGCAGGACAAGATGATCCACAATAGCAGGGAGAACTCATTAAACACTGTAGAGGGTGCCTGATATTAGTGTTTTCAGCTGCACATGTAGTAGGAGAGCCCCGTGACCATGCCTGCTTGGATGGAGAGATTGGACTCTTGCATGAAGCCAGTGCAGAAGCCAGCAGGATACCCTTCTCAAATTTGCAGGCAATGTGAGATATTACTTAGATAAAGGACTATGTATATTCAGCAACTAATTGCTTCACTTCTCTGCTCCAGATACTAGCAAACAGCAGAAGAAGAGGAGTTAGTCTCCACCATCCCCACCCGCCCCCCCCCCCCCCCGCCCCAGCACCACCACCACTACTGAGGAGGATGTCTCTGCAACCTCAGAGGATACACTGGCATGGCACTGACCTGCACCCTCCACCAGAACAGGCATTCACCTAATGGGTCTAGAATAAGCTCAGGGTCATAATTTGACCACTACTCCACTGACACTAATCCACAGCCAGTGGAGGAAGCAATGTCCAAGGTTTCAACACTCAGAGGACTGAAGAAGGCCAAAAGTCCACTCAACTCCATGCAGATGATGAGCCTCTGTACTCAGCCATGAGCAACATGTTGCAAGTACAGAGACTGCAGGGCAGCGTCAGGCAGAGGTGCCTGAGGCCATCGGTAGACTGGAATGAAAGATGGAACAAACCGTACAAGTTATGTCTACTGTTGTCGCTCCAGCGTGCAAGCACTTGTAGTCAGGTGTGGCAGCTGCCCTGGAGATCAAGGTCCAGCAGAATGCATAGTGGCTGCTGGTTATATGCTCAGACCTGCACTCCATTGCGCTGTCAATGCAGTGCATCAAAGGCAAGGTGAAAGGGGATTGAGGCACCTTGACCTTCTTTCAGTTGCACCTTCACCTTTTCCTTCCATTGGGAGGCAGGGCACCAGCCATGTCACCTGGGAATTCATCTCAGAGCACTCTAGAAGTACACGGCCTCTTCACCTATCTGTGTCAGTGACACCATTGCCTTCAGCAGATCAGGCTGAGGACGGTGCACCTATACCTGGTGTAAGACTGTGACTTTGGGCCAGGACCATCTTTATACCCTAGTGACAGCCACAAGAGATTAACAGTTAACTGGCTGCCTCTGTCTGGTTGTTAAATGTTCCTGGTTACAAAGTGTTCAGTAAAGGAGGCAAGAAAAGAAAAGGAGGAGGTATGTTTTTTGCTTAAGAAGAGCATTGCAGACATAGAGAAAGAGGATGTTTCAGAGGGTTCAAGGTTAGAATGGATTTGGCAAGAGCTAAGGAATAAGAAGGGTGCAATTGCATTGCTTCGTGTAATATATAGACCACCAGCTAATGGGAAAGGTGAAGAGGAACAAATCTGCAAGGAAATTACAGGGAGGTGTAAAAATCATGGAGTGATTATAATGTGTGATTTTAACTACACATCAATCAACTGAGATAGTGATAGGCTGCTAAGGTACCAAGCAGGTGGCTAGGCAGAGGGATTGTGGGGAAAGGTAGGCAAGTATTGGTGAATGTAGATGGCTTGGGGGGAGTGACTAGGGGAAGCATAATGCTTGTGGGGTTGGCAGGATGGGCATCTAGGAAGAGGATGGTGTAATGAACCAGACCAAACTCCCTCAAAATATATCAAGGAGATAGCCTAGACTCTAACTTTTCTGTTATTTAAATGCAAGTGTAAGATGCTATGTTCCAGATGTGATTCATTGGTCCACTCCTAGGCTTTAAGTAAAGCATACTTTATTCTTCCAACACAGTTAAAATGCAAACAAAAAGGAAGAATTGGCATTGAAATATATAATAAAATAATACATTACTTAACTACTAGTCATCAACTGTTCTAATATAGCGGCATTCCATAAACACATCCTTGTCAAAGGCAAATTCAGCAAAACAGATTGTCCAACAATGGCCCGTTATTGTTTATCAAACCTCTTACTCTGGTCAAATAGCTTATTGTGCATCTATTAACCCCTTCCCAACTAGTCTCTTATTCCCTTCTGTGTATTTTTTTTCTCTCCTCTCTGGCTACTATTGGTCCCATACCCTCCCCATTGCCTCTATTCTGTAACTCCAGTCAGTTGTCTTCCTCTAATATCAAATCTCACTGCATCATGTTACCTTTGCTTTCAAGTGTTTCAAAGATAATCACAAAACACAACTGTTTCAATTATGTATTCAGCAGCGTATCTTCCAAATATAAATTCTTCATATTAAAAGTTCTGACTGGAGTTCAAATATGCTCCAGTCTGGATTGGAGTTCTAAACCATTAGATTCTCAGCCAATTTCACTGAGATCACTGATGTGGTAAGGATTCCCATTATGGTACTACCACTTGATCAATTCTCTGAAACTTCTCTGGTTATGTAGGTCACTTTGAATTTAGAATCGAGCCATAATTTTATTGTACAATAAAGTAAAATCACTGTTAATAGGTATGGAAGAAAAAGGTATGCAATCACTGTAGTGCAGTTCTAACCTCACACAAGTGTGGAAAGATAAACTGGTGTGAGTGATATACAATTGGCAGATCTGTAGTAGCTGTGATGACAAAAATGGAACAAGTTTCTGATAAAGTACAGCATACACAATCCCAGCTATTTTTGTAATCTTGTGCAGTTGACACTTAGTCAAGTTTTATTACAAATATATGACAAAGTTACTTTAATAGTTGTTTAAAAATCAGTGAAGCCAAATCTCTGAATTTTATCAGCAGTTTTGATACAAACCCAGATTTTAGGAATAGTTTAAATGCTTCTGAGGAAGTGGGAAGGCTGCAGAAAGACTTCGACAAGGTAGGAGAGTAGGCATAGAAGTGCCAGATAGATTAAAATATGGGAAAGTGTGAGCTTGTGCACTTTGGTTGGAAGAATAGAGGCATAAATTGCTTTCTAAATGGGGAAAGGTTTTGGAAATCTGAAGCACAAAGGGACTTGGGAGTCCTAGTTCAGGATTCTCTTAATGTGAATATGTAGGTTCAATTGGCAGTTAGGAGGGCAAATACCATTCATTTCAAGAGGGCTAGCATACAAGAGGAGGGATGTACTGCTGAGGCTTGAGTCAGACTGCATTGGGAATATTGTGTGTTTTGTGCTGTCTACATAAGCAAGAATGTGTTGGTCTTGATGAGGTCCGGAGGAGTTTTACACGAATGATCCCAAGGATGAAGGGCTTGTCATATGATGAGCAGTTGTGGACACTGGGTCTGTATTCAATGGAGTTTAAAAGGAAAAGGGGGGATTTGAGTGAAACTTGCACAATACTGAGAGGCCTGGATAGAGTGGACGTGGAGAAGATGTTTCCGCTAGCAGAAAAGACTCGGACTCGATGGCAGATCCTCACAGCGAAGGGACAACCCTTTAGAGCTGAGATGAGGAGGAATTTCTTCAGCCAGAAGGTGGTGAATCTGTGGAACTCATTGCCATGGAGGACTTGTGGAGGTCAAGTCATTGAGTGTATTTAAGATAGTGACATATCAGGGGTTACAGGGAGAAAGCAGGAGAATGGGGTTGATAAGCATATCAGCCCTAATCGAATGGTGGAGCAGACTCAATGGGCTAAATGGTCTAATTCTGCATCTATATCTTATGGTCTAAAAAATACCAGCTTTAACCAAAACACTGCAATCATTTAGTTTGAAAAAAAATATGCAATGTGGCCTGAATGGAAAATGAAGTTGATTTTACCAAATAAAATGCAGTTTTAGAAATTATTGAGGTCATCGACATGCCCGCCAAGCCAGTGGGTTTGGTTGCTAAAATTTCGTCACCCTGCTAGGTAACACATGCCTCTGGTGAAGTGTCGGTGTTCTGCCCAGCTTGTTATTTATATCTGTCGGTAGGTTACTTGTAGTTTTGTGCATTTATTTGTTTGTATATGCCATCGTTGAATGCAGGAAGCCAACATCAATAAGGACACCACAGTGATACTACTAGATCTGTGCCTCACAACCCACTTCACCTTCAACAACGGCATATACAAACAAATCAATGAAACACCAATGGGATCCCCAATATCAGGGCTGATTGCAGAATAAGTAATGCAAAGGTTAGAACAGACAGCACTCCCCACTATACAACCCAAACTTTGGGTCCGATATGTAGAAGACACCTTCGTGATTATCAAACGCACAAAACTAGAAGTAACCCACCGACACATAAACAACATCCTCACCGGGATAAAATTCACAAAAGAAGAAGAGAACAACCACCTTCCTGGGCATAATGGTAGAACGCACAAACAACGGGGAACTCCAGACTAGCGTATATAGAAAGACCACACACATACAGACCAGATACTCAATTACACCAGCAACCACCCAACACCCATAAACGGAGCTGCATCAGGGTACTATTTAAACGAGCCACAACACATTGCAGCAACCCGGAACTACGCAAAGCAGGACAGGAGCACATATATGGAGTGTTCAAAAGGAATGGATACCCGAAAAGCACAATCCACTGTTACCTCCGAGATAGACCACAACAGGAACACACAACACGACCAGACTCACCAAACACCCTACCATACATCAAGGACATTTCAGAGATGACCACAAGACTACTCAGACCCCTTGGTATCAGGGTAGTCCACAAACCAACAACCATCCTGCGACAGCTACTGACCAACGTAAAGGATCCCATACCCAAAACCAGCAAAACCGGTGTAATATACAAAATACCATGCAAGGACTGTGAGAAACATTACATAGACCAAACCGGGAGAAAACTGACAATACAGATACATGAACACCAAACAGCCACCAAGAGACACGACCAATTCTCACTTGTCTCACTACACATGGACAACAAGGGACACGAATTTGACTGGGACAACACATCCATGATCGCACAAGCTGAACAGAGACATGCCAGGGAATTCCTGGACACCTGGTATTCCAACTGAAACTACATCAACAAACACATTGTAACACATTGTAAACACATTGTGTACAAAGCACTGAGAAACAGAACTGGAAGTAATAGCAAACACCCCAACAAACTGAGGCATATAAATAACAAGAAGGACAGAACACCAACGCTTCACTGTAGGTGCACTGACGATGTTACCTAGCAGGTGACAAAACATTTGCATCCAAACCCACTGGCTCGGCGAGCATGTCTACAACCTCATCCACAAGCACAAATCTTCTCGGAAGCTTTAGAAGTTATTAGAGAGTGACAAGACAGTTGTCTTTATTTTCATTAGTTTTGAATCACCCACCCCTTTTAGGTTCAGCCTGATTTTCCAAATAGAAATTAGGCAGACAACTAACATTGGCCAAATCAACATCATGGTTTTAAAAAAGTAAATAACTGCAGATACTGGAAATCAGACACAAAAACAGAAATTGCTAGAAAGACATAGCAGGTCTGGCAGCATCTGTGGAGAGAAATCAGAGTTAATGTTTTGGGACCAGTGTCACTTGTTCACAACTTCGGAACCAATATCATTATTTTCCTACTTCTGCCAAATTAAAATTATTCCATTGAGTTTCTTAAACAACAGCAAGCCAAGATTGCAAAACTGAAATAACTGCATAGAGGCTAGGATCCCGTTGCCAAATCCCCCTTCATTTCCTTGTGCACTGTGGCCAGCCAGATCAGAGTCAGTCCCCCAAACTGAGGAGATTCTAAATCCCTGTTAATATTGGTCAGCCAGGGCTTCCTGATTGACCCAGATTTACAACCCCAATCAACGATCAAGTACTCAACAAGATCGACCTGGTTATAGTCACTACAAAAACCAAATTGTCATTACAGTTGTGGACTGACAGTGCATGTTTGGGTGCAGAACTGCCTTTTCAACATGACACTGATGCCAGGGATGCCAGTCAATTCTGGGATATCCCTACAATGGTGAATTACATAGAACATAGAGCAATATAGCATGATAACAGGCCCTTCGGCCCACCTTGTCTGTGCCAATCATGATGCTATTCTAAACCAATTGTTAAGAGAATGGAGCAAGTTAAATTGCAAATTGAATTGTTCAAGAAAGATGGCATGAATCTGGAAGGTAGTTAATAAACAAGTTTCCTAAGATGTGGTGACACAACCTGCTGGGCCTCTTCACGAAAATCCCTTTAAACACTTAATGCAACAGGAACTTGACCAAAAACAGTAAGATACAGTCTTTAGGCAAATGAAGCGAATGGACAACAAGGTGACATTCATTTGTAGCACAGAGGAGTTCATGTTGTCCATCAAGTCCATGTTGACATCCCATGAGATAGTCCAGCTAGTCCTACTCTTGTTGAGATGGAGATAATGTCAGTATGAGCCTACTGACTTCAATTATAATAGAAAAACAATACATTTTAAAAGGCTCGATTCTTATAAAGATTCATGTTCAGAAGGATTTAGGTCTACTCATACAAGGAACACGGTAAGTTAGCATGCAAACACAGCAAGCAATTAGGAAGATGAATTGCACGTCAGCCTTTTATTCTAAGAGGGTTGGAGTACAAAAATTAACTTGTACATTGGTAGAGGACTGGTGAGATCACACCTGCAGTACAATGTACAATTTTGATCTCCATATTTAAGGAGCTTTATATTTGCATTGAAGGTGATATTGTGTAGTTCACTAGTTTGGTACTTGAAATAAGAATGTTGCCCAACAAGAGACTGAGTAAATTGGAGTTTTAAAAGAATAAAAGAGAATCTCATTGAAACAGGCAAGATTCTGAAGAAAATTGACAGGGTAGACGCTGAGATGTTGTTTCCTCTATATGGGGAATCCAGAGTATGGGTTCGTAGATTTAGGATAAGAACAGGGATTAAGAGAAATTTCTTCAGAGTCGAGAGTCTGTGGAATGTTCTTGCCCATGGGTTGTAGATGCTTAATTATTGACTATTGTTTGAGGCTGAGGTAGACAAATATTTGGTCTCAGAGAACCAAGAAATATTGGGAGCAGGCATAAAAAAGTGAAGGCTGATGATTGTGTTGAATGGGGAAGCAGGTTTGAGGTGCTATAGTATCTAGTCTGGTTCCAATTTTATATGTTCTTATATTTTTATGGCATGTAGAATCTGTGTACCAGCAGATTAGTAGGGCTTGTGAGATTCCCTCCCTTGGGAGTTGCAGTGGGATCATGAACCTGATGCCCTCTCTCAGGATGACAGCATTTGTGTTTCCACCACACCAGCTCTGGTACTTTGCTTGCTGCTGTCTCTCAGCCAATCACGTAAGACTGCTCTTCACATGGTGGGATGGTGCAGTTTGAATTGTAGACCAAGAGCTGCTAGAGGACATCTTGGAAATCTGATTCTGCAGTTGAATCAAAGGCACCTGTGAAGTAACCACAAAGAGAATGTGTGAGGTTGAATCGTCGATCTTTATTTTTATAATGGAAGTATTAAATATGTTATGAGAAGGTCAATGCTGGTGAATTTATTTCAGGATCTTGGAAGAGGGGAAGCATTCATAGAGTTTCCTGTTTGGAATGATATGTTGGGAGACGTTGCAAGGAATGTCAAGTCTGAGCGTACTCACTCAGACAGTTGTAATATAGGGAGCTTTTTATTTCAAGCCACATTCATTTTGCTGCTCCCTTGTCAGGTTTTCTTTGGATGTCAAGCAGTGTTCTCATGATGGTACATTTGTACAGGATGCTGCTGACCAGCACAAATTTTGAGCTACGTGCAATCAGTTAATGTCTCCCTCTAACACTGGGGAATATTCTACCAAGCAAATCATGTGCCCACCTATTCCTGTTTCTCTTTATTTTACAGAGATGTATAGTGTGTGCAGACATAATTTCTATGTTACCCACTCCTGCCTGGGATAATCTGGTTTAATCTGACTGCCACTGTTATGGCTGTTGGCAGCTCCCCCTGATTTGAGGCAGCAGGCCACCTTGTAGGAGGCAGCTCAGTTGAGTGATCATCTCCTTGTCGAATCTGTGCGAGCTCAGGCATTGATCCTGCGTGAGATGGAGGATTGAGAAGCGCTCTCTGAAAACATGGTGGGCATGACCCTCTTCCCATCGGTCTTCACAGAACTACCTCTCCCTACTCCATTTCTTGGCCATGTTGCAGAGCTGAAAGTTTTGCGACTGCAGCCCACATACTCCTTGCACGCTCAGTACGTACAGGTAACCAAAACCCTGTTGTTTCTCTTGAATGCAAGTATCAAATTACCAAAATGCAGCACATTCACCACCTTCGTAATGCACTCACTTCACCAACAACGCTCCATTCCAGTAGTGTGAACCATTTGTAAAATGCAGTGCAGTCTGTGCTGTAGGTATCCAGAAGCATAATGCATGTCATTTACAGCCTTTGGGGTTTCCTTATGTTGGCATCAGCATACTTCACTGTTATAACCATCCTTATTTCCTACTGAACAGAAATTTGCAAACTGATTGCAATAATTATTGAATTTCGGCAATTTGTACAGTGGTCCTGTGCTAATTTTTAAACAGTTAACCAGTGTTGAAATGCCCAAACTCACTTACTCTTGATCCAGAATATAATTTTGTAGCAAAGAAACATTGAAAAAAAAATTCAGCTTAATCTGTGATGTTTGCTCTTGAAGTTCTTTATTGATTTATAAGAATGGAATTTGTTTTTCCTGTAGTCATTAATCATTCATTTGTAACATCATAAAAACATGATCATGACCGCTGTGAAATGAAACTTATTTTAGTCAGTCTTTACACCTAAATAATTCCAGCAGTGACATTTTTTCCCTGCAAAGCTTTATCTTCAATTCAATTTACCAAGTATAAAAGTAGCATTCTGCCAGTCAGTAAAGTTGCCATTGGGCAAAACCTATGTGAATGTAACCATGTGAGACGTAAATTGTAACTTTGGATTTCGATGCACTTTCTTATATTGTCTTTTTAATTCTCAGAATGGAAATTGCAACACTGAATCACTTTAAATCATAACACAAGCATATTCAAAGTTTACCGTAACTCTCTTAAGATTCATGTTATAAAATAAAGCTGAAAACTGTTTAATTCAGCTTTTTGCTTACAGCTTTTGTTAGTGAACAAAATGATGTTCTTCAAATTGTGATTGTTTCCATTTGATCTTCCAAGGTCATGTTAATTTGTGTGGGGACTGCATCCAGTGTTTCTCTGCTGATAACAGAGCAACACAGGCAGATTGGTGCTGTCAAAATAGGGGTGTGTCAGCTTAGTAAAGCAGTGATACAACACATGCTGCTTCAAACTATTTTTAACTAGCTGTTCTTTGCTGTGATATTGAGCCAGTGTCGGTTGGGCCCTTTTCCTGAATGCATGTTCAGTAGTGAGCCCTGCAGTTTTATTTTATTTAGTCAGTTACTTAACAGCCTAACTTTCAATTCACTTAAAACTTCAGTCCGCAGGGTTGATCCAACTGCTGTATGAATTGGGAAGTACGATACCATGAGCAGTGAAAGTGATTCTGGAAGTCGACCTACAGCAACAACAATTAGCACCGTAGCTGTCCAGACAGGAGACTCGAGAATTGTTGTAGCAGTACTGAAGGCAAGTTTCCTTTATCTGAAATGAAATATGCTATCATTTTACTAATTTGGAATGACATGAACTTAGTTTTGATAAGTTTGGCCTGTGCTTTGCTTACCAGCTTCATACCAGTGTAAAATTCTGCATGCCTTTGGAAGAGAACTTTTTTTAAGATTCTAAACCTGAAATCTTATGAAAGTATTAATTTTATTTTTTATGTTACTTCTACGTATAACATACCACTAAAATATTTCGGTTATATGTTGTGGTAATTCTGATCACCTGTACATCATTTCTTGTATTTCAGGCTGGGACATGTGTTGAGCTCCAATTGGTTGAATCAGTACCAAATCTGCTTGAAATTGGCAGCAATGCGGAAGAAACCAGGAAAATACTGACTGAACATGAGATACTTCTTGCTAAACTGAAGGTAACTGAAGGACATTAGTACCCAGCTTTTCTTTAATTAGGAGCAATTACATGTACTACCAAGGCTGACCTAACTATATATTTTATCAAACTATCTGCGTAGACTGATATTTCTGAAGTCACAAACCGAAGACACAGAACATTATAGCCTCTGATGGGCATTGCAAAAATGAGAAAAAATTTAAAACTTTGGAAAGAGAGCACAAATGTTGTAGAGGGCTGGATTTGAGATTTCTGGTGATAGATATTTTGGTGGGGGGAACGCAGAGACGATAGGGGTAACCGGTAGACTGTGATTACCACAGTTCCCTGGGGATCATAATGCTGGAGTTTGGAATGTTGTCAGTTCGCATGGAGAAACCAGGTATTTGCATTATATGTACAATGTCCCTTCTGTTGGGTTCTTTGCTAAGGCGTAATAGGCTTTGGAACGGGCAGGAAGGATTCCAACTATCTTAAGTTGATGCTGGATTTCCCAAATGAAATTGGGACTTCAAACATTTGGACCTTGGTCTTTTTCAGAGCCCTATTGGGAGATTCTTAGTTGACTTACAATAATAGTGAGGAAATTTGACCTCTGGGGACAATGCATAGAGCCATTGGACTTATTTGGGATTTCTAACCACTGAATCCAAGTCTAATTAGTGAATAAGTGAATGTTCTTTGAAACCATGTGATTTCTTCATTGAGTAGTGCATAGTGGTTGTTGTTATTCATTTCATGTTTTTTTCCTTCATGTGATACGTAAGCCAGCGCTTATTAACTTGACTTAATTGCACTTGAAAGTAATTCACAACCGCCTTTTCTAAATTGGTGTAGTTAAGTGATGAAGATACACCCACAATACAGCCTATTGAGGGAGCAATTCTAAAATTCTGATCCAAAGATGACAGAATAACTTATATGTGCATCTCACGCCTAACAAAAAATATGAACAAAGATGTTTCATAGGAGATTATGAAATAAAATATCAGACAAGTTGCATTGGAGATATTGGGACCTATGAGCTAATCCGCCAGAGAAGTTAGAGTTAAGGCATGTCTGAAAAGAAAAAAAAAGACAAAGTAGAGAGGTGGCGAGGTCTAGGGTCACATTCCAAAGCTTAGTGCTTTGGCAGCTTCACAAATGGTCCCTCAGGTGGAACATTTAAAATTGAGAATGCGCAAGAGGTCAGAATTGGGAAGGCTCAGATATCTCAGATGTTTGTAGGGCTGTAGGAGATTATAATGTTGGGGAGCAATGAAACACGGAGCAAGTTGAAAACAATAAGGTGACAGCTTCAAAAGGGCCTCACAACCCAACTGTTCTGCAAAGTAAGTGTCTTGCATACATTCAAAAAGGCTGGTCACAATCTGTTAACTGAACTTTTTGTTTCTGATAAAGTGTTCCAGTTTATTTTTATAGAAAAAAACTTCAAGAACAAACTGTCTTTATTTCGTCAGAAATGATATATTGGGAGACTCAAGGAGGGAGATGAGCTTCCTCTATTATTGTTGAATATGTAATTGAGTGGTTGAAGTAAGAAATCATAAATATATTGAAGTGAAACTAAACAAGCCTATGAAGAAAATGCAGTAGTAGTTTATGATAGATTTAAATGAGCAAAAATTGGAGGAGACATGAGTGGAGCATAAATATTATCATGGGCTGGTTTAACCAAACATCCCAATTCTATGCCATATAAGGTAATTAACTGATGGATATGTAATTTTAGGATCAGCATTTTCCTTGATTGGGTGTCGTTGTTGGTCCGTGAACACAGGGACAGAATGTGAGTGGAACTTGGTGCAAGTAGGAACACATGCAGTTGAATGCCCCTAGTTTGCAGACAGTAGACTTGACAGACTTGACAAGAGTCAATTTGAAATGTTGTTTCCCCTTGTGTGAGAGTCCAAGACCAGACCGTACAATCACAGATTAAGGGGTCACTCATTTAAGATAGAGATGAGAAGGAATTACTTCTTTCAGAGAGTTGTGAATTGTGGGAATACTTTGCCACAGAGGGCTGTCAAGGCTGGGTCTTTAAGTGTTTTCAAGACTGCGACATATCATCCATGTGCATTGTCACAACAGACCTAATTGGGTGGAGGTGGGATGCCATGATCTCTTTCCACTTCCTGACTAAATGCACCTTTGCCTCCAAATTTGCTGGTGACTTGAGTCGTTAGATTCTGTCATATGCTGTGAGGATAGAGCATTGGAGGGCGTGGATTGAGATATTATAATGCAGTGAGGATGCAGAAAATGTACAGAATCAGTTGCAGGATTGGAGTGAATCCTAATCAGGAAGTTGAAGGGCAGTTGAATGATTTGCTGGCCAGAAAGAGACTGAAGCTAAACTACAAGATGGCTAATTATGCGCTCAACAGGAGACCAAAGTACGTCCAAGTCAGGTTGGAGCATGACTTTTAGAGGAACTTGCAGGTGGTGTTGTTGCAAAGCACCTGCTTTTCAGTGATAGAGTTCGAGAGGTTTGAAGCTGGTGTTGAAAGTGGCGGTGAGTTGCTTCAGTACCTCATGAAGATGGTACATGCTGCAACCACTGTGCACCAGTGATTGAGGAAGTTATTGTATAAAGCAGTGGACGTTTGTTGCCATTTTGTTCTTGTGTGTTGTTGGAATCATGCTCATCTAGTCAAGTATTCAGTCACATTCCTGATGTGCTTTGGAGAGTTAGTAGATGAGTTACTCACCACAGAAATTCCAGTCTCTGACCAGAGGTTTGGCCAGAGCATTTGTATAGTTGGTCATGTTATATTTCCATTGAATGGTGACCCCCAACTACGTATCTGCAATCATGTTGCCACCAAAGGAAAATGGCTAGACTTTCCCTTATTAGCAATGGTCATGGCTTGGCATAAGTCGGATGAATTTTGCATGCTGCTTATCAGCCCAAGCCTGAATGTTACCCTCTGGTGTCTATAGGGAGCCTGAAAAATCTCAGCTTCCATCAGCAGACCCTGATAGGCCCTTAAACAGATCCATTGATGACAGCAACTTGCAGATACGTAGTTCAAGTCCTGCCTTTGGAAAATGGGCTGGAGGTGGGATGGAGCTAGAGAGCTGGCATGTCAGCTGGTGCTGTGAAGTTCCTCTATTCTAACACTTGGCAGAGATTAAAGATTAAAAGAGAGAATGTGTGTATAGTTGGGAGAAACAAGCATGCCAGATTGTGGACGTAGAATGTACCACTAATGACTGAATACTGCTTATGTTGAATATGGTTGCAACAGTTCAAATTATTACAGATGTGTTCAGTGACCAATGCAGCCCATGCAACTGAGACAAACAATTGCACGGTTATTGATGTTGCAAAGTTCAATATTTATTTAATATCCTTCCATGGCATGTAGACATTGCTGGCAAAGCCAATAGTTGCCCATCCCTATTGCCTTAAGATGGTGATGAGGCACCTTCTTGAAACACTACAATACATTCAATGTGGGTACATCCACAATCCTGTTAGGAAGGAAGTTCCAGGAACTTGATTCAATGACAGTGAAGGATATAAAGCTCCATGTCATCATGTGGCAGGAGCCTGGCGTAGAGGAAAGTTGCTGGTGATTGTCTTCCCAGATTTCTGCTGCCTTTGCCCTTTTAGATTAGTGTTTAAGAGTTTAGTAGATACTATCAAAGCAGCTTTGATGATTTACTGCTAAAGTGCATTTCACATATAGTACACACTTCTACCATAAAGCATAGGTCATACAAGGAATGAATGTTTAAATTGGTGGATGAGGTACCAATCGAGCATACTGTTTTTGCCCTGGATGATGTCCAGTTTAAGTGTTTTTGTCGCTGCACTTATCCAGGCAAGTGGAGCGTATTCCATTACAGACTGTGCGGGGCTTTGGGTAGTCAGGAGGATTTGTTACTCACCTGGGGATTTCTAGCCTCTGACCTGTTCTTGTACTATTCTGAATTTCACCTACATTTTGTGGACATGCCTGGGCAAATGTTCACATTGTCTTGTCGATGCCAGTGTTGTAGCTGCACTGGAATAGCTTGGCTAGGGACGTAGCAAGCTCTGGAGCTCACATTTTCAGAGCATTGCCTTTGCAGTGTCCAGTTCTTTCAGCCATTTCTTGCCATCACTCAGAGTGAAGATTGGTATCTATGATGTTTAGGTCCTCAGGAGGAGGCTGTGATGGATGATTTACTTGGTGTTTCCATCCGCTGCTCCCGATGTGGCCTCCGCTACATCGGTGAGACCAAGCGGAGGCTCGGAGACTGCTTTGTAGAGCACCTGTGCTCAGTTCACAACAAACGACAACACCTTCCAGTCACGAACCACTTCAACACCCCTCCCACTCCCGGACAACATGACCATCCTGGGCCTCCTCCAGTGTCACAACAATGCCACCCGGAAACTGGAGGAGCAGCATCTCATATTCCGCCTTGGGAGCATACAGCCCAATAGTCTCAATGTGGTCTTTACTAGCTTCAAAATCTCCCCACCCCTGACCTCATCCCATGACCAACCCTGCCTCTCATCCCTGCCTCCTTGACCTGTCCGTCTTCTTTCCCACCTATCCGTTCCTCCCACCTCACTGACCAACCCCCACCATTGTCTACCTGCACTCACTATCACCACCCCACCTACCTTCGCCAGCCCCACCCCTCCTCTCTCTATCTATTTCAGAGCCCCCTACCACTCCCCCATTTCTGAAGAAGGGTCCCGACCCGAAACGTCAGCTTTCCTGTTCCTCTGATGCTGTCTGGCCTGCTGTGTTCCTCCAGCTCCACAGTGTGTTATCTCAAGACTCCAGCATCGGCAGTTCTTACTATCTATGATAACTGGTTCAGCCTTACCTTTGATGTAGGGATAGAAGTGGGTGTGAATTGTGCCTGTTTCCTGTGTGTAAACAAGGTGTACAAATATAATCTAAATCCTGAGAGGTCTAGACAGAAACTTCCCATTGGCAGAAGAGACCCAACCAGATGACACTTTATGTTATCATGTTGCCCCTGCTAAATTTGTGGCCCTATTTATGGGTGACCATTGTAAATGCCAAAACAAGCACCACGCCACATGAACATGTAAATTCGGAGCCTAAAGCCTGTTACAGTAACACTTAATGAAATTAGTCACTGACCTGCAAGCAGGTATCAGATTCTTCAATATCTTCAGAGGCCACCGTTGAAAGATAGAATCATTTAGTTTTTAAAGATGTTCCTGTTGTGCCTTGAGATACAATTGTTACTGCAACCTCCTTATCTGATGTGATTGCGAGTGGAAGTGTAGTGTGACGGGTTTTCTGCTCACTGGGGAATTTTTCAAAATTAGCTGAATTTAGTGATTTTAGAAGCAATCTCAACTATGATGCTGGCTACAGTTGGAAGCTTACCAGGGGCTCAAATGGATGGATAAATGCCAGTTGGCTTAGGCTTTTGTACACCTGCTATGTTTTCAGGTCCCAGGCTTTCATATTTATGGCAATCAGCTTTTGAAATGTTGAAAGATGTATGAAAGATCAAGTGCAGGGTGCCAAACTGCCAACGTCATCAGGACTTGCAGTGAAATACTGTATAATGCAATTTGATAAGGAAGGAGATTTTCCTGAGATATGTGAAATGATCATGAAAGCAGGTGGACCTTGCCATTTATGCATTTCTGCTTAATTAAAAGTAGGGTGCTGGAAATCTGAAATGAAAACAGAAAATGATCGAGAAAGTCAGCAGATCTGGCACCATCTTTGGAGAGAAAACCAGAGGTAACATTTCGAGTCCAGTATAACTTATTTTCAGACCTCTGAGTGTTTCAGCTCAGAAGAAAGTATAAGTGAGATGTCACATCCAAAATGGCACTGTACTCAACAATTGTAATTTGCTTTAAAGAGATGTATGAAAAATCTTTTCACAGTTTGTAGTTAAGGTATAGAACTGTGGTGGAGGCAGGTTCGATTGAGACATTCAGGAGGACTTTGCGTGGTATTTGGAGAGAAATAGTGTAGAGGGACATGGAGATAAAGCAGGAGATTGTCATTAGGTAACAGAACTAGTGCAGATACAATGGACTGAATGGCCTCATCTGCACTCTAACAATTCTGCGATTTACTGTTTAAAATCACTCTGCATCAATGTTTAGAAGGGCTCCAAGACCATAGCATATATACCTTGCGGAACCTAGAAATCTTTTACATCCTATACCTGTGCCTGTAAGCTTGCTTTCATTCACAACCTAATGTGTACATTTGTTGAAAGCATCAAATTCTGTGCGATTTCATGCACCTTTCCTCATGACTACTGCAGTTCTTGCTGGGTAAATGAGATTGACTGCATCTCACGGCAACTATAGTGAATGCTTGCCTTTGTACACATCTAAAAGGAGAAAACAACTGTACAAAAGGTCCCTGATTTACAAATGTCTGATTTACGAATGTTGACATGAACGCAATCTCATACAGGGATATAATTTTAAAGACCCGACATCTGAACGTTTCCTGCACTTACAAACGGCTCCTTTATATTGTCCCGCATTGTGTTCCAACTCGTGGAGAAGTCAGTTTGTGAACACACTCCTGAATAAAACGCATTTGCAATCTGGAAAATGAAAAAGGATTGACAATCTCCCAATCTTTGCTGTTTTGCTCTCTGAGGGATGAGCTTTGAAGCTAGTGGAGAGATAAAGAAGAGAATGAGTAAAAGGTGGAAGTTGGATATCAGGCTTATCTCAAAATCTTCAGAATAGGTTGGGTCTCTCCTTAGGGCCTTTGGCCTTATGGGCATTGTGAGAACTCATTTTGCCTGATGTCTACCTGTTTTAACATCCACTTTAGGTGTTTGCATTGAAAAAAACAGAGAACAGTGGCCCTATTTTTAACAGGATGAATTGCAAATAGCATAGAACTGTGAAATGATTTTGGTAAAAGACTTAAATAAAAAAAGAATTATCTTGTGTCCTTCTTGTTTAAGAAACCTATCTAACCTATATGGAACTGAGAACTACATTGAGCCAACAGTGTCTTTCATTTTTTGATGGCTCTGAAATGGCTGTTAATTGTTTTGGTTTTACTCAAATACCATTCAGTGACCATCGCAAAATTAACACATAATGCCTACTCTAAAAGCCATTTTTTGCTTCTGTAACAAAAGGTTTTTCACTTGCCCTCTCTAAAATTTAGACCCCACATCTTCCTTTCATCAAGAAGCAACCATCATTCCTCTTTCTTATCACTTTATTCTCAACGAACAACCTTGTCATTGTTTCCTCCTTCTTCATCTTAAAAACCCTCATCATTTCCTCCCTCATGACTTTCCAAGATGTGAGAAAAATACTGGAGTATGGGGAATGGATGTTAAAATTAGATTTGGTTCCGATAAACTAGTGAAATTCAAAAATAATCAAGGATAACAGAGACAATTTCAAATTCAAGTGATGAAATCTTCCTAATTTAAGTATTCCCTGTTATATTTGCGAAGGGTGATGAAGAATAGAATTGGAGCCAATCTTTACACCTTCTTAATAAGCATTCATTTATCAGTATGCAGCTTACAAACATTCACTGCCTCATTCAACTGCACAGTTCCTGGCTGTGTCCATTTATTTTTAGGGACTGAAGATATTTTCAAATCCACCTATTCAGAGATGTTATTACATATGTCTAGAGCAAGTGGGACTTGAACCTAGGCTTCCTGGCACAGAGATAGGGACACTGCCATTGCACCATGAAATCCCCTTATATGAGACTGCAATGAATCACCAATTAATGCCCATCACCTTCATGCAAACAAGAATCTGAGGACCATTGTGCGGTTATCTGGTAAGTCATTTGGTTTAACGTCCCTCTTGTTCTGATATCTGAAATTCAGATAATTTCAATCTTGTATATTGATTGGTCATGAGACCAGTTTCTACTTTCTAGAAATAGGTTAAAAGTTGTTTTAAGTTTCAATCTTGATACAACCCAAACCTTAATTTTGTCTTTTAGTTTTATTAACTTTATCCTGGAGAACCATAATAGAACATTTTCTTTCAAGTCTAGGTGTATATTTTTTGGAGAAGATTTTGGGCCGTGCTAACAATTTCCAAGTAGAATTTGACTCTTTGATAACCTTATAGCTGAAGCCCTTATTTCCTTTTAGAGTTTTCTTAAATGTAATTTTAAAGTTTTTAAGATTACATTTTAACACATGACACGGTATAAATACCAACGAGATACATTGATTCAAACCACAAAGCCATTTTAGTGCATTTAGTACATTAAATGTGAATATTTTCATTTTCAATCTTCATGTGCTCCTATAGAATTATATTCAGTAATAGTGTTGTCTCTTGTGGCCCAAAAAAACTCAATTGAGAGTTTGTAAGAACTGCCAATGCTGGAGTCAGAGATAACACAGTGCAGAGCTGGAGGAACACAGCAGGCCAGGCAGCATCAAAGGTGTAGGAAAGTTGACGTTTCAGGCTGGGACCCTTCTTCAGGGAGTTTGTTTGAGATAAGCTAGGGAATTGGATATATACCGAGCTTCAATTCACCCCTTCCAATGAAACTGTCTTAAGGAATTTGGTTGCAATGCATATACCAATTGATACCTTTAAAATGCCTTATGACTATTTCATTGTCAAACTGACTCCCAACAGAAAATAAGTTTTATGCCAACATGAAAATTTTATATCTTAACATTGTATGAATGTCATTGGGTTCTGGAACATTTTCATAGATGAGGAATGGCAGCTATTGCAAACCAATAAATATGCATTAAATATTTGTATGATTAATATAGACACAATTCAACTGGACCCCTATTGAAACTATTTCCCTTGGGTCCTAGTGCCATATAATCTGACATCATCTGACATCTCTGATGATGCACTCTAGCTATTACACAATAGCTGTTAATCTTTTATGCTATATCTCAGTTGTAGCCTTTCAAACAATATTTGACTTGGACATGGCTTAGGGTCCAAACAAGGCAACCACTTTATTCTCTCAAATAGCTTTTGTATCCTGAATGTCCATTGTAGTGATTGTAACAAGGTCAGCCAGGTGGACCTCATAGGATATGAGTTCCTTGATTGGGACTGTTAATCTGGTCCAATCAGGGAGCCCTGGCTGACAGATAGTGTCAGAGGTTCTGCTCACTCTGAGCGCTGGCTCTGAGGAAACCAGACCAGTGTCAAGTACTATGCACATGTAAATAAAGGCTGCCTTGGCGGTGGGAAACCAGCCTCATCCATGCTGTTCTGAATTAATGTTTACTCTTTACTCTTAAAGCCTCAGTCAAGTGCCAGCCTACTCCTATCTCTTAGCCTGCTATATAGCTATATGCCCATCTGTATATTTATAAAATTATACAAAATAGGAACAGGAGTAGGCCATTTGGCTGCTTGAGCCTGCAGCACCAGTCAATAGGATCATGGCTGATCCACTTTCCTACATTTTCCCTGTAAACCTTGATTCCCTTACTGATCAAGAATCTATCTCAGCCTTAAACGTACTCAAGGCCTCTGCCTTATCTACCAAGTGGTATGAATAATTTGTTTATAAATGGGCACCTCCCCCAAAATCTTTCATTCTATCCCCTAAACTATTTATACTTTTAACCTACGCCCACCTCCCCCTCACAGAGTCACAGATTGTAACAGTGGAGAAGGAGACCATTTAGCATCTTGGGCTGCACTGACTCTGAGCATTTAAACTTAGCGCAACTTTCCTGCCTTTTCCCCATAATCCTGCACATTGTTTTTTTATTTAAGAAATCATCCAGTATCCTCTTGAGTGCCTCAATTGAACCTGCCTCCACCACACTTCCAAACAGTACATTCCATACACTATTTGCTATGTGAATAAGATTTTTATCACCTCATTGATTTCTTTTGCAAATTATTTTAAAACTGTGCCCTTTGGATCTTGATTTATTTATGAGTGGGAACAGTTTTGTACTATTAATTCTGTCTGGATCCTTCATGATTTTGAAACCGGCTGTTGAATCTCTTTGTCTTCTCTACAATGAAAGAAGTCCCAACTTCTCTAATCTGTGGAGTTGAAGTGTCTCACCCTGGAAACATTCTCATAAATACATGAGGGATGTAAATGCTCGAATATTTTCTCGTTGGAAAGGAAGCACAGTAGTTACTTTGGCTCTGTGACCGTTGACAATTTGAAGGCAAAAGCAGATGAGATTGATCAAAGAAGCACTAATTCAAAATGCAAATATCAGGACCTGAACCATCAAAAAAAACATAAAGAGGAGGACAAGAAACTTAAATTCTCATTTTCTTGTTCTTCTGCTTTTCTTTGTTTTCTCTTTTATAAACTAGAGAAGGTTAAAATACTGACTTGAAAAAAAATGAAGCTGATTCAGCTCCTGTGATGAACCCTACCAATGGATCATCCACTGTGACTGTGACAACAAAAGGACTATTCAACACCTCATTCAGAACATGAACATAGCAGCAGGAGTAGGCCCTTCGGCCCCTCAGATTGAATTACCATTCCTAATCATGGCTGACATGGCTATGTCATATTTCCTCACTATCCCCATATCCCTTGCTTCTATTAGTAACTGGAAATCCATCTGTCTCTGTCTTGAACTTATATAATGACTGAGCTACCACAGCCCTCTGCAATCATGAATTCCAAAGATTCACCACCCTTTGAGTGAAGTGGGGTTTTTTGGTCTCAATCTTAAAGGGCACGTCTTTTACTCTGGTTCTAGACCCCACTATCAGGTGAATCATTCTTTCTACATCTACCCTGTCTGGACTGTTTAAAAAAAACTTTTACATTTTTCTCAGGTTGCCTCACATTGTTCTCAACATCATCATATACAGCCCCAGTAGCCTCAATATCTCTTCTTAGGACAGTCCCACCATCCCAGGATTCAGGCTGATGAACCTCTACTGCAATCTGTCTTTGGCAGGCATATCTTTTCTTAAGGGAAACTGCACACAATTTGCCAGGTGTGATATCACCAGTGTTCTGTACAATTGACTTTGTTCCTCTACTCAAGTCATCTTGCGATAAAGGCTAGCATGCAATTTTCCTTCCAAGTTGCTTATGACACCTACATACCAGCTTTCAATGACTTGTGAATAAGGACCTAGGTCCTTTTGGACATTAACACTTTGTAAGCTCTCACCATTAAAAAAAATGCTGGACCTTTGTCACTCCTATTAAAGTGGATGACATCTCAATTATCCACGTTATATTCCATCTGCCAATGCTCTCACACACTCACACAGCCTGTCTAAATCCCCTTGATACCTCTTTGCATCCTCCTGATAACTGACATTCCCAACAAATTTTGTATGATCTGCAAACTTGGAAATATTGCGATTGGCTGCCACATCCAAATCATTGATATAGTTTGTGACCAGCTGGGGCCCAAGCACAGATCCTTGTGCTGCCTCACTGGTCACAGCCTGCCAAATGAAAGTAACCCATTTATTCCTGTGCCCTGCTTTCTGACTGCTAACCAGTCCTCAACATATGCTAGCATATTGCCACCCCGTTCAAGTCTATGAGCTGTAATTGTGTTTGCTAAACTGCTTTTGTAAGACTTTATCAAAAGACCTCTAAAAATGCAAGTACATCGCATCCACTGATTTCGCCCATTATGATTTAGTAGTAACATCCACCAAAAAAATCTTACAGTTGTCAAACATGATTTTTTCTTCATAAATCCATGTTGACTCTGTCCAATCAGACAATTATTTTCAAAATATATTGTATAGTAACCATATCCTTTATAATAAATTATAGTATTCTCCCTACCACTAATTTAAGGTTCACGGATCCTCAATTCCACATTTACTCTGTCTCTCCTTTCTTAATCAGAAGGGCTATATTTGCCTTGGCAGGTATCTTTGTAAGATTAATGCAATTTTTAAAGATGATATCTATTACATACATTATCTCTGTAGCCACCTCTTTCAACACCCTCAGGTGAACATCATTGGGTCCCAGGGATTTGTGAAATTTCAGTCCCATTAAATTTTTCTGATTATACTTTTTTACTAATATCAACTTATTTAAATCCCAAACTCCCATTAGATCTTGGATCTTAATTATTTTCAGGAGACTTCATCTCTCTTTCTCTGTGAAAACTGATGCAAAGTACTTATTTAACGAATTGAATAAATGAAAAGAAGAACAACGACTATTTTGAAGACAATTAGATACAAGATAGCATTTACATACAACTGTACTGCATCATGTTCATTTTCTTCTGTTGCAACATTTCTAATGATATGAATTCCTCTGTTATTTGACAGTGCAGTGTGACTGCCATCTTCTGTGGAGTTAGATTCCCTTGTACACGTTTCAGACAATCTTGTTGTGAAACAGAACACTGATTTTCTGTAGAAATGCTTTGCCTCTGCGTCAACCTCTTGGAGCATAAACAGTTCCCTAGTGATTGCCTAAAAATCCACCCAGTTTAATTGAAACATAGATGATACAGAATGCTTTTGCTTTAGCCTGCTGAGTCATGAAACGGCACCATGGCACTCCGTTGTGTGAGTGGGGTATTTGCACTAAAGTCTGGCTTCTGCTGGTGTCTTGTATTTCTAGTTATGATAAGTCTTTTGGAGTCCATAGAGTGTGGTAGCACTTCGTAGTTCTACATTATTCCTTATTTCTTCCATCAGTCCTGGCATTGTGTTTCCGTTTCTTGTCTTACAGCATTTTCCACTTGGTGCAACTTCTGATTTACTCCAATGTTTTTGTTTAAAATTACTGCAGTCCTCTTACTGAAACATTTGCCAAACAAATGTGTTTCTGTTTCTTCTTTCAGAGCTTCTATTTCTTTAAATATTTCTTCTGCACTTTTTTTGGTACTTTTAGTTTCTGTTTAATTTTTGCCACAAAGACCCAATAAGCTGAATTAATACCCACAGTAGGATTCATGTAACTATTCTTCATACTGTTTCTAAAACATTGTTTCACAATCATGTAATTTATTTTATTTCTAAATATATTGCCTGGACTCGTCCAAGTGCACAGTCTTTTCGATTGTTTAAGGACAGTTTGTCACCATCTGGTCATTTTCTTGACAAAATTTTAGCAGGCTCTTCCTGTTTAATTTCTTGGTCCAAGGCCACATTGCCCAATGTGTGCACTTGATGATTCTTTACCAATTTTGGCATTTAGGTTGCCCATTACATTTACCACATCAAAGAATTTAATCGGATCGTAACACTTCAGGATACCACTGTACAATGCCTCTAATTGATGTTCCCTGGCATCTTGAGTTGGGGCATTCCTTGTCAGACAACCAAGCCAAAAGACTTTCCTTCAGTCATGATCACTCTGTCTGAGATTGACCAATAACCTTGAACAGTTCTCTTGTATCTTCTGTTTACTAGTATCCCTAGTCCTCTCCTATTTTTCTCAATTCCCAAGAAGTAAAACATACAATTCTTCTTCTCCATATTACCAGATTCTAAGCATCTTACATCTGCATGGCTTAAAATAGTCAGTGTAATGTTCATCAATGATCTATATGGCATTACCAAGCTTTCATGGGACTTCTATAAGGTTCTTAAAATCCTATTCTCAAGAAGCTACCTCTTCCATTGACGGGCTCAGAAGTTGACCTTGCGTGAGTTTTGGTCAACTTTGCCATAAATTTGTTGATCACTTCATTGAGCAAGGGTTTCTCCTACCCTGTCACTATTCAATGAAAACTGATTCAGAAGCAAATAAAGCAGATGCAAAGTCACATAAGTTTTTCTCTTTAATAAAGAACTATGCTGATTAGAAATGACATTGCTGGTCTCTCTCTCTCTTATTAACTTAAAATAATATATGCATCTACCCTCATTCCCTTGGTGGAATATCTCATGAAGTTGATTGAGGTGGTTAGAGAAATTCAGGCTTCAGAAACTGTGTGGTCTCAGAACTCTTGTACCTTGTCAAATTTAAAATGTACTTTCCTGACTTTGGCCATGATATCTGTATACCAGAAATCTTGTGGATCTATCACTTCCTCTAAGAATAACATATCTTCTTCTTCAATATCATGTACCTCTTGAACTGACCTTCCTTATGGCATGCATTGCACTTGGCATTAATGGCTGGCAAACCTCATGCCGGTCACATTTTCCCACCACAAGGCAGACATAGAACAATGACAGTGACCACAGGCCCCCACTGTTTCTGGTTTTTTACAGGCATATTGGCAGCCCTCTGACAAACTGGACTGAGCTGTGGAATCGGAGGTCTGGCCGTAGAAGGTTTCTTGTCCCCTCATATAAAACCTCTGTTTTGCTTTTGAAGTTCGGCTTTTGTGGCACTGATTTAGCCAATGAAAGGAACTTTTTGAGCTACAAGCATTTTCTGATAAAGCCTCGTCTAGCACTCGCACTGAGACGTTAGTCTCTTCTAAGCTCATCTCTCAATGTTCCATGTTGGTTTTTATCTCCGAGACAGGTTGTGTCATTTATAAATCAATGATTAGTCTCCCCTGGCCTGTTCTGTACACTGAACTCCAGATGCAGTCTTATCAAATCCTTACAACTGAAGCATATCCTCCCTTTTCTTGCATTCAATTCTTCTCACAATAAAACATAACAGTCTATTAGCTTTCCTGATTACATACCTCCATAGTAACTTTCTGTGATTAATGCGCTAGGACAGTCAGCTCTCGCTGCAAACTTTCACCATTTAGATAAAATGCATCTTTTTTATTCCTTCTGCCAAAATGGACAATTTAACATTTTTCCACATTGTTCTCCATTTACTAGATTTCTGCCCACTCATTTAACTTAGCTATCTAGCTTTGTCGGCTCCTTATGTAGCCTTTACAACTCCCTTTCCTATTTATATGAGCAAATTTAGCTCCATGCCTTTGATCCCATCATCCAACTCATTTATATAAATTGTGAAGAGTTGAGCCCCCGGCACTGATCGCTGTCGCATACCTCTCTGTCAGCATGAAAAAGACTCATTTATTCATGCACTTTGCTTCCTGTTAGCCAGACAATCTTCTATCCATGCCAATATGTTACCCTCTAACCATGAGGTTTTATTTTCCACAGTAACCTCTAATGTGGCAACTTATAAAATGCCTTTTGGAAATCTAAATACAGAGCTTTCACTGGCTGCACTTCATCTATTTCAGAGATTTATTCACCTATTATTGCTTTTTCACTTTTGTTTCTGCTGTAATAGATCTGCTGAAAGGCATTTTTATCTTATTCTACCTGTTGTTAATGCTTCCTTTGATTTGACACCTGCAGTATGTGAACTATTTTAAAATTTGTCATTCAGTCAATCTTTTTTTCCTGCTACCACAGAATGTCTCATTTTTTTCATAAATACTGCAGGAAACAACATACCTTTGAGGTGCTACATTTTTAACTTTCTCACTTGCTCCTGGAATTATTTTGAATTAATAATCTTTCTTCCTTAAAATCCATACCAGAAGAATTACAATTTCTCCTCTTCCTAATCTGAAAAATCCACGTTAAAATTCATCTTGCACTTCTCTGCTCCAGTGGATTTTTTTTTAAAGTTTGTTTATTACTGTTTTAGCTTCCATGTTATTTAAATCATCTTTTATTTTCCTTTCTGAACTTTAAATGTGAAAGAATGAAGTGCTTTTAACTTCCTTCTTTGCAAACATATTCCAATGTTTACTGCGTATCCATCTCACTGATGCCACTGCTACTGCATGATGGAGATTCACTTGATTTGGGATTAGACTTTAAAATTTCTTTGAGAAAAGGGGAGGGCTGCTCCACAGGGCTAGATTTTTGTGAGAAGATTTATTTGAGGTTAGTGGTAAGCAGCTTTGGTTTGCCACTCACTGCAAAATCTGGACCATTATGTGCTTCAGTGTTTCAATCCTTTAATTCATCCACATCCTCAGTGCCACTTCATTGTCCTCCATTAACCCAAATGCCAATCATCTCTATATACTGACAACAAAATAATTCCCATTGACCTTGGGATTTAGCATTTTCAATCCTGATCTGACATAAGAAACACCCATTTATTCAAATTCTTTTCTTCCCATCAGCCAATTTTCTATCCAAAAGAAAGAACAAAGGTGAATTGATTGCAAGCACCTATCCAGACCTCAGGATGATCAAAATGATTGATAGCTAATCAAATAACTTTGAAATGTGGTTACTGTTGTGATGTAGGAAAATGGCACAAGATCCTAAATACACTTAATAATCTGTCGTAATTGATGTTGGATAAGGGCTTAATATTGGCCAGGACACTAGAGAGAAGTTGAATATTTTTAGTGCGTTGGTGGGGAATGTGGAATTCAAAACACAAACAGATCAGCGATGATCTTGTTAAATGATGGAGCAGGCTCATGGGGCTGAATGGTCTATTATAGCTACTACGGCTGGACTGCTCCTTTCTTGTATGTTTGTAAATCCATAGAATTTTCTTTGTCTGCCTGAGTGTACAGTCAGGCCTTGGTTTATTTTGTCAGACAAAGATGATACCTTCAACAGGACAGTACTCCCTCAGTATCACATAATTCTCACTGAGATAATGTACTCGTTTCGAGTAGGGTTTGAACCAACAAACTTCTGACTCAGAAGAGAGTGCAACTGACCAGCTGCTATTTCCATCTACTGTCAATAGCCATTAGTTCCCTCACTTGACAAGAATTGTCCCTCTTCACTCAAAACATTAATTCTGTTTTTCTCTCCAAAGCTGCTGGCAATCCTGTTGAGATTTTCCTGCACTTTCTGTTTTTATTCAACAGCCAATCTACCTCTGCCTTAGAAATATTCAATGACCTTGCTTCCATTCACTTCCAAGAACACTAAGATTCTTCTGCGCTATGGAATTGTGCATTGTCTCTATTTAAGTAATACTCTACTTTATTATTCATCCTGCCAAAAAGAACAACCGCACATATTTCCACCTTATACTCCATCTGCCAGATCTTTGCCCACCCACTTAGCCTATCTATATCAGTCTGCATCCCTGTTCTTATGCTATCTTCGTAACATACTTTCCTACTTTTCTTTGTGTCATCTGTAAATTTAGTTAGCATACCTTCGATCCCCTTATCTAATCCACACTGTGTAGATACAAATGTTTTACTGATCAATTCAAACCTTCCCCATGATAAATGTCAAGCTAAATGGTCTATAGATTCCTGTTTTCTGCCTCTGTCTCATTGCATCCAGTGGTTATACTAGTGATATTCTAATCAGATTGAAACATTTCCTAAATTTAGGAAATTTTGGAAAATTAACACCAAGTCATCCACTATCTTATTAGCTACCTTATTTCTAGAATAAAGTCCATCTGGACTGAGAGCTTTGTCAGCCAGCAGTTTTAATTTGTACCACTTCTCTATTGATTGGTTATGATTTCACCGAGTTCCTCTCTCCCACCTCTTGAGTTATGGGTATTACTGGAACATTTTTTGTATCTTCAACAGTGAAGATAGAGGCAAAATATTTATTCATGTCATCTGCCATTTTCTCATTATAGACTACTGACCCACCACTCTTACTCTGTAGGGGAAGTCTCCAACACTCAATTTACTTTGTCTTTTCCTTTTTTAAAAAATACCAGAAGGCTATCTGTAACCAGCTTCTTCTCATACTATTTCTTCTTCCTGATTAAACTTTTATTTATTCTTTGCCCTTCTTTACCTTCTGACCAATCATCTACTCATATTTATGCAACCATATATTTTTTTCCTTAAGCTTGATGCCTTTCCTAACATCTTCAGTTAGCCATGATCTTGGGTCCTGCCTTTAGAATTCCTACATAGTAGGAATATACTTATTCTGAGTATTTTGAAATATTTCCTTCAATGTATGTCATTGCATTTCTATTAATCTGTCTCTTAGCTAGTATACAAATTGGTGAGAGGCATAGATAGAGTGGATAGTCAGACACTTTTTCCCAGGGCGGAAATGACTATTACGAGGGGGCATAATTTTAAGGTGATTGGAGGAAGGTATATGGGAGATGTCAGAGGTAGGTTCTTCGCACAGAGAGTGGTGGGTGTGTGGAATGCACTGCCGGCAGTGGTAGTGGAGTCAGATACTTTAGAGACTTTTAAGCGACTCTTGGATAGGCACATGGATGATAGTAAAATGTAGGGTATGCAGGGTAGATTGATCTTAGTAGGATAATAGGTCAGCAAACATTGTGGGCTGAAGGGCCTGTACTGCTGTACTGTTCTATGTTCTAAGTTCACTTCAGCTAGCTTAGCGTTCATGCTCATATAGTCAACCTTATTTAAGTTATAAGTACTAGTCTTAGATCCAGTCTTCTCCCTTTCAAAAACAAAGCCAAAGAACTGTGGATGCTGGAAATCAGAAACAAAAACCAGAAATTGCTAGGAAAGTTCAGCAGGCCTGGCAGCATCTGTGGAGAAGGCAGAGTTAACGTTTCAGGTCCAGTGACCCTTCTTCAGAACCCTTCTTCCTTTCAAACTGGGTATAAAGTTCAGTCATATTGTGGTGGCTGCCATTTACAGATGCTTTTACTTTGAGGTTATTAATCAATCAACATTACACAAAACCAAGACCCAAAATAGCCTGCTGTCTCGTCAGTTCTAAACATTCTGCTGTAAGAAACTACTTAAAAAGCATTCTATAAACTCCTCATCCATATTACCACTGCCAGTCTGATTTTTCCAGTTTATGTTAGATTACAGTCACCCATGATTATTGTCATCCTTTTCAGAAGCACCAATGGTATCTTTGTCTTGCATTTTGGTCCCTGTTCAGGGTCTGGGATTGTAGACCAACCCCACTAATGAGTTTTCCCTACTATGCTGTTATCCTTGATTAGTAGGTGGTATCCCTCCATCTTTACTTTGCTTCCTATTCTTCTTGAATGTTGGATACTGCTCAATATTCAGGACTCAATCCTTGTCATCCTCCAGCTATGTTTCTATAATGGCTATCAGATCATATTTATTTACTTAAGTGTATGCAATCAATTTGTTCACCTTGC
Source organism: Rhincodon typus (assembly GCF_021869965.1). Taxonomy (NCBI): domain Eukaryota; kingdom Metazoa; phylum Chordata; class Chondrichthyes; order Orectolobiformes; family Rhincodontidae; genus Rhincodon; species Rhincodon typus. The sequence goes on from NC_063338.1 coordinate 39,913,173, forward strand.
TGTGAAATCTACACCCAATTAGATACAGAGGGCAGAAATCCCCCAGCCTCTGAATGATGTGGGTAATGGGGAGAATATTGCGAGAATTACATGAGATCGACGGTAAGGAGATTCCTGACATTGAGAGCAAAACTTTTCATTTTCCAACCAAGTGTTGAACGATGAGATGAGATGCTCACTAATGACTGTCAAGAGGCCTATTTGCATGTATTAGCATGCATTAGCATCCTCATTCTCACCTCATTGATATGCAGTTTCTCATTCTCCCCCCTCCCAGAGAGAAACTAGATGCTGACAATTCCTGAAGCAAAAGTCAGAGCGGTTATCTAGTGACTCCAGTTCACCACTCACTCCTTTAGCCCTCCATCTTGGACACCAATCATCTACTTCTCAGGGCACATTCCATCGCCCATGATCCCAAGCACCACCCCATTCACCAGGATCTCCAGGTCCCTGCTGATAAACAGGAGTGTTAATTTCCCTCCGTCCAATTTGTCTGGGGCAAATGACAGGAACCATGCTGACCAGCTGTGGACTGCTAGCACTTGTCTGGGTGCATGGCTGGGGTTTAAAGGTGGTGCCAGCACCAGGAATTTCAGGAGTTCATCGCAGTGACCAGAACTTCTGCCTGTGGTGAGAGGCAAGGTTCAATAACAAGGTGCCGTAGGAGTATTGTGCATCGGTAATCAGGTCAGTCTGGGAAGACAGTGCAACAAAGACTCAGTAGGGATTGCAGTGACAAACCTGCCTTGAAGCTTGCCAGAAATGACACTTAAACTGTTTGCAGTAACATTCAAGAGTCTTTAGTTCTGCTTTTTTGTTATCTTTGTAACAATATATTTTGTTTGTTGGTGCATTCTTAGGTTATTTTCTAATGCCCTTTCTACACTCATTTCCCTTATTACTACTTTCCACTCTACATTTTTCTATATTTGATCCCTTGCCTTGATCATTTAGTTTAAAACCCTCTCTACTTCCTAGTTATGCAATTTGCAAGGATACTGTCCTATTGCAGTTCAGGTGCAGATGATCCCAATAGTACAGCCTGCAGTTTACACAGGAATGGTGCCTGTGTTTCATAAACCAGAGCCCACTTCTCCCTTAACAGTTTTGCAGCCATCGTTCATCTCTCTTGCTTTTGTTCCCTACGTCAATTTGCATGAGGCTCAGGTATTAGTCCAGATATTATAACCTGTGAGCTTCTGCATTATAATTTAGGGCCTAGATCTTCATACGTCCATTCAGGACCTCTTCTTTGCTCTCTGTATGAATGCTGGTATATGGACCATGACAACTGGATACTGTCCCTCCCTCTGTTAGTTCCTCTCCACCCCTGAGCAAATGTCCAAAACCTTGGCACCAGACAGGCAGCAGTGCTGTCCAGATGCTTGAAAATGGGGTTAATCCCCCTGTCTATACTATTCCCTGTTACCACAACTTTCCTTGTTTCTCACTCTACTTCAATCATTACCTTACTGAGACACCAGAGTCAGTTTCCACATTCACCTGCAGCCCCTACCTTTATTCAAACAAACTGACAGAATCTCAAACCTATTGGACAATTGCACAGGCCAACACTATTGCCTTCTGGAATTCCTTACCTGCAGCACTCACAGTCACACCCTCCAGTGATCAAATCGAAATACCCTCTCCTAAGTGATTTGACTGCATCCTAGCCCAACACATCCAAGTAATGTACCCCTTCCTTGACATGTCACAGAGTCTGCAGGTCAACTTCCAACTCAATGATTCTGAGCCAAACTTACTTGAGCTACAAATGCTTACTGAAGGCAGGTTTGCCTTGGAGACAGTGGTTTTCTAAAGTTCCCACTTGCTGCAGCCTAGATGCATTATCTATCCTGCCATCCTTAATGAGTTGGAATTAATGACTTAGTTATATTATTCACTTACTTGTCTCACTTTTTTCATATTTCATTAACATTACGACCACTTTGTTTGGTAGTTTAAACTTTTAGAATGGAATCGACCTTAACCCATTACCAAATACTCACCAAATGGCTTGCTTCTTTCTGTGTAATAGAGCAAGAACAAGTTCATTTAGGACAAGTAGGTCAAAAAGCAAAAGAAAACAAATACCTTCTTCAGACACCCTTCATTGAACTCCCAATTGCCAAGCTCTCAGGTTCACTGTCTTTCCTTGGCTGCACTCATATGCAAGAACAATTACTCATATAAACGGTTAACCTAAACCACCAACTTTTACTTCTGTTTGCATTGTTGCAAACTTACTCATTTGTTTAAAAGACTGGCCCAAATTTTCCATTCTCTGGATCATCAGAGATGGGACTTAAAGGATGCATGCGGATCTCTTCACAGGCGCTGAACTTACCTGGGAAGTTTAAACTTCTGATGGCAGATTTGTGCTACTTATGATCCTTTTCAAATTCTTTTGATCCCGAAGCCTTTGTTAGAAATTTGGGGCAGACTTGTGGAGCCTAGCGGAATATTCACCCTGGAAATGTTAAACATTTTACTATCTAGTCTAGCTCAGTGATCAGCTTGCGTGGCTGAACTGAGCACCACAACTGAATCGCACAACCACCTGACTAATCTCCTGATCAAACCCAACAACAACCCAACCCCAAAACAAACACACACACACACACTCGCTCCATCACTGACGCTAAGTAGCAGCAGTGTTTATAAATGGGTCAGAGTGTATATCTGCCCTCCGTAAGGGCATTGTGATGGGATAAGTTACAACATCTACTGCATCAGTTCAAGAAGGCAGCTCACTATCACCTTCTCAACTAGAGACAGGTAAAAAAATACTAGCCAGCTAGCAACACCCATGTCCCACAGGTAAATTTTTAAAAAAGACAAACTCCAGAAATTTTCCAAGGCTCCTTAGACAGCACCTTCCAAACTCTCGATCACCTGCATTTAGAAGGAAAAATGTAGCAGAACAAGTGGAAACAGTACCACCTGTAAGAGACAACAAGGTGCAGAGCTGAATGAACACAGCAGGCCAAGCAGCATCATAGGAGCAAAAAGGCTGACGTTTCGGGCCTAGACCCCTTCACCACCTGTAAGAGTTCCTTTCAAGTCACTCACCCATCCTGACTTGGAAATATATTGGCATTCCTTCAGTGTCACTGGATCAAAATCTTGGATTCCGTACTTACAACACATGGATTGCATCAGTTCAAGAAGACAGCTCACTAGAATGGAATTTTTTTATTGTCACAGGTACTCCAATGTAGAAGTACAGAAGTACAGTGAAAAGCTTTCACAAAGTCTGCCTCCCAATGGTGCAAGTACCTAGGCACAAATCTTGGATGCAAAAGAAGAATAAAAAGTAGTTGCATTGCTTTACACAGTTTAAAAAATACGTTAGAAATAGGACATCATTAAAGGATTGATATTACAGTCAGGTAAAAAAATTCAAATAAACATTACATTGCAGCAGCTCAGTGCAGGGCCTCCGCATGTGGGCTGGCTGCTTGTGCCAGACCCCAGTCCGACAGCCAATCCACTCCACTCCAAGTTTCCAGTCAGTTCCATACCGGCACTCACCTGCGCCAAGGTAAGTTCCAGGACTGCCTCCCCCATGCCGGTCGCTGCCTGGGACTTGCTCCAGGACCTGCCACCCTGCGTGCTGCTCCAGGACCTGCCACCCTGCGCGCTGCTCTGGGACCTGCTCCCCTGCGCGCTGCTCTGGGACTTGCTGCCCACTATCACTACCTCAAGAGCAACTAGGGACAGGCAATAAATTCTGGCCTGGCCAGTGATGTCTACATCCCATGAATGAATTTTTAAAAAAAACTACCCATTCATTCAAATCACCAACTCACTCATCCATTTACCCACTGATTTGTTCACCTCCTAAGACATTCACCCAATGACAGGTTCACCCACTGAAAGCCTTGCACCTTCCTTGAGTGAGTTTGGAGAACATGTTTCCACTAGTAGGAGAGACTAGGACCTGAGGGCACAGCTTCAGAATGAAGGGATGACGAGAAATGTATGAGGAGGAATTTCTTCATCCAGAGGGTGGTGAATCTGTGGAACTCATTGCTGCAGAATGATGTGGAGGCTCAGTCACTGTGTGTATTTAAAACAGAGAAAGATAGGTTATTGATTAGAAAGGGGACAAAAGGGTATGGGGAGAAGGCAGGAGAATGGGATTGAGAAACGTATAGGCATGATTGAATGGTGGAGCAGGTTCAGTGGGCCTAATGGCCCAATTCTGCTTCTCTGTCTAAGGTCTTATGGTCTTCATTAGCTGCATATGGCAGTTATGTCCTCTTCTGTCATTTCTCCAACAAACATCTCTGTTGATGTCTGCACTGATCCTCCAATGCTTCAGGTAGGAGCTGAGGTCCTGGCTGAAAAATTGCAGAATGGTCAGATCGCTGAAATCTTCATAGGTAGTATCAGTGTGTGCAGCATCAATGCAGACCAAAAGATTGCTTTGACAACAAATGTAGTGTGCAAGCATTTCTGAATGAACATGTGCATCCTACAGAACTGGATCTTATTTGTATATCATGTATATAATAAACCATCAATAATTAGTTTCTATATCAACATTTATAATGTTTGAGGTAAAAACCAGTTTAGATATTCATAAAAGTTTTCTTGAACAACACTTGACCAAACAAATAAAAACAAATAAAATTGCAATTGTCCGTAACATAGTTCCAGGTGAAATATAACCATTATAAATGAATTTGTGTTTCTCAAAACATCAAGTACTGTAATGAGTAAGTGAGTTGTTCCTGGGAGAAATGGAGGCCTATGATGGAATTTATTGCGCATCTTTGAATTCTGAAAACAGTCAAAACACTGATATATGTGGAAGCTGTGCTCTCCAACAACATTCTGGCAAAAATAGTGAAGACATGTGCTTCAGATCTTGCCATGCACTGAGCCAGATTGTTCCAATACATCTATAACACCTGCATCTATCCAACCATGTGGAAAATTGCCCAGGTATGCCCTATACATAAAAAGCAGACAAATCCAACCTGGTCAATTACTGCTCCATCAATCTACTCTCTTGTACCAAACAAGTGCCAGGCAATGACCTTCTCCAACAAGGGAGGATCAAACATTGTCCTTGATATGCAATAGGGTTATAATCATTGAATTCACACTGTCAACATCCTAGAAGTTACCTTTGACCAGAAACTAAACTGGACTAGTCATAGTAATACAATGGCTATAAGAGCAGGGCAGAGTCAATACAGTGTGGAGCTGGAGGAACACAGCAGGTCAGGCAGCATCAGAGGAGCAGGAAAGTTGACATTTTAGGTTGGGACCCTTAATCAGGACTGGGGAGAGGAAGGGAGCTCAGAAATAAGTAGAGGGGGTTCCCTTTATTCATTCACGGAATGAGGGCATTGCTGGCTAAGCCAGCATTCATTGCCCATCCCTAACTGCAGTTATGAGTTAGCCACATTACTGTGGGTCTGGAGTCACATGTAGGCCAGACCAGGTAAGGATGGCAGTTTCCTCCCCTAAAGAACGTTAGTGAACCAGATGGGTTTTTCCGACAATGGCAATGGATTCATGGTCATCATTCGACTCCATTAATTCCAGATATTTTATTGAATTCAAATTCCACTATCTGCCGTGGCGGGATTCAAACAAAGATCCCCGAGCGTTAGCTGGGTTTCTGGATTAACAGTCCAGTGGTAATACCAATAGGCCATTGCCTGGGCAGGTGGGTTGGTGATAAGTGGATACAGGCAGGGGGTTGTGGAGATTGGTCAATGGGAAGGGTGGGGGGGATAGGAGAGAAGGAAGATGGACAGGTTGTGTCAGGTCAAGAAGGCAGTGATGAAAGGGAGAGCTGGATATGGGATGATGGCGCAACAGATGCAGTAGACCAGGTTGGAAGATGTACAGGTGAATCCCTGTTGGATACGGAATGAATGTTTGGGGCCTTGGACGGAGGTGAGGGGTGAGGTGTAGGGGCAGTTGTAGTACTTCCTGCAGTTGCAGGGAAAGGTGTCGGGTGTGGTGGGGTTGGTGGGGAGCGGGGAGCAGATGGGAAGTCATGGAGAGAGCGGTCTCTACGGAAAGCAGATAGGGCTGGGAAGGGAAATATCTCTTTGGTGGTGGGGTCTCATTGCAGATGGTGAAAGTGGCGGAAGCTGATGTGTTGGATTTGGAGATTAGCGGGGAGGTATGTGAGGACCAGGGGGACTCCATCCTTGTTGTTGGGGGGAGGGAGTTTGAGGGCAGAAGGCAGGTCAGGCAGAGACTTGGACTCCTGCATTGTTTAACTCACTTTCTGACTCACAAAGCCTATCCACTATCTACAAGGCACAAGTCAAAAGTGTGATGGAATACTTGCTACTAGCCTAGATCCAATAACACTCAAGAAGCTTGGAGTATATGTCACTGTATGCTGTACCTGACTCCTTGCATTTGTTTGTAGTTTTTTCACCGTTTATAAAGCAGTCTGCTCTAACCATTTTAGCTCAAGAATTGCTCACGTTGAATTTGCCTGCATTGAAATCCATTTTCCATAGTTTGCATCAATGTTTCAAATCCAGCGGCCCTCATTCAGAAGCACTGTGCTAACTTTGTTGTGTCTCTACAGATGGTACAGACCTGATGAGTTTCTCGAGCAATTTCTGTTTTTGTTTCAGGTTTCCATTTTAATTTGGAAGATTATAGTTGGAGCATGTGCAGTACTCTCAAGCATTTCCGTAGAACCTGGGTTTCCTCTGGGTGCCCCAGTTTCCTCCCACAGTCCAAAGCCGTGCAGGTTAGTGCATTGGCCATGCTAAAATTGCCCATAGTGTCCAGGGATGTGCAGGCAAGGTGGATTAGCCATGGAGAATGCAGAGTGACAGAAATAGGGTAGGGGAGTGGGTCTGGGTAGATGCTCTTCCAGAGGTCGGTATGGACTTGATGGGCCGAATAACCTGCTTCTGCACTGTAGGGATTCTATGATTCATGATGTTTATTTTGCTTATAGTTAATTCAGTGAATCCTTATCCCTGATTCTGTGGCTACACAGTAATTATTCAACGTGAACACCATCTCTTTATTATCATTGACATTATCAACAATATCAGTTGCTGTAGCCCCAGATTGCTCCAAGCCATACTAATTTTTCTCATATGATTGTACAAAAGCAATTCATGTTAATTTTGATATTTTTTGAAAGTTTATTTTCATATTCCCTTTTTGTGTCCTTAATATAAGTAATCTTTTGCTGTTGTTTGCAATACTCCTTTTCAAAAGAGTCTTTTTCTTTTACATATTTGCACCCTTTTCATTTCAGGTTTATGCTGTTCCTTCATTATGGCTGTCTTTTTTGCATGTAAACCCCTTCTTGTAAAGAAGTACAAATGGTTGTCTATCGCAGTGCATTCTCTGTTTGATCACCTTGTATTATGTTCTGTTATTTCATCCACTAACTATTTACCTAGTTCACTTTGAACAGTCACTGTCTCATTCCCACTGAAGGCAACCTTACCTAAATATAGAATTGTGCCATTGACCATTCAGAGAACCACTAAGGTTTCTTCAAAAGCCTTTGCTGATGGGGGATAGGTTAGACAATTTGGTCCTATATCCATTGGCATTTAGAAGAATGAGAAGTGATCTTACTGAAAGATCTAAGATCCTGAGGAAACTTGATGGAGTGGATTTGGAAAGGGTGTTTTTCTCCTTATGGCAGAGACGAGAACTAGGGGAAATTATTTAAAAGTAAGGGGCCTCCTATTTAAGAGAGAGATGATTTATTTTTCTCGCTCTGAGTGTTGAGAGTCTATGGAACTTCATTCCCCAAAGAGTTGTGGAGGCAGGGTCAGTGTTTTAATGGTGGTGGGAGGTAGATTCTTGGCTAACAAGGGGATCACAGAATATTAATAATAGGCAAGGTTGTTCAGTTGAGGATGTATTCAGATCAGCCATGACCCCATTGAATAATAGACTCGGCTCAAGGAGGTGAATGGCCTGTCTATGCTCCTAATTTGTATGTTCACATGAACTTCAGTCATGGGTATAGCTCCTCCTTGAGATAGTCCTAAGGCTATCAGAAACTGCTCTCTTTCTGAGTCAGGAGCTACCCTGAGACGAGTCAACTTAGGAAACAAAAACAGAAGTTTCTGGAAAGGCTCAGCAGGTCTGGCAGCATCTGTGAAGAAAAAATCAAAGTTAACGTTTCGTGACCCTTCCTCAGAACTCAGAGGAAGGGTTACCAGACCCGAAATGTCAACTCTGACTTTTTCTTCACAGATACTGCCAGACCTGATGAGTTTTTCCAGAAACTTCTGTTTTTGTTCCCGATCGACAGCATCCGCAGTTCTTTCGGTTTTTATCAACTTAGGAAACAATGGCTGAAGGAGAACCGTTAGCCAATGCCCAGTGGTTCAGGAGACACTTCGTTGGAGCAATAGATTAGGGATTAGAGTAAATGAATTAATCACAGTGACTACTTGCAACCTTTGAAATTAGAAGATAACAGGGGAAATGTAGATTTTTATTCAAGCAAAGGCTTTGCAGATATTCTGGATCTTTATATGGAGCTGGAGAACTAATAGATGCGAAGCTATTCTATCTGATGAAGTGAGCAAGAGAGGAGCAGAGACAAAGGGAAGAGATGAGGAGAGGGAGGGAGAAAGAAGAAAGGGAAAAGATTGGAGAAGCTACCTCTATGATGTAGGCTGTTGTGTACAGGGGTCTTTTCAGCTTCTAGTCCCATTCATAGCTCCAGTACTATTTCATTACTCATACAATTTTTTATGAGCTTTTAATTCATGCCAGACCCGCAGTGTTCTATTTCCAGTCATTGTTATGTCTTCTACGATGAAAACAAATAACAAGTATTTGTTAAATATTTTAAAAACTTCATTATTCCCCATTATAATTTCTTCCATTCCTATCTCGAAGGAACCTGATCTACTTTTGCAGTCCCTTTTTATGTGCTGGTAAAACTTTTGCAATCTGTTTTTCCAACCCAAACATCCAAAGGGGGCTAATCCTACAAATATAGAAGATAGGAGCAGGAGGAGGCCATTCGGCCCTTACAGCCTGCTCCGTCATTCATCATGATCATGGCCAATCGTCCAGTAGCTGAATCCTGCTTTCTCCCCGTAACCTTTGATCCCATTCGCCCCAAGTGCTGTATCTAGTTGCCTCTTAAATCTTTCCCACTGTCTCTGCCTCTTAAATACATTGTTTTGACATCAGCTACCTCCTGTGGTAATGAATTCCACAGGCTCACCACTCTTTGGGAGAAGATATCATGCCAACCTCTTTCTCATTTAACTCTGCCTCTGACTGTCAAGCTTTATTTACATTTTAAACTCGGCAGGTTGCCTCTGATTGTTGAAGGCATTGCTCTGAGAAATGAACCAGAGAATGGCTGTCGCTTATTTTGTTGCGATGAGTGCATGTAAATATTCTTTTGCAGATTGACAGACTGTTGTGTTGCTGCATGTAATTTACAGATGGTACACATTATTACCACTGTGCATTGGTAATGGAGGCTATGAGCATTTATGTTGTTAGATAGGGTGCCGGTCTAGTGGGTGCTTTGAAAATGCTGTTGGGCCTGTTGAATTCAGCTTGTTTGTCCATGTTTGGAGGACAAGGCTGTCAAGAGCTGAGTGGGCATGATGGAATCCAAATTGAGGTTCAGTGGTAAGTTATATTTGAGTAAGTGCAGGTTGATTATACTGTTGACGACACTGGTGGTTTTGATGATGGATGTGGTGGTATGTGGTGAGGTTGGTTCAACAAATTATCTCTAAATAAAAGATCCCCTCAAAACCACTGACCAAACATGATAGAATTTAGCATTTAATTTAAAATGGTGAAACTTGGATCAGAAATAAATGCGTTAAACTTAATAAGGGTAATTACACATGAATGAGGGCAGATCTAGCTGGGGTGGACTGAGAAAGGATATCAGCAGCAAAGATCATTGAGGCATAATGGCAGTTATAAGACCATAGATATTGGAGCAGAATTAGGCCATTTGGCCCATCAAGTCTGCTGCACCATTGATCATGGCTGATATGTTTTTCAACCCATTCTCTTGCCTTCTCCCAATAACCCTTGAACCCCTTACTAACGAAGAACAAAGACTAATCCTTGTCTTAAATACACTAAATGATTTGGCCTCCAAAAACTTCTGTGGCAGTTCCACAGGTTAACCACTCCTCTGGCTGAAAAAATTCTTCCTCATCTCAGTTCTAAAGTGTCATGCCTTCCCTTTGAGGCTGTGGAAAAATCTTCTCTCTAAGTCCACTCTATTCAGGTCTCTCAGTATTCTCTAAGTTTCAATCAGATTCCCCCTTTTCCTTCTAAACTCCATCGAATACAGACCAAGAATCTTCAACCGCTCCTCATGTGACAAGACCTTCATTACCAGGATCATTCTCGTAAGCCTCCACTGCATCCACTCCAGTGCTAACCTTCCTTTGATACAGGGCCCAAAACTGCTCACAGTGTTCCAAACATGCTCTGACTGGAGCCTTATACAGCCTCAACAGTACATCTCTGCTCTTGTATTCTCGTTGTGTTGCAATGAATACAGACATTGCATTTGCCTTCCTTACTGCCAACTGAACCTGCATGTTAACATTAAGGGACTCATGAACTAAGACTTCCAAGTCCCGTTGTGTTTCAGGTTTCTGAAGCCTCTCCCCATTTAGAAAATAGTCTATGCCTGTATTCTTCCTACCAAAGTGCATACCCTCACACTTTCCCACATTGTAATCCATTTGCCACTTCTTTGCCGGCTCTCCTAGACTGTCCACCTCCTTCTGCAGCTTCCCCATATCTTCAACACAACCTACCCTTACACCTATCTTTGTGTCATCTGCAATACCCTCAGTTCCTTTGTCCAGATTGTTAATATATAATATGATCAACCTCATATATATTGTGATCCCAACAATGATCCCTGTGAACTCCATATTCACCAGCTGCCATTCTGAAACATACCCCTTTATCCCACTCTCTACCTTCTGCCAGTCAGCCAATCCTCTATCCACACCAGTATCTTGCCCCTAACACAATAGGCTGTTATCTTATTTTAGCAGCCTCCTGTGCTGCACGTTGTCAAAGGCCTTCTGGAAATCCAAATAGATCATGTCTACTGGCTCTCCTATGTCTAAATTGCTCATTACCTCCTCCAAGAATTCAAACAGATTTGTCAAGTATGACATCCTCTGGACAAAGCAGTTTTGATTCAGGCCATTTTACCATGCTGTTCCACATACCGTGCAATCTTATCCTTAATGGTGGACTAATAGTGAACTGTAAAATCTTATCAATGACTGAGGTCAGTCTAACCAATCGAAAGTTTCCTGCCTTCTACCTCCTTCCCTTCTGAAATGGGAGTGTGACATTAGCCATTTTCCGGTCCTCTGGGACCCGCCCTGACTCAAACTGCAGAGTGAATTCTATCATATTGTGGCCATTGCCTCCTAGGGATTCTATCCCTTTAAGGTCCCTAATCATGTCTGTCTCATTACATATCACTAAATCCAGAATTACCTGTTCACTCGTGGGCTCTACCACAGGCTGCTCCAAAAAAATCCTGTAGTGATTTCACAAATTCCTTTTTTTAAGATTCACAAACAACCTGATTTTCCCAGTCCACCTGCATATTGGAGACCGCCATGGTTATGTAATAGTGCCTTTCTTGCATGCCTTTTCTATCTCCTGATTTATCTTCCTCCCCACAATCTGACTACTGCTGGGAGGCCTATACACAACTCCCATCAGGGTCTTTTTTCCCTTTGTGGCTTCTCAATTCTACCCACGCAGATTCTGTGCCTTCCGACTGTATACCACTTCTTGCTATCAAATTAATTTCATTTCTTACTAACAAGGCAACCACCCCTCCCCCACCCACCAATCTACCATCCTTTTGATAGGATGTGTCCTGATCCCCTCACAGCCATATTTCTGTGATATCCACAACATCATACCTACCAATTTCAATCTGTGCTACAAGCTCATTCACCTTCTTTCGTATACTGCGTACATTGAAGGGCAACACCCCCAATCTGACATTGACTGCCCCCTTCTCATAGTTGTCCCCTTATCTGAGGTAGGATTCCTGGTCCTTTCTGTACTTTCTGTCGTAGTGCTTGTTCTGGAAACTTTAATAACCTCTGCTGAACCCTGTCCTTCCCTTTAGCATTTTTCATAATTTTCCATGCAACCGAACTCCCCAGGATTCTGTTCCAGCATGATTTAGGTGAACCCTGTCCCAACGGAACAGCTCCCTCCTTCCCCAGTTCCTAATGCCAACATCCGATGAATTTGTACCCATTTTACCCGCACCAATCTTTGAACTGTGTATTTGCCTTTTGAATCTTGTTGACCCTGTGTCAATTTGCTCATGGCTCCGGTAGTAATCCGGAGATTATTGCCTTTTTGGTTCTTTTTTTAATTTAGCCCCAGCTGCTCCTATTCTCTCAACTTAACCTCTTTCCTCTTTCTACCTATATCATTGGTGCTTATGTGGACCATAGAAACTGGATCTTTCCCCTCCCCTCCAAATTCCTGTGTAGTCCAAATGAGATACCCTGAACCCAGGCACTAGGAGGCAACATAGCCCTTAGGACTCTTAATACTGGCGACAGACAACAGTGTCTTTTCCCCTGTCTATACTGTCCAAGATAGTACATCCAAGTACATTTCTCTTTTCTACCCCTCTTGAATGGCTCCCTTTCTCACTATGGTCAGTTTGCTCATCCTATCTACAGCCCCAACTTTCATCACTCAGGGAGCAAGAATCTCAATCCTTTAGGACAACCTCAAGGGCTGAGTCTCCTTCAGCACCACCTCTTGGATCCCTCTACCTGCCTTGCTCACCTGCCCGTAGTCACACCCTCCTGAGGCTGACCAAATTTGTGGTAGTTAATCTAAGGTGGTGTGACTGCTTCCTGAATGACAGCGTCCAGGTAACTCTCCCCCTTCCTGATGTGTTGCCGTGTCCAAAACTCGGACTTCAGTCATCAACTCTGATCTGGAGTTCCACAAGCAACCAACACTTGCCATAGATATGGTCAGTATGAACCACAATGGGGTCTGCCAGCTCCCACATCATGCAGGTACAACACATCGCCTGGCCCTGCCTCTCTATTTTACTTACTTAGTTCTTCATTTGATTTTTTAAAAAATCCTGCTGGTCTTTTACTTTGTATCTTGTAAATGTTGCCCCTATTTACCTTCAATCTGAAAGTATCCTATAATAGATAGTCAAAATAGGAGCTATCACTAGACAATGAACTTACAGTTTACCTGTAATATCACTCTTTTGTGCTGGGCCTCTGATCCTGGGCTTCAATTTGTCCTGTTTAAAAAAAGAACTTACAAACAATGAGCCAAAAGAAGTAAGCAAAAAGCACCTTTTCCACTCTGCACCAAATTCCCATGCTGCCTCCAAGTTCCCTGAACTGTATACTCACTTGGGCTAGGTCTCAGTCTGAATGTGTTCTCTTCTTCCTGACTGTGTGAAGCTTATTCATTTAAGAAAAAAGTTCATGACTGACAGCAAAGATATATCCCAGTGAGGAATGAAGGATTCTGGGAACGGAATAAGCAAATAATCATAAACCAGGGTAGCAGCGAATTGAAAGAAAACAAAACGTACGATGTAACAAGGATTAGTGGTAAACCAAAGAACTGGGGACACTTAACAAAAAAAAAAGATGACTACAAAATAAAAACAAAACTTGGAGGATGAACTCCCAAGTAATATCAAGATGTACAACAAGACCTTCTTTAAATATATGAAAAGGAAGAGAGTTGTCAAAGTGAACATTGGCCCTTTAGAGAATGAGGCTGGGGAAATAATAATGGGGAACCAGGAAATGGCAGAGATATTGAATAAAGACTTTGCATCAATCTTCATATCAGAGACACTAATAGCATTCCAAAAGTACTAAATAATCAAAGGGGCAAAAGCAGGAGAGCAAATGAGTAAAATAACAATCACTAAGGAAAAAAAGTAAGGGGCTGAATGCTGATAAATCTGCTAGACCTGATGGGATGCATCCTTGATTATCAAAGGAAGTAGCTACAGGGATAGTGACTGGTAATAATCTTCCCAAGAATCCTTTGATTCTGGAAAAATGCTCAAGGATTTGAAAACTGCCAAGGTATCACCTTTTTTCAAAAAGGGAAGGAGACAAAAATGGTTAATTATATGCCAATTAGCCAGTTAGTTATTGGGAAAATTTTTGTCTGTTATAAATGATGTAACAGCAGAACATTTAGAAATTGATAACATAATCAGACATAGTCAGTATGTCTTCACGAAAGGGAAATAATGCCTGACAAATTTTATGGAATTCTCATGGGATTTGACAAGGTAGATTTGGAGACTGCAGGTCCAGAAGGCATAATTTCAGAGAAAGTGGTCCCCCAGTTAAAACAGAGATGTGGAGGAATTTATTCTGAGGGTAGTGAATCTGTGGAACTCTTCACACACTGTTCAGATGTAGAATCAGATGTCATTAGACATATTCACGACAGTGGTGGGCAGATTTTTAATCAGGTGTTATGGGGACAATACTGCAAAGTGCAGATGAGGATTTTCAGATCAGCCGTGATCTCATTGAATGGTGGAGGAGACTTGACGGGCCAAATGGCCTACTTCAGCTGCTATGTCTTATGGTCTTATGGACCCGTCTACTTGTGGATGGTCGATATTCCTTGGACATTAATGAACCAGTTTTTTTAAAATTATAATCAACAATGGTTTCATGCTTACCATTAAACTAGTTTTTAAGTCCAAATTTATTAATTGAATTCAAATTTCCACATCTACCATAGTGGGATTCAAACCCAGAGCATTAGCTTTGGTCTCTGCATTATTATGCTAGTGACAGTATCCCTATTTTTCTACCTCATCCATCGTCTCTGTGCTCGCTGTTCCACCTTTGCTCCCAGTCAATCAACTCCTCGACTTTAAAAATCTCACATTTGTTTTAAAATTGCTGCATGCCCCTCCCTATCTGTATGTCTCATGACCTTCAGATAGTTGTACTCATCCATTTCTAGCTTCTTGACTTTTCCTGATTTTAATTACTTCACCAATGGTCATCAGGCCTTCAGCTTCCCGAAGCTTTGAAATTTCCTCCCAAATTATACTGCCTCTCTACCTCTCCTTCTTTCTTTAGGATGTTCCTTAACATCCACCTCTTGATCAATGAATTGATCATTTGTCCTAATATTGCCTTTTTCAGTTTTAATTCTGATTTTGCTTTAATATTCTCCATTGAATTAACTTGGGTTTGTTTTATTATGTTAATATAGCTCTACCAAAACCGATACTATATCTGAATTTTCTCGGCCAAATTCTTTTTTCTCTTCTGCCTTTATCCCATCCTTTATTATCACTACTCCCTCTTTTTCCATTTTGCCCCTTTCTTCTAAAATGTAAGTATTCTGGAATATTTGATTGGTTATGGAAAAGAAATGTATATCCAACTGTGCAATTCAAAGAACAAATTGGTTACAAGAACCATTCTGGAAAACATAGTCAGAAAATTTCCACTAGATGTTTTCCCATTTTATAAAAAATATACCAGGGAGGCAGCTCTGAACAGTTGAAAGAATAATCTTCATTTATGCCAAAAGCATTCTTTACAAATTTCATATATTCTTCATTCATACATGCTTTCCATGGATAACTGTTTGATTTCAGATATGGAGAATGATATAAAAGCAGAATATTGTGGATGCTGGAAATCTGAAATAAAAAGTCAAAAATGTACTGAAAATTTTCAGTGTGATTTGTCTATCCTGATTCCTCCATCAGATGTTCCTTGTCCTTGTGCCTTCATAAAAATGATAGCTGGTGCCAAATGTATTTGTGTGTGCAGCAAATGCCATTATGGAACCAAAACAACACACACAGCATTGAAAAAGTCAAAGTTTTATGGACCATATTATAAGAAGTGCTCTGAAATCACTCCATGGCACAAGAGTTGTAAACAGCAGGTTTTAGCTACACTGATGATCTAAATAAATCTATTTGTTCATCTGTCCAAAGATGTGCAGGATATGTATATTGGCCATTAGCAAAGATTGCTGCATTGTATCCAGGGCTGTGCAGGTTAAGTGGTTTAGCCATGGTAAATGTGAGATTACGGACTGGGTCTGGCTGGGATGCTCATCAGAGGGTCAATGCAGACTCAGTGGGCCAAATGGCCTCTTTCCACACTTAAGGGATTCTATGATTTGATGATTCTGTGATTTAGAATCTAATTAATACGTTGTTTATACAATTGATTTTTATTCTGTCTCTGGGGCTAAATTCTCCCGTTTCACTACCTCCCACTTCCTTTCTCATATCACTTTCTTTTAAATAGCAAAATAATACCTTGTCCTTCACTGCAAATTCCTCATTGCATTTCCTCATTGAACAAATTATTCTTCTATATTTAACCAAAGTATTCCCTGCTGAAATGAAGTTTGCACACTTTGTATATAATGTTGCTTATTTTACCTGTTCTTGATTTAGCAGAATTTAGTCATAATATATTGTCCAGTTGGCTATAAGCTTTCTTAAATATCTATGCCAGCACAGAAGTGGTAATACTGTTAAAGAACAATAAACTGATTTTAAAATGATCCAAAACATATTAATCACCCTTACAGGTTGAACACAGATATTCCAATGTATTATAATTTAGCATTAATTCAGTATGCTGTCATCCCTTAGTTCCAGTCCTTTCACATGTTAAAGATGTACCACCAGTTCCAATGTCTTGCATTTAAAGAGCATCTTTATTGCAGAAAATAACCTCAAGACACTTCACAGAGGTGTAAGGAGAAAAACACCACCATAATTGTTGCTACAAAATGACAACATTGTTCAGTTGTTAGGGTCTTCTTTGAATGCAAATAAATTTTTAGCAGAAGGGCTCTGGTACAGTTGTACTGTCCCTACCAGAAGTCCTAGATTTAAGTCTGACCTGCTGCAGAGGTCAACACATCTGAGCAGGTTGATCAAACATATTAACAAGTTATACAGTTTCATTCATGATAGATTCCCTCTATTAGTGCAAGCTTTTTGTTCAGTTATTTTACTTCTGTCTCTTTTAGGGCTTTCTCATTTTTTTCAGCTACTCACAGCAGCGATATACATCTTGGCGATTCAACACTGAATTCTCAAGGCTTTCTCCATTATATCATTCTCATGTTTGGTTGGTGCCCAGGTTGCCCATGTTGACCATGTTCCTGTTCTACCTCCTACTTTCCTTTCATCCTCTGTATTTCTTTACAACCTGACTCTACCTCCTCTTCTGTCCCCCCCCACTTTGTTTCTCTTCATCCCTTCTGCCTTCTCTCTCCCATCACCCTTGAAGGTGAAATATAGCACAGTTGAAATGAGCAGTGAAGCTGTAGGCTCAGGGATTACCTGATGATGACCACCAGCCATGTGGACAGAGTGAAGCTCTGTCTGAATCAGCTGTCCCAATCATCAACTATTCTATTATTTTGTGTTCAACTTTTGTTCAAACAGCAGAACTAGTTAGGGAAAAGGTAAGATACTCAAATTGTTTCCATACTTAGCCAATTATAAAATGAGAATTGCTGATGAGATTCCAGTCTTAATTTGTTTTTAAAAAGCCAGCTGCTGTGTACAGAAAACTTTGTTCTTGCCTTTTTTCCTCTCTGTCTCTCTAACAGACACATGAAGGTGGTGTTAGGGATTTGCTGCTTGAAGCTGACAGAACAGCAGAGGCCCATGAAGACCAAAGTCAACTCTATGATGAGATGGGAAGAACTCTGGGAGTTAATTGGACAACTCTCAACCAATTGCTTGAAAATCGAAAGAGACTTTTAAAAATGGCATCCGAGTTCTTTGATCAAGCTTTAGAGGTCAGTAATTAACAAAGGAAAAGTGATTACAAAATACAACAGCAGTTTAAACTAATCTTGGAATTAAAGAGCTTACAGTGAATTTTGATAGTGCTGCGTGGTCTTTTAATTAACACAGCAGTTGTAAAGTTGATTCTATTCCTAAAAAGTATATATTTTTTAGTTTGCTATAAAAATTGATGAAGCTGAAGAATTTCTGAACAGTGCCCAAATATTTGAGGATATGGATTCCTTGAAGCAACTCCTTCATCAGCATCAAGATCTTAAGAAAGGCAAGTACTTCAACCAAATGTATCATGAGTATTTGTAACTGGGAACTTGAACAGAAAATTATCTTAAGTCTTTTATCCTGACTCTCTGAAATAATGTCCTTTGCATTATTTTTAGTTTGGGCAGTATCCTAGATAGGGATGAGTAACAAAACCTGTTAAGATTTACAGTACAGCTGTGATACTGGTGCCAAATTGTTTTACTTCATGCCAACAGTTATAAGGTAATTGCAGTTTTAAATCCAGATTCAGCCCATAAGTTGACACTAGAGCAAAGCAGTGACTCCTGGAAGAAAAGGTTCTGACTTCACTTAATTCCAAGTCTATTTGGAACCTTCACACCCAATTTACACTGCACAACTTTATTGCTATTTTTCTTCTTTTCAATAAAACTTCCACCTTACCTTGGTCTTTGCCATTTCAAGTTGTCTAACATAAGTAAATGTGACCTTGAACCTTACAATTTCTAGTCTTACCATTTGTTCAACTTCTCAAAAAATATAGTATTGCTTCAGGCCAACACTGAGTCAAAACCAATTGGGCTTTGACTGATGGTGTGATCTACAGTAACCTACTTACTACATTTTCTCTCATATTTATTTGATCCCGCAGAGAACATTAATAAACGCATGTCTGGATTCAATGGTGTAGACTGTAGTTTAGCAATAGATTACAATTCACATTTTAATTTGATTGCAGCATTTGTGTGAGTGGTGTGCAGCTGTGTAATTGCCAAGTAGATAGAATGTGCAGCCAGCATAACTGCTTTCTCAGGTAAAGGAACATTGAACAAGTGAGAATAAAATAGTTGGTGGAAGCTAACTGCTTTTTAGAGAATCACAGAATTGTTGCAGCGCAGGAGTCCAATCGATATACTGTGTCAGCTTGGCTCTTTGAAGGGTGCCAAACCCTTGACTTTACCTTTTAACCCTATATATTCTTTCTTTTCAGATAATTAGCCAATTCCCTCTTGATGCTTCAAATGAACCTGCCTGCAGCGCATGTTCAGGCAATGCGCTCCAGACCTTAAGTACTTACTGTGTGAAAAGGTTCTGGTTATTTCTGCTTTGCTACTTTTGCCAAATATCTTAAACCTATACCATCTGGTTCTTGATCCTTTCACTGGGAAGTTTTTCTCCCTTTCTACATTATCTAGGCTGCCATGATTTTGAATGCCTCTATTAAATCTCTGTCTCTTCTATAAACTGAACAGTCTCATCTCTTTCAGTCTATCTACGTAACTGAAATTGCTTATTCCTGCAACTTGCTAATTAATCTTTTCTGCATCTCTCTAATGCTTTCACATTTTTCTGATAGTATGGTGCTTAGAACCAAATAAAACATTCCAGTTGAGGCCAAAACAGTTAATTTGAGGAGGCTGAGTAAGAATTTCTGAATGATCATCTTGGTCTGTTCATACATTAGAAGTCAATTTTTTTCCAAATTATTTTGATGCCTTCGTATCTACATATAATAATCATTGATAATTTCTGATTGCTAGTAAACCAAGCAGCAAGGCCTTAGCTATGATTGCATCCTATTTGTGACTTGCCAGTTTAGTACTGAACTAGAGAAAAAGGTGACAAACATAGAGAGCAGAGACTGAGTTGCATAGTAAGAGATTATTGGACCTAGCACCAAATATCCACTGTTTCAATCCCAGCATTGATTTTATTCCTTGAATATAATGTATTAGTTCTGTTGCAGTGGAAGTGTTTCTAACATTTTACATTTAAGCATTGGGGTGGGGGTGGTGTGGGCGGGTGTTAAAGGCAAGTGGATGCCAGTTCCAACATAGAAAAATGTTTTAGTGACTTAGAGATAAAGGCTGATGGTAATAAAGAATGTGATTCCATCTACCTCATCCCTCTTATTAAGTGGAAGTTACTTTAGAGGAAACTTTTTCAAAATGTTGAATTTAAGTTACTTTAAAGAATAGAGAAAGACAAGAAATAAGCAATTTTAGAAATTGAGGGAATGCTGATTAAGAGAAGGTAGAATATCTCAAAACTTGCTTGAAATTTTCTCCAAACAATCATCAGATAAAATGCTCTGAAAGGAAATATATTTTTCAAAAAGGAAAAGAGATGAAGAAAGAATAATTAACTATAAGCCGGTTAGCTTAACATCTTGTCATTGAAAAAATGATGGAGTTTATAATAAAAGGATACAGTCGCAGAGCATTTAAAACTACATAATATAAGCAAACAGAGTTAACGTGGCATCATGAAAGGGAAATACTGCCTGACAATTTTATTAGAATTCTCTGAGGAGTTATCAAACAGGATAGATAAAAGGAAATAGAAGATGTAAAATAAGATAATGCACACTTAATGAGAAAAATGCTGTATTGGAGGTAGTTTATGAGCAGAGATAAAGGACTGACCACCAAAAGAAAACAGAGACTTGGAATAAGGGAGGCTATTTAAACCGAGAAAGACTGCAGAAAGCTGCAGCAAAGAGGAATTTTGAAGTCCTCATGCTTAATCACAGAAAGCTAGCTTCCAATTTCAGCAGGTAAAAGAGAACGCAAATGGAATGTCACCATTTACTTCACAGGGAGTGGAGTGTAAACGTAGGGAAATCTTGCTAAAACTATAGAAGGCGCTAATTATGTCACACCTAGAATACTGTGATCAGTTTTGGTTCTCTTTTATCTAAGAAAAGATATACTGGCATTGGTAGCAGCCCAGAGAAAGACTGAGGAGAGATTTGACTTATACTCATTAGAATTTAAAAGAATGTGAGACAGCCTTATTGAAAGAGACTAGGTTCTTTGGGAGCTTGACAGCATAGATGTGGAGAGGTTGTTTCACCTTGTGGGAGAGAATGGGACCAGAGGGGATAACTTCAGAGTAAGGGATCATATGTTTAGTACAGAAATGAGGAGAAATGTCTTCTCTTAGAGATAGTGAATCTGTCTAATTATTTATCTCAGAGAGCTGTAGAGGGTGGGTCATTAATTATATTGAAGGCTAAGACAGATTTTTACACAATAAGGGAATCTAGATAGGAAAGTAGAGTTGAGGATTATCAGATCAACCATGATCTCACTGAATGGCAAAGCAGACTTGCTGGGCTGAAGGGACTACTTCTGCTTCTATGTCTTATGGTCTAAGTCTTCGATTACGTGTGGAACTTGAATTAATTCTGAACAGTTGACTTTTGTTTCAGTCCTTTTAACAAGTTCAATGGTTCTTCTCAACAAAAGTCAAGAACTCCTTAATGTAATCAAAGAGTTCAAAGTCCCTGGACCGAAAGCACATTCTGAACTAACTCATGGGGCTCACAGCAGCTGTGTAAAGATTGAAAGTCTAATGGAACTACTACAGGACAGGAGGAGACAGCTGGAGGAGCAATCATATCGTCAAAGGCTGGACCTGGAGCAAATTTTACAGATCTATCAATGGGACCAGCAGGTAGATAAGGTACAGACCAAATCTGTGTTAAAACCATGAAAATAATGGCTTTGAAATAATGGTGTACACCTGAGAAATAGTGTTATTTTCTCAGAGAAAAAACTGTTTGGTTGAACACATGTTACCTATGACCGTTTGCTTTTGAAGAATACACAATACTGTCAAAATAAAGATAGTGGCCAAGAATAGTCTTCAGTTTTATGCAATACAAGCTGATATCACAACACCAGCAAAAAAACTATCTATGTTCATGTCCTGAGAATGAATTTTTTAAAATGCCGCCATCATAACTTCAGTGAGAACTGGCTTGACATCTTGTCAGAGTGATAAGAACAAACATTGACCTAGATCTTCTGGTTAGCAGCAATACTGGGTGCATTGGCACTGACCAAATATTTTCTGTACCCTGGTGGGACCTCCAATCCTGACTGAAGCAGAAATGGTGCAGTTTCTCCAAGGTAAGCCCAATGAACATAGCAGAATTGAAAGAAGGAGTGGACATGCCCCTTTTACTACCAGTCATATTAAGGTAGGTTTGTCAGGATCTCAAGTCTTTTCGTGAATAATTTAAAGTTAGGGAATGGCTATATGCATGGATGAGTGAATGATTCAGTGAGGGGGTATGAGTGAGTGATTGTGAATGAATGAATTGGTGGGTAAATGGGTGAGGAGTGAGTAGATGGATGAGTCCTTCAGTGAGTGAATAGATTAGTGAGTGAACAGTCAGTGTGGTTGGTCAGACGAGCGTGGTGTGTGGGTTCAAGGAGTATTAATTTCAGATCGGAGGGTAGGAGACAGGGGGTATTGGTGAAAAAGAGGGTTGTGTTGGGAGCTTGCTCAGATTGCAGAGGTGATACGGATGGCTATGTGCGTGGGTGAGTGAGTGATTGTGAAGTGGATTCAGAGAAGCTTCATGAGAATTGTCCCAGGAGTGAAAAGCTTAACATGTGAAGAACATTTGAGGACTCTGGGTCTATACTCGATGGAGTTTAGAAGGATGAGGGGAGATCTAATTGAAACTTACAGAATACTGAATGGCTTGGACAGAGTGGACGTTGGGAAGATGTTTCCATTGGGTAGGAGAGACTAGGACCTGAGGGCACAGCCTTAGAGTAAAGGGAAGATCTTTTAGAACGGAGATAAGAAGAAACTTCTTCGGCCAGAGAGTGTGAATCTATGGAATTCACTGCTGCAGAAGGCTGTGGAGGCCAGGTTATTGAGTATGTTTAAAACGGAGATAGATAGGTTCTTGATTCTCAAGGAGATCAAGGCTTACAGGGAGAAAGCGGGAGAATAGGGTTAAGAAACTTATCAGCCATGATTGAATGGTGGAGAAGACTTGATGGGCTGAATAGCCTAGTTTCTGCTCCTATGTCTTATGGTCTTACGGATGATTGGTTGTGGTATTTGGTTCAGTTACACTTGCTAATGACTAAGTTAGACCAAGCAGTAACAGCATAACATTCTCAAGCTAAGTACTGCATAAATAAAAACTGAAATAACTGCGGATGCTGTAAATCAGGAACAAAGTTGCTAGAAAAGCTCAGCAGGTCTGGCAGCATCTGTGAAGGAAAAAACAGAGTTAACGTTTCAGGTCCGGTGACCCTTTTACTTCTCAGATGCTGCCAGACCTGCTGAGCTTTTCCAGCAACTTTGTTTTTGTAAGTGCTGCATATCTCAGTCTTGGACCCTGAAGCTGTTTAGGGGATCATTTGTGCAAGGTCCGAGGCTGTGTAAATCAACCAACTGGAAGTTTAAACTACCCAGGCAATTATAGGGCATGTGCATACATCAGGATTTCTGCAGGATCTTCACTGTTCTGATCCCAGCTTATTTTATTACGGGACAAGTCAGAACCCAGACTGAAACCTAGTTTCATAGATCTTGTCTTGTTTTGCTTTTAATGATGTGGCCTCTTGGTGAAACAAACACACAACAATGTTGCAGATTTTGTTTTAAAAATTAAAACAGAAATTTACTGACCAAAAGATAGACAGATAAAATGTATCAACCAAAATATTTACTCAACATAAATTTAAGATTTTTAAACACTGTAAAAGGATAATCCCATTAATCCCAATACATTTTCTTTGCCATGTCCAAAACAAAACATCCCTCATACAGTAGCCAAATGCACCCTTGTACAATGCTTTCCTAACACCTTGATAGGCTTAATGCAACTGTGACTATAACTCTTAACTGGAACACTGATAACCTTTTCCTGGAGCTACCAAATACCCAAGATTAAACTCAGCTTCATGTAATTCATGTAGTTTCTTCAGGGGCTTATCCCAACACTTCTGGTTTGGCACTATAAATCTAATTTTACAATATCCTCTTCTTCTCAGGAGCACTGCTCTATATACAAGCATCTCTATCTAGTGATTTCACTGAACTGCCCAAAACAACATAAAACTCTTTAGTATCTCTATCTA
Organism: Rhincodon typus; assembly: GCF_021869965.1. Lineage (NCBI taxonomy): Eukaryota > Metazoa > Chordata > Chondrichthyes > Orectolobiformes > Rhincodontidae > Rhincodon > Rhincodon typus. Next base: position 39,937,140 of record NC_063338.1, read on the forward strand.
ATCTATGAGTATTTCCTCTAAGCTTAAAAAAACTCAGTCTACAAATTTCAAACTGATCTTATAGCCAACTATTTACATTTCTAAGACATGAAACATGCTAATATTAACATAAACCCTTTAATCTGCCAAAGTTGCTATTTCAAACTCTTTTAAAAGAAATCACCATGGCTACTGAAATACTTATTAACTTCAGACATGAAGAAAACTTGTATGTCACTAAACACAAAATCAAAACTCAAACTTAACGTAGATGATATTAAAAATATATATAAATCAGATAGTTTATATCACTTTTTGCAAACACAGATTTAAATCCAGATATTCATGCTCTAGACCTTGAAAGATTTGAGCCAAAAGTTTCACATTAAGCTTTAGCTGCCAACAGTGAGAGAACTTTCATTAAATCATCTTGATTGGTTTCAATCCGGTTCCCAAAGTTTATGACTGCTTCAAAAACAAATTTAAATATGCTAATCTAATTTTAGTTTGTAGGTAAGAAAATACAGAAAATAAGTGCATCATTTTTAAGCTTTCATAAATTTAGAATGACTATTGTTCAGTTTTAATTTAACATCTTTCAATTATCAGTGTAACCTATTGTTGTATCTTCTTGTAGTCTTAGCATGAAAGGAACTTATAAAGTTAACTAAAATACAGTTATAGGCAGAAATTTAAATAATGCCAAATAAGATATAGTTTTTCAGTCTGTTCTATTATTTCCTCTTTGAAATTAGAAGCAATAATGTACTGAACATCACCTATCAGCTGAATAAGGTTAATATTTTTATTCCAATGATTCACCATCAAAAATCATTTATGTACCTGCAAAAGGAACAACATAATTCAATAAGTTGATAGCTTTGTTTGGTACTCAAGTACTCGTTTGCTTATGTCCAGGAATTGATAGGAGTGCTGAAAATAAAAATAGCATAGCTGCCCTCAGTTGTTGTACATTATAGCATGTCTTCCACAACTGATGTTTAATAATTACTCTGTATTGGATGAAGGTGATGCAATGGTTCCAGCATGATGGTGAGACATATTTACGGAATGAAAACTTAGGTTCATCTCTAACTGAAAGTGAATGGCTACTTCAGGAGCACCATCGTGTTGGGTGTAAAGCCCAGGTAAGTGTGTACAAGATCCAATCCATACCATCTCTTTGATGAGAACAGTTACTGAAAGATAATGTTTTATGACTTTTTAGCCTCAATTGCAAAAGAGGTGAAAAATATATCATAGATATATATTCTTGTAATTTCAAGTTGAACAATGATTCTAGAATCCTGTTGAAAGAAGCTATTAAAAAAAGATATGTTTCTTATATGATTTATTCGTAAATGAGGTTAGCTCAGTTGGCTGGATGACTGGTTTGTAATGCAGTGAAGCCAACAACGTGGCTTCACTTCCTGCACTAGCTGAGGTTACTATCAAGAGCCCTGATTCTGAACCTCTTCCCCTTACCTGAGGTGTGGTGACCCTCAGGTTAAATCACCACCACTCATCTCTCTCTAATGAAAGCACAGCCCTATGGTTTGGTAAGACTATGGCGACTTTAAATTTACCTTTCCATTTTGTAAGTGATTTATTTTGCAATGTAGGTTTTGCATAATGGACAAAATGGAATTGATCACGAAATGGAGTTTATCTTAATACTTCTCAAACTTACCCTGTACATTTGCTCACAAATTACATGCTTATTCACTCAACATAAACATTTCCACAAATGCAGGATAAATCAAGCAATGTATTATTTGGATTGAAACGCAATCATACACAACTGCCCTTCCTGGTCTGCCATGGCCATGTGATCCCTACCATGCGATTTCTATACTGGAGGTAGCCATTTTGCAAGCCCCTCAATACAGAGATGGTAAAGGCTGTTCCGCTTCTTTCTGAACATGGTGTCAGAAATGGAGCTGAGGCCAAGTTCTGAGGAACTGGAGGAACAGCACAGCCACTGTCAGAAAGAAACAAGCAATATTCAGAGCTGTGAAAGCTGCTACATGCAACTAAAAGAATCTGAGAAAAGAACCCAGGAACAGGCCATAGATAATACATTCCGTCAGAGACAATAGCTACAACTATTCCTTTCCCAACTTTAGTCAAAATGAAAGGGATATGAAGCAGAACTGGCAGTTTCTCCACATGTAAACACAGAACTAAGGTATAGCAATAGATCTATTTAACAAGCTACAGCAGCTATGAGTAACTACACTCCAATCATTGCTGGAAAGAGACTGTATTTGAATGTGTATTCCATTCAAAAATGTCTGTGATGAACAGAAGAAACAGACTACAGAAATATCAAAAGCCTTGAATTAAAGTCACCTCGATTAACGTACTGCCTTTTTAACATACCCTCATTAATTCCCGATTTATTCTCTGTTCTACAGAGCAGCTACTGTTAGTGGCTTTATAGACCACTCCCACCAGTCACTTCCTCCCCTCATTTTTTCATACTTCCACCCATATGGATTCTGCATCATCCAATCCAAGATGATTTGTTGTTATGACAGCTCGTACAAATTAAACTGCCCTACCCGCTTACCTTTCCCTACCTACTTGTCCTTTTGAGAAGTCACTTAGCCCTGAATGTTTAGTTCTCATCTTTGATCTTGTAACCATATCTCCATAATAGCTGTAAGTTAACACCCTTATTTGTGTCGTTAATTCATTTATTTTGCTCCAACTACTCTGCATATTTAAATCAAGAGCCATTAATTTTGCCTTTTTGCCATTTTATAACCATATGAGCCTATTGGCTGCTGGCCTTTTTGAAAATCTTTCTCCCTTTTTCCGAATTTATTGTTCTCATTTGACCAAGAATATGTCTCTTTAGAATGAAAAGCCTCATCCTTGCCACCATTAATACATTCTGGCTGATAATTGGCAATCTGAGAGTATTACTTACATGGAGATTGACTGCGCAATTCTGAGGTGCGGAGGGACCTTGCTGTTCTGGTGAATGAGTCCCAAAAAGTAGAGTCCAGCTGCAACACATATTCAAGTTGGCTAATGGAATGCTATCCTTTAAAAAAAGAGGAATTAACATAAAAGTAATGATGAGGAGTAGAAACTGAATTAACATTTCTCTGTCCACAGATTTTATCAGACCTGCTGTGTATTTTCAGCAATTTCTGATTTAGTTTCAAATTTCCAGCATCTGCAGTTCTTTGTTTTATAAAAGTGATTATGTTATGCTTGAGTCAAACAGGAGCAATTCCTGAATACTATGTACAATTTTGATCTCCTTATTTACAATAGGATGTAAATGTAGTGGAGGCATTTCAAAGCAGTTTTACTCGACTGATAGTTGGAATGAGAAAGTTGTCTGATGAGGATAGGTTGTACAGGCTGAACTTGTTTCCATAGGAGTTTAGAAGACTGAGAGGTGTCTTGAGTGAACTACATAAGATCCTGAATAGATTTGACAAGGGAAAAGATGTGGAAAAGATGTTTCTTTTTGTGGGTCAGTCCGGAACAAATCGAAATACTCACCCCCTCACCAGCAAAGAAATGAGGGGAATTTTGTTTTAGAGTTTTGCAACTTTGGAGATTTTTGCCTCCAGATGATGGAGGCTGAGTGATTGAATATTTTTAGGACAGATGCCTTCTTTTTAGGCAAAGGGATCCTGGGTTATCGGGGATGGTTAGGAAAGTAGAAATTGAAACATCAACAGATCAGTCATTGTCTTTTTGAAAGGCCAAACCAGCTTGAGAGGTCAAATCATTTACTTCTGCTCCTATTTCATATGTACATATGTGTTTTCAAATACACAGAATTCAGCTAGACATATGAGTGTGGTCACATATTAATTAAGAATTTTTCTCTCCCTTGAGATCTGATGTTGAATACATTCCATTGATAAGTAGCATAAACATAGGATTCAAGGTGTGTATACCTTGTGTTACCTTGTAAATCTCAAAACAGGATCATAATGCGTAATACTGCTACGTACTAGCCCCATTATTTATAAAATCAAAATTGAGAGCTGGAATGATAGCTGTTCAAAAAAAGAGTATATTTGATTCGGGTCATTTGAAAATACATTACACTTTACATATGTGTTGAATTTCTTCAAGGCATACTTTACACATCATCTGAAAAATATTTCAGACAATCCTTTGTGAAGCTGCCTTTTGGATGAGATACAAGCTTACTCAGTACACTTTAAATAACATACAATTTGACTGGTTCCCATTTGTATCTGCCTGTATTAGAGTGCATAAAATCTCACTTGGTTATATGGTTGTTCAGATTTGTTCCCGCAGACATTCTATGAGAACTCAGTAATTAGAACCTTAAACTTTTTTATTATAGGAATTCATGTCTGTAGCTGAAAAGTTAAAAGCTGAGGCTGATGAGATTTTGCTGATCGAAGACTTTACTGATAAAGAACAGATGGCAGTTCAAAATCAGAAACTGAAGCTGATGTGTGAGCAGTTCTGGCTACTCATGAAGGAACGAGAATTATTGCTCCAAGAGGCCCATGAATTTTTTAATAGTGCAAATAAGGTTAGTTCCTAAACTACATCTGCATTGAAATTTTACTGCAAATTATTTCATATATATATACTGAAATCTACATCTTTCTGCACAGTATGTATTTTCTTAGTCTGTGGTTTTCAGTGAGGCTGAGATTCCTACCTTAGAATTGAAAGAGGCATGCTGTAATAGCTGTTACTCCCTCCTTCATAGTGCCTGACCTGGAAAACAAATATCGTGCATCAAAGATTATAGACATGACTAATGTAACATTCCTGGGTGGGTTGAGAGAATTTGAGCACAACAAGTTAATATGTTATTCTTTTCACCTTTGTGGAAAAAGTATTATAAATTTTCATGAACTCTTCAAGTGTTGTGCTGGATTGTGACCTGCTATTTTATCTTCACCATGTCCTCAAATTAGGGTTGCTCTGTTTAGAATAAATGTGGAGTATTTCCCATTTTTATACAGGTTGAACAGATGTAGTTGCTCCCCATGCCTCCTAAAATGCAGGACAGCTGGACACTACTTCAAGGAGGAGCCTTAGCCCTTAGCAGGCTAAAGGTTGAGTTACACATTTTTCTTCTCAGAAGAAACATTTAGTTTTTGCAAATGTTCACTTTTGGACCTGTTATAGACAAATATGAATCCAAAAACACACATGAACCATTGTGCAGTAGTTGGATTTGCATGCATTATTGGTTGAAATTTAAAATTTTAATTAAATGAGAGAGAAAACCTGTCCCATGTCAAATTTCACATCCCTCAATAGGACAATGCTACAGCCTGCATCTCCCAAGAGAGCTGGGGCTCTTTTTATCATCCCCCAGAAAACCCCAGAATATGGACCCAGATCACAAATTTCTGTTGAGGCTTTTCTTCATGCATTCACCAGGATGGAAGCAAGAATTACAAATTTCAACGGAAACAACAAATTATACTGGATACAAGAAGGGATAAAGGATGCTTGGCAAGTGGATTGTTTCAGCTCTTGCTGTGAGCATTAAGAAACACTTAGAGCGGTTTTGTACCTGAACTGGGAATAATTCAGTCTTGATGCAAGGTGCCAGAAATGGAAGCAATTTTCTGTATATCCATAGACTAGAATTCTACACATTGATAAACATGAAAAAATATAACAAATGACTCATTTCCTTAAAAGTGTATTGCAGTAGCTGCCTGACAAAGAGAGTAAGCCTTAGGCTAGATAGGCAGGAGTTTTATTATGCACATGTGTTTTGCATCACAAGATTAGAAACAGAAGTTTAAATCTACTGGTACAATTTTAGAAGTATTGTGAGCTGGGTAGGATCGCAACAAACTTCAGGAGGGCAGAGATAGGTTGTTGGATTCGGTAGTCAAGAGACAGATGGAATTTAGTGTAGTGAGATGTGATATGATTTGGTAAGAAAAACGTGGAGAGGTAAGACAGAATAAGGAATACTGGTTTAAAGAGGTAGGGGCGGAGGTTCCAGGGTACGTGTTGGGGTGAAATTTCCTATTTGTGTGAAAATCATTAAAAATGGCTGCACAGATTAAGAAAGCAATTAATAAAACATAAAGGATCTTGGACTTTAAAATGGGGGCATAGAATCCAAACACGAGACAGTTTTGATAAGCCTGATGAAGCATCACTGATGTCGTGTCTCTCGTTCGGATTCCATGCAATAGGAGGCATGTGAAGGCATTAAACAGTGTGCAGGAAAGATTCAAGGAAATGGTTGTAGCAATGAAGACTTCATTAGGTGGATAGATTAGAGGAAGTTGGGTATGTTGTTGGAGAAGAAATGATTAAGACAAGATTTGATAAAGGTGTTCAGACAGTGACAGAGTAAATGGGAAGAAACAATGTTCCTGACAGTGCAACAATCCAAAAGTAAAGGATGCCAATTTAGGGTGATTGCTAAAAGAAGCAATAACAGATGAGGAAAACCTTTTTAACTCAGTGAATAGTTGAGATCTGGAATGTGCTTCCTGAGAATGTAGTGGAGGTGGTTTCAACTGAGGCTTTTGAAAGGAAATTGAAACATAACCTAAAGAGAAAGCGTTTCCAGAATTTTGATGAAAAGGTGGGACATGGGACTAGATCTGTCTCTCTTGCAGAGAGCTTGCACATGTGTAATAGATTGACTCCTGTGCAATAAAACAAGGAAACTTGAATATTGTTTCTCTACTGCCATCTTGTGGATTTTCATCATAATTATTGAGTTAACAGATACGTGTACTGTGGTGTGCAATATCATTATAGTGCATCCAGAAACGTTCCGACTTGGAACAGTGTGTGATTTTTAATGCAAAATGAGTCCTTCACATAGCCTAATTTACAAGATTACATGATACTTGCAGATGAGAACAAACACTCAGCCAATTATAGTCCATCCACTGAAAGAGCTGACAGTCGCATATAATTATATATAACCAATTCAAGGGTTATTTTCAGTATGACTCTATTTGAAAGTCGATTATAAATGTTGATTGCTGTCTGCTTGGAGATAACTTTTCTGATATCTGTCCTAAAGTTTTGTTTTACTGTTTTCAATTTATGGTCCTTTACTATAGACTCACATGGTTTAAAATAGAATTTCGGGTTAACCTTTCCGATATCATTTACCATCTTGTATAACCTTTTATTATTCATCTTCAAATCACTTCCTTTTCAAACAAACAAGCTCAAGCTTTCCCACTGGGAGGGAAAAGCAAATCAAAGCTGGATAGGCTGGGACTTTTTTCCACTGGAATGTAGGAGCTTGAGAGGTAACCTTATAGAGGCTTATAAAATACTGAATGGTATGTGTCTTTTCCCTTGGTTGACGGATTCCAAGACTAGGGGATACATTTTTAAGGTGAGAGGAGAGAGATTTAAAAAAGACATGAGGGGCAAATTATTTACACAGAGAGTGGTTCGCGTGTGGAATGAAGTGATGGGTGTGGGCACAGTTACAAGGTTTAAAAGACACTTGGATAAGTACATGAATAGGAAAAGTTTGGAGCTTTATGGGCCTTGAACAGGCAGGTGTGAATACTTTAATTTGGGATTATGTTTTGAATAGACTGATTGGACTGAAGGGTCTGTTTCCCTGCTGTGTGATTGTATGACTATGACTCTGTAAAGTGGGTTGCCATTTTGCAATTTGTAATATATGACCATAAGACATAGAACAAGCGTAGGCTGTTCAGCTTCTCAAACTTGCTCTGTCATTAAATAAGATCATAGCTGATCTGACATTCCTCATGTTAACTTTCCTATCGTTGCACCGTAACCCTTGATTTCCCCACTCATCACAAATTATTCCAACTCAGCCTTAAATATACACAAGAATTATGTTAACATATAAACAGCACGTTGGGCTATGCCAGATAGCCCTCGAACCAGCTCTGTCATTAAAAAGAACATTGCTGATTCTGATTATAATCTCAAATCCATATTTGTGTCTAAATTTGCCAATGAAATGTCTGGAGTTCGATTTTCCTTTTTCTGACCTGAAATTAAGCAGGATCTGAAAAGCGAAAACATTAGAAAGAGATATTTTCTTGTCTCTACCCCACAGTAAATGAAAGACTGAAAATATATTTATACCGTACACAATTTCAGAACTTGGCCATCATGAATATCAGGCAGAATGTCTCTACACACTAAGCCTTTTCAGGTCCTGTACTTAGAATAATTTCTTTGTAATTTTCCAATTTGATATTAGGGATGTAAATCCAATGTTAGATGGAAAAAAGAATTGCTCGGCATTATGTGGACCACAGTGTAATTTCACAGTTAGGATTGAATCTCATCTTTAAAATGCATGAGGTCAGATATGTTCTGGTTTGGAAAACACTCAGGTCATGCTGCATCTGTGGACAGAGGAACTGAGTTAACTACTTTTCACAAGAAAGTTCATCAACCTGAAACACAGACTCTGTTTCTTTTTCTGCAGACACTCTCTGGCCCCCATATTTATAGCATTTTCTGTATTGTGTCATATTTCTGCAGTATTTTGCTTTTCTGCTTTCCAGTTTGCCCCATTTTACTGATTTTTTTTTAACGTGGAGCTTACCCATATAGGTCCAACAACTCCAATTAAATGTCCAGCCAACTTCAGTTTTATAAATGGTTTTTTGAAGTGTATAATTAAAGGGCCGTAGCTCTCGCTTAGTTAGCCAAGTTGGATCATGGAAGGAAAGGTCAGAATAGCTTTAATCCATTAGAAACTTTAAACACTGCTAATGTATCAAACACTCTTTAAATATTAAAGGCCTTCTTGTTGGTCTCAGTTTTAATCATTGTGACCTTTTCAGAAGTGTCCTTACACACCTCTGAAGCAGGTGGGACTTCAACTTGTGGACTCCTGGTCCAGATATAGAGGCACTGCAACTGTGGCACAAGAACTCCATTAGCTAGTAAAGTTCATGAATTAATGTAAAGCTTAACAAAATGATCCAACCCCACAGCAAATATGTAAATATCAAGCAACATTCTGTTATTGTCAACATTAGTTGAGTGCTTCTGGTTTAAAACGTATGTTGTAGGTGCAGTCATGATCCAAATTACAAGATGATTAAGTAATGTTATGTTTTTGTCGACAGGGATTTGATATACTGGGAGGAATAGAAAGTCATCTGAAACACCTTAATTTAAAGTCTCTGTGCTTGACAGAACTCTCTAAAGAACATGCTTCTGTGTGCCAGGCAATCAAAGATGCAACTTCAGATGCTCTACTGAAGGGACACCTGCTCCTGAGTAAAATTGATCCACAAAGGTAGGGACTACACACCAGTGAATATTGCTCAAAGAATGCACAGAAATTCCACCTTGTGAAACTCAGTGACAATTCTTTACAGATGCATAGCAATTTTAACATCTTTCTTTTAATATGGTAAAATGTTTGCAGGTTCTTTACTAGAGAATTAGCAAACAAAAAGTTTGGTACTGAGCTACATGTGATAAGAGGACAGGTGAGTGAAAACTAAGTCAGAATAGTTGGTTTTCTGGTGTATCCCAAAAGAAGAGTGAGATGTAGAATTGCAGATGATCCAGAAAGCAACCTAGGCAGCTGAAGACATGGCTGTCACTATTTGAATAGCTAACATAGCAGATATACAGGGATCATGAAAAGATGGAGGAGAAATGGGAGGGAGGAATAATTGGTTAATCAGATTTTCATTTTTCTAATTTTCATCTTTTATGTCTTTAGTCATGTCACACACCATCTAATTATCATCAAGATGAGATTTGTGCTTATGCAATTGGTGGGAAATGTTTTGTTCTCCCATTTAATTAAATCTGGACGTGCAATATTGTAAAATCTTTTTATTTTTGTATTTTTTGAACATCCTGGACTGAAATGAAAGAGACCCTTTTTTTAAAAAAGTCTATTGGTAAGTGTGCTACAGTTCTGAAATTGAAGTGACCTGACACCCATTAGAATCATCGTGTAAACAAGTATTTGAACAAGCAATTATTGAAATTAAGATTGCAAATGATTTGGAGTCAAGGGGGATGTGCAGATACAGCTTTTGTTGTCAACAAGAAGTTGATTGGTCAATGAACAAGTGACCAGTTATCATTGACAGAATTTTTTTCCTGCCAACAACCATGTGATTGTTTCTCTGGTAACAAAACAAATTGGAGCTGGGTACAAATTACAGTGAGAGAGAAGTGTTTAGTTTTTCCCTAGCTTGGGAGTGGTGTCTCTGTTCTCTACAGCTAAAGCACACAGTAAGCATAAGGAAACACAGTTTATCTTTTCTGTAACCATTGTTGTAAGCTGTGACTTTTAACTGAGAAGTCAGAGACGTTTTGTAAGTGAACAGGCCACCTTGCGTTTCTTACCAAGAATCCAGAGGAAGATGACTGAAGCAATGTGCTAGCCAGTGGAAGCATCAGAAGGATTATTTTTACAACAGAACCTGGAACAAAGACAACCAAACTGCCTTTCTAGTTTATCTACTCTGCATAAGAACCTATTTTCCTGCCTGTTTGCCTGCATGTGTGTGTAACAGGGTACTTAGAAGAGGATTAGACTTTTAATCAGTTGTGTTATATGTCGACAGTTTATAACTGTTTATCTGTAGTCAGGGTCTAGTGACTTGAAATAAATTGTCATTCTCATTCGGTACAGAAACCTGGTCTGTGCTTTCTATCAATCTGGGTCTGAAAGTAAGATAAATTGGGGAACTTTGCATACTTTATAAAATATTTAATTTTTGTGATGAGTCTGGGAATAGTGGGGCTCCATTTCTAGCTTGCTATCCCAGTGAGTCGTAGCAATAGTGCTTAAATAAAATAAATATTGAGTGGAAGAGTTTTCACTTTGGTGAGTTGGCAATCTGAGCATGGATTTAAGTCAAAATTGTGCTAGTTTTTAGAAGTGCTCTTTCCTCCTCATGTTTCTGCTCCAACCTATTTGCATGCCTCCAAGCCTAAATTTTGCCGTGGAACAGGGAAACTAAGCATCATTTTTAAATGCCGCCAATAAAATAAATTGCATTAAGTACTGTCCCTTCATGTACAGAAGCATGGGAATCTGTAATTGTTTTCATTCATGCAACTGAAAATGAGTATCACAAAAAAATACACAGATTACCTATGCCACTACCTTTGAGGAACCTAATTTTTAAAGGCTGAAAATTACTTTATAAAATTTGAGAATCATTAATTGATTTCATTGATTTTCATTGATGCTAAGTAGACATTTTCTGAGTAAATATATAGCATATATAAGCTTATAAACATGCACATTACTACCTCATGACTAAAAGTAACTACTCCATGGAGTTCAACAATTACTGTGTTAACAGTTTGCAATGTTAATTATTGTGCTCTGGCCATATGGTCAACCTTGCAGATGAGGCATGAAAATACTTTTTCAAACTAGTGCAAAGGATATCTCCATGACTTTCTGGCCCTTTATTTCTGTAGATACGAGTTATTAATTTTTAAGTTATTCAAGGAGAACCTCTTGCTTTTGCACATAGACCTTATACAAAATGGGGGAAGGAATAAAATTAGGAAGATACATAGCCCCATAGCTCTTCAGCACCCCCTTCACCTCCTCATTTCCCCTTGATTACTCTCACCCATCCAACCCTCTTCCCTTCTTCTAATTATTCCCCTTCTCCTTCTTCCGAGCTCAATCATTACCTTCCTCTCTATCTTGTTTTTGCCCCTCAGCTATGCTTGACCTCAGAATCTCTCAACTGGGTAGGAGTCCAACCAGTGGAAAGATTTCCTGCTGATTTCCATTAACTTCAATTTTATTCCCCAAACCATAAATTACATCATTCCATTTGCATTCCTAAACACTTGCAGCACCTTATACTAACTTTGTGCAGTGTGGTACACCCAGATCCCCTGTACCTCAGAGCTCTGCAATCTCTCTACTTTCAAAAAATATACTACTTTTTTATTCTTCCTACTAAAATTCATATTTTCATACATATGCCAACCATTTGCCAACTCACTTGGACTCCTTAACATCACACTCCGTCAAAAGCTGAAGCAAATGGTGGTCATTTTCACCTTCGCTTTGGCGTTCAACTCTTTTGCCCACGTTTCATCGAGGCTCTAATGAGGTCAGGTGCTGAGTTGCCCTGGTGGAAACCAAACTGAGCATTGCTGAACAAGTGCCATTTCCAAGCACTGTTGTCACCCCTTCTATCATTTTGCTGATGAGACTGTTAGGCAGTAATCCACTGGATTGGATTTGACCTCTTGTCGAATGGAATACCTGGACAATTGTTCACATTGCTAGGTAGATGCCAATGTTGTTGATATACTGGAATCGCAGTGCTAGGGCCACACCTAGTTCTGGAGAACAAATCTTCAGCTCTATTGCCAGAATGTTATTGGGGTCCATAGCCTTTGCATATCCAGTGCCTTCAGCCATTTTGTGACATTATATGAAGTGAATTTATTTTGTCATTTAAAAACAGTTAGCTCTGTATGTCTAATGCATCTTCAGCTGTTTTGGCGTGTAAGTAGTTCTGTGTTATAGCTTCACCAGGTTGACACTGACAGAGTACCATGGAATCAGTGCTGAGGCCTCAAGTATGTGTAACCTGTATTAATGACATGGATAAAGAAACTGAATGCAGATTTTCTAAAATCAACCTGTTCACAGATGTTATTACAGACCTCTGGAGCTAGTGAGACTTGAATTCGGGCTTCCTGGCTCAGAGGCACCACAAGTTGAAATGCAGAGAGAGACTGCAGAGTTCTGAGGTACAGGGGAATCTGAATGTACCAGATTGCACAAAGTTAGCCCACAGGTGCTGCAAGTGTTTCAGAAGGTGAATGGAATGATGAAATTTATTGCTTGGGGAATAGAATATTAAAGTAGGGAAGTTGTATCTGCAGTTGTATAGAGCATTGATGAAGCCACATCTGGAGTACTACTACTCTTATCAGCCATGAGCTTATTGAATGGCAGAGCAAGCTTGAGATCTAGACTAGATAACTTCACTCTTTTCTCATCCACCTGGCACTGCTATAATCATAAATCTCACATTGTACATCTTGACCATATTATTGTAGGACATAAATTTGAGGTGATTGGTAGAAGGATTACAGAGGTAATTAGGAAAAACATTTTTGCCCAGAAAATGTGAGTTTCTGGAATTTACTGCTCAGTTTTGTAGTGGACACAGAAGTACTTAGAGGCCACATCTGTAATTGGCTCAAGCAGTTGAACAATCTAGTTGTGTTCCTAATTTGTATTGTCATATCCTTTACAGCTGATGTTTTGCTGAGCTGGCATCTATGCTGCCCTTGTCCCTGATCCAGATTGCAGGCTGCTTCATGCCCAATACTTACCCTCTCGTAACAAGCAAATCTAAACTACCAACTGAAATAAAATGCAGTGCTCAAATCTGAGAAGGTGGCTGGATGTGAAGTGAGCGACTGTGCTTCTTCTTTGCTGTCTTCCTATTCTTCCATCTCTTGATGTTCTTTCACTGACTGGCCAAAGGGTTGCAGCTTTTTGGTATCTGAAAAGAGAAAGCACAAGGGTAGATCATGACGAGGAGAAGGGAGGTTGGGGGAGCAATGGATGCATATTTACACCATTTGCAGCTAGCATACTAAAAGAGAAAGTGGGATGAGAGGAAAGTGGAATATGACAATGTGGATTAGGTACATGGACACTATTACCTTTAATAATTTGATAACCCCTGGGCTATCTTCAGTTCTAGTGACTTGAAGAATGGTGAGCACCATCTCCTCCTTGGGGTAAGGACAAGCTTCTGTGCCAGTTAGATGGCACTATTTACAGTCATGCACTACCTTCTTGTGCAAGAAAGGTGCAGCTGTTGTCAGTGAGCATGGTGTGATGTGGCCATTGAGTCTGGACCACCGATAGTGTGGTCAAGATGTGCAGTGTGAGTTTTACGATTATAGTGATGTGAAGTGGATGAGGACAAAATGAAGTTATCCAGTCTCATTACCTTCTGACAGTTTGGAGAGCCTCCAGTCCCCTGCAGACACAAATCTTCTCTCCCTCTGTCCACCATCCGAACCAAGGTAACATCTGGGAATCAACTCTGTGTGCTTTGCCAGTAATGCTGTTAGATGATGCTTTTCCTTCTGTCAATGCTGTTCCTTGCCCCTTCCAGCTCTGCTGCCACTGGAATGCACCTCCACTTTAAGGCATGGAAGTTCACTTTCAGTAATGCAGGTTAGCTCAGTTTGGTAGCCTCACGTGAACTTGGGGCCTCTTGCTATGGAGCACTGTTACATGAATGAGCAGGCTATATTTCAACAAATAAGCATGGGCTAATTGTGCATCATGATCTCCTTGACAGAAGCTTTTTTAAAATTTTGCATACAAAGCTTTTTATAGGTCATTTGAAAAAGTGTCTGTGATATTTTCACTCTCCTTCAGAATACTACAAATGCCAATTTTTCATAAAAATGGGAAGGCTTAAGATATCTAAGTATAAATTATCCACTGACGGTTGGACTAGAATGGCTTTGTAACCAAACCAAGATGTGATTATTGGTGTATGGAAAGCCTTTTCAGGCAGTGAGTGGTCAAGATCTAGAATGCAGTGCCTGAAAATGTGGTGAAGGGCAGATTCATTTGAAGCACTTGAAGGAATTGGATTATTATCTGAGAAGGAATGCAGGACAACCAGGAGAAAGTAGTGCAGTGGCACTACGTAAATTGCTCCTTCAGACACCCAGCATAGGCATGACTGGCCGAATGGTCTGCTTCTATAATGTAACCATCTATGACCAAGACTTATGCATTCTTTTTAAAATTTAGAGAAAACAAACACGTTACTAAATTACTTTAATTTCTAAAGTATAGACACACGGGCATAGGAAATACAGAATTTTAAATAGTGATTTTTCTTCCCCCTTTTTGTTTTGTAAGCTAAAGTGAAGTGAAACCTAATGCAGTGAATTATTAATGCAAAATATGTATGACCATTTCAGCTAATTCAAAGGAAGCTTTAAAAAACTCTGAGAAGCAGCTCTTTTGCAAGTGTTGCTGTGTGAGAATTTTCAAATGCTGAAACATGCAAGGTCAGAAAAGTGACTTGCTTTTTGTGGAAGTGGTATACGTTACTGACTCCTGCCTATTTTTGTTGTGTGTCTATACTGAATTAATTTAGCACTCTGTCAGTCCCTTTATTGGCTTTGGAAATATATCGGCAGCTGTCTCTGTATGTTTAATTTCAGAGCCACAGGAATTCAGGAGATGATTGGTTACGTTCAACAGAGAGTAGATCATTTAACTGGACAATGCTTTGCGCATAAGGAGCTAGCTTTAAAGAAACAGCAATTGATCACATCCTTTGACGAACATTTTGAAAAGGTATAAAATAATCTAATCCAAACAATTCGTTCTGTTTTGCTAAAATCATTATGTTAGGTGACGTTATTGAAGAACTTTGCATTTTGTTGAAATGGTATGCTTATTAATTACATTTTTAATAAAATCAAATGGGTTATTGATTGAATAATTTTCTTTCCAACGGTTTTCCTCAGCTTTTAAAGGCTAATCCATACTGAACCTTCAAATTAATTTAGTTACAAGAACCTGAAACTGTAGAATAAGAGACCATTCAGTGGATCAAGCACACTTCTTCCAAGGGGCAAAACGTATTATAGATTCTCCCAAGCTAATGCGCTATGTCAAGGATAAAACACCCAAGAAGACAAAAGATCATACATTTAATAATATAGCCTCTATCATTAATAGTACATTTAACAGTGTACATTTCTGTCATCAGAAACTCAAATGGGGGAGATTTTGTTTTGAGGCTTGTAGTGTAATTTTTATATATATAAATATTAAATTGGTTAGCACCTGTAATATATAAGTGCTTATTTGAAATTTTCTACTCAATGAGAAAAACATAAAATATTCTGGCTGCTGGAAATCTGAAATTAAAATAAAAATTATAGAAATGCATAATTGGCAATTCATCTGTGGGGAGATCATTTTAGGTTGATCTTTTCATAAGAGTTGAAGAAAGATAGAAATGTGGTAGGTTTTGAGCCAGTGAAATGGAGTATAACACAGACTGTACCTCCATTGGTTGATCAGCTAACTACAAAAACTACAAAATTCTTTGCTAAACCCAAGCAGGGAAAGGCCTCTACCATAATTAAATTCACCTATGATTGATTATTTATAATATTTGATTCTATAAATATGAGCAGCTACATTAAAGACACATTAGGAGATCAATTTTTTTTCAGATTACAGGTTCTAAGTTAGGATCCTCTTAGTTATTGCAAAGAAAAACCTTCTCAACATCATGGGTGATTTCTCAACATGGCAACTGAACAGCAGTCAGTCATATGTAACTTTTATAACAACTTGAATAAATTTGAGATTTGATCTCTCCGGAAAAATATTTCATATAAAGCTGCATGACTGTGGAGCAAAGCAATGAGCAAGATAACTCTTGTAGGTTGCTAGAGGTGTCTTAGAAATAATCCAAATAGCTAGACAGAAGTTTATTTTTTTTTCAACAGGAAGGATCCATGATAGTCAAATATAGAACAACTTTTCTTTCCAGTTTTGTAAACTGAACATTTTATTTTAGATTATTGCAGTACATTGGAACAAAACTATTACTTGAATAGAATTACATATTTTAGAACAGTCACTGGCAAGTGAAAATAAAAGTCAGACATAAAGCAAGAGCAATCGAAAGATTGTGTAATGTATTCAACAGTTAACTAAGTTAAACAATGCCATCAAATAGTATGAAAAAGCTGAGTAGAACAATAAGAGGAAATAAATTAATCCAACATAAAAATACTTTTAAGATATATTTCACCTTTTCCAATCTTTTGAAGTAACTGCTTTAACTTTATCAAATAAATTACATGTTACATAAAATAAATTACTATGTCGGGTTGTTTTTTGGGCAGATTCGCAGAAGCTAGATTTGACTTTAAATGTGCAATTTCTCAAGGTCTCAGGATGTCTCCAAGCATACAGATCACGCCTTTCCAGTACATTAGAGCCAGGTTCCTCTCTTTCCGAAACTGAAGACATTCTGAACAAATATTTAGAAATGGCTGATCAGTTCAAGGTAATTTATATTGGCAGATGTCCATTTTGTAAAGTTGCTTGTTTGTTCTAGGTGAAGTTTATTGTTTTTTCAACTTTATGTATTGGTGTTGCAATGTAACATAATAAATTTACTGTGGAATATTGAACTACATTCCAACGGTAAGAATTATTATACAGTCCTGATCCTTCACAATCAGAAGTGTTTAACAGTATAACTTTGGGAAATATCAACAGCAACTTGCTGATAGTATTTTTTTTACTATTTAGCAAATATATACTTACTTGTGTATTTCTTTTAAAATATTATTGATGCTGGAGAGAATAGTTTTCATGTATCAGATCACATTGTTCTTGGTTTTGAAAATGATTCCAAGTTAAGAATCTGTGCAGAGTCTCAGAACCTTATTTTTGTGTGTGTGTGTGTGTGTCTGTGTGTGTATAAGAGAGAGAGAGAAAGAAAGAATTCTTTCAAGCCTGAACTGGTCTAATGTGAATTCGAAGATCCACCTTTTCTGGTCTAGCAGGCATCACACTGGCCTCAAGTCCACCTCCCGCCAGCTTCTTCTTTACTCTGACCAAGTCCTTGTCGTCATCATCATAGTGAGTGTAACTGCACTCAATCCTTTTAGACCCATCTACCGTACCTGCCCCAAACTCTTCACTGATACTGTTATTGCTGTGCATTTGTTATTCACAATTACCATCACTCCATTTTCCTCTTGTTCTTTGATTTAACAACTTCTGAAGATCTAGAAGATTCACCATTCCCCCTATACACATCCTGTTTGGACTGGGAAGAATGATAGTTTTTTGAGTAGAAGGCAATTGATGTGGACAGTCTTTCTGACAGTCTGGGTTGTGTCGTACTGTCTTGAACTTGTTGCCTTCAACTTGTACAAACCTTCATTTCTGGTTTGCTGGTCGGTTTAGCCTGGATATGAGTCAGCTCTTATAGACCATGAGTCTGCACCACTGCCTTGGAATTTCAGATTTCTGCTGTTCCTGCATGTCTTCTGTCAGATCTGAAGTGCTTTCTACGTCGTTCTCTGAAGTATTCTTCTGTGTTGACTGTTGCCACGAGGTTTACTGGCATGATCAAGCAATAAGTATCTGTTTGTCTTGAAGTCTTCTGAGTCACCAGCATGTTTTTTTCTCCCCCCATTTTTTCCCCCCTGTTTGTTTTTGCAATTTAATTTCTCTTAGTTGGCTCCATTGAGAATTAGTGCTGGTAGCAGCTGCTAAGGTGTCCAGCCTCTGAGAGCAGGTAACCGATCAAATGCCATCAGCTTTCTGGGGGCAGTGGCCTCTGTCTTAACTAGAGATGCCAAGGATGAATAATTGTAACTAGAACCCTGAAGTGCAAGTGTATGAGGTGGGATTTCATGGAGGGGCCAGCAAGGTGGGTGAGAGGAGTCAAAACAAAGGGCAGTGAAATATCTTCCTTCAGGACCCTCCTTTCTAGTAGCAGATACTTTTAGTGAACAGGACACCCAAGAATGAGGGAATGACCTGCCATATGCCGGCCCCCACATCCACCTACATATTCACTGGCATTCATCCAACGGCAGCATCATAAGGCTCTTATTTGATCTTTTAAAGTGATCACTTAAAGGCCTCAACAGGACTTCAGGCAGGAAGGCCATTCTCAGGTTTCTCACCCCAAACCGATTGGGGGTGTGGATTGCGAAGATTGCAAGCTCTTTTCACCCTGTACCTTCCTGCTCTGTTCCCTGTCTGCCTCCCAGCACACTCCTGGAAGGAAAATTAAATTTTGTCCAATGTATCAGGTCAATGATCCTTCAGCAGAATGGGAGTAAAATGAGAGATCCAACAGGTTTAAAGCAAGTACAGAGGCAAGGAAATTGCAGAAGAAACAAAGAACAAAATAAAAGGTGTGTGATGAGACGAAAGGCAGGGAAAAATAATGACAAATTGATGTCAGTCCAAAACAGCAGTGTTTGGTAATGGGATAAATAAAAAGACAAGAGATGTTTTCAGATTACGAATAATGAGAAAGCAGAATAATTATTAACAGTTCTGCACAGTTCCAGGTGTGATCCTGAGCTCCCAGTCAGTTTAATTCTCAGTTCTACTCCCAGTATCTGCCTTTGGCCTGCTACACTGTTCTGTTGAAGTTCAGAAAAGAGTATCTAATTCATGAATTAGGTAAACTAATGCCTTCTGTACTCCAATGAATTGAATTTCAGATTGTAAACTTTGTCCCCATTTTATCCTGCATTTTATTGCTTCATTTCTAAATGGAATTTGTTGCTATCGCCATTAATACCTCCTCTACACACCACTTATCTCTTTTCGTATCCCATTACCACTCCTGCTTGCCTTGCACTTCGGCTCTGTTGGCTCAGTTGGTTGGATGGCTGGTTTGTGATGCACAGCGACACCCAAAGGGCTGGTAAAATTCCCATACCATGTAGGTCCCAACTTCTCAACTTGCCCTTTCCTGAAACGTGATGACCCTTGAGTTAAACCAGTTGTTTCTCTCCACTAAGAGAGCAGCCTAATGTTCCTCTGGTCCTACAGTTATATCACTGCTTTTCACCAACATCCCTTTTGCCATTTAATGCCTCCTACCGTTCGCCCTATTACAGAGCTTTTTTGTTATTTTTCCTTTCCGCTCACTTCCTGTACATCTTTTCTTGCTTTAAACCTGTTATATTTGTTACTTTTTCAGTTCCGATGAAAGGTCATCAGCTTGAAATGTTAACTGTGTTTCTCTCCCACAGATCTGCCAGGCTTGCTGAATGTTTCCATTGCTTCATCTTTTTACTTTTGGCTTAGCAAATATTGTTTTTCCTGTTTGTTTATGTTACACAATTTACTGAAATTATATTCTGTGTTTCAGGAGGTAGAGAATGAATTAGCACACATTACAGACATCATCAAACAGGCTGAAGTGTTTGACGTCCCAGAAGTAAAATCATTTTCTGAGAGGTTTGTTGTCCTGAACACTGAATGGAAAACATTGTGTCGGAACCTGAATACACGGGTTGAACACTTGCAATCTTACACGACCTTTCTGAAACAAGCTGAAGAGGTGAATAATTCTTTTTAAAAAAATTATTCTATTGAAGTATTTTTGTTGTGCAGAACTCTGCAAAATTCTAATTTCTTAAATTAACAATGCTTTCTAGTTCTGAGATTAGCAAGACATTTTATGTTAAAATCTCACATTGCTTTAAAATTTTCAAAGTTTGAAACGTTAGAAGCCTAATTCCTAATGAAAAGATTATTTGTTGACCATTTCGAGAAACATTCACCAGGGTATAGATTATGAGATCAGCAGTCCTTGGGTTTAAAGATAGTTTACTAATCTTGGACTTTTTGACAACTCTTGATGAACTTCAGCTTTTAACAGAGTCCTGTTTTTCAACAAGACTATATGCAACTTGCAGAATAGAAGACTTATATTGAATATATAGCAGTGACAGATTATTACATAGGTCACTGCTCAAATGTAATGACCACCAATATGCAAAAAACAATGTGCTCAGTTGAGTAGTTTTGCAAGTTTATTTGACTACTCAGATAATATTGTCACTACACTGCATGCTTTGTCATATTCATTGAACCGAATATTGATAAGGAAGGCATTTTTATTTGGTTTTGCCATTATTTACTGTTCAAAAAAGTCTCAATATTTTTACAAATAGTTCTATATTTTTCCTAAAGATCTACACTGATGAATGTACATAACATGGCTTGGACAAAATCAGTTGCTATAACCAAAGTCTATTTTTTATATAATTTTCCTCAATACTTTTCTCAAATAATTGAGACATAGTCATGATAAAGCAGAATTTATCCATACATATTTATAATGTTATATTTTACTAATTTGCCAATGTTTTAATTGCCCAATAGAATGTTTCCATTTCTCACAGCATCCGCTGATGGAGGCCACTCAATGTAATCCTAACTTGTTTCAGATATTGTATCTTATTATGATGTTAACTTGCTCTGAATAATGAATGCGATTATTAATGAATACAAAAATATCATGTAACCAATTAGAATAAGGAAACATTTGTTAATAAAAGAAATGACTTTCCAAGATATCATGTACGTATATTTATTGAGAAGCTGGAAATGATACCACAGAAACTACAGTCTCTCCCTGTGGGATGTATACTGTCCCTAACTATTTTTGGTACCGATGCCTCAATGCTGGGAAGTTCACATATGCTCAGCTCCCTTAGCTGTACCAGAACCTGGCAAACTAGTGTTGTCATGACAGCAAGCAACGCTAAAAGCTGATCCGATGCTGTACTTACAAACTTGGGCAATGCAGGTACATTCAATATATCGGCTTAACACTAAAAGAACAAAAGCTGCCCGAAGCAGTAGCATTGTTTTAAGGGCCAGCAAACCAACCTGAAGGTTTCTTTAATTTAAAAAATTGCTTTATGGGGCATGAACAATGCTTAAAAAAACACCATTGTTTGTTGCCCATCCCTAATTACACCTAAACAGGAAATGGTGAACCATCTTCTTAAACCACTAGAGTACATGTGACAAAGGGGCATCCACTTTGTCGTGAGCGAAGAAGTTCCAGGATTTTGCCTAGTGACAATGAAGTAGCAATTATATAGATACAAGTTTAGATGGTTTGCAGTTTAGATAGGTATTTTCGGGTGATGGTATATTAGATAATTAGAATAAGTTATTCTTTTATAAAGTGTCTATGAGTTCGGTGGAGTGCTTTTGGAGATTTTGTGGTATGTTCCTAGATTTCTCAGGGCATATTGCTGTATCCTTAGACAGAGGGCACACAATTTGGTAACCTGATCATGGAAAAGTGCAATAGGCCTATGGTTCTGCAACGTAGCAGTGAGATGGAGCAAAGGTTATAGAAAGGGCAAACACTGCATGACTTTCTCTATCGTGCTGGAGTTTGAGTCTTTCATTATCAATAACAGTAACAGGAGGCTATCTAGCAAGCCAGCTGATGTAACCCTAACATCTCAGTTTGTATATTCTCCTACATGCTACGGCATCAAAGTTCTCATTTGAGTCCATTATAGCCTAATGTGTATGTGACCTTGTTCTGCAGTAAGCTGGAAAACTGAACTGTCCTTTCACTTAATTCGCTTTCAGTCCACTCCTAGTTGATCAGTCATCACAAGCAGAGCCCAACTCCATACTAGCCTCCAAGTTTCTATATCTGAACTGGCCATTGAGAAATCAAATGCTAGGTGCTCTTCATCAGCTTCGTGTTGTTTGTTTCCTCCTCCAAATGTGCAATAGCTGGGTGGACAACAATTTGGGGCATGTCTGAGAGCAGAAATCAGGAACTCGAGAATGGAGGAAGTGAGCTGTGGTGTAAAAGCGAAAGATTCACACTCATACTATCTGCAGCTTGCTCATCATAGTCAATGGTATGGTGGCTAGCAGTTGAGAGAGGAAAAAGACAGTATCCTACCTTTATCCTCAATGTCATCAGTGATACTATGTCCTTTGGGCACTGTAGCTGTCTGTTGTATAACGTAGGGAATCAGCTCTTTTGTAGCTTTCAGCAGTTGTAAGTGTCCTCTGCCCCCATCTAATCTGCCATGTAACCAATATAAAATAATGAAACATTTGGAAAAAATAAGACTTCCCAACATATAGTGTACATAAATTTAATGAGAAGCTGGAGACGATACTACAGAAACTGGAGTCTCTCCCAGTAGGGTGTATACTTTCTCCAACTATTTACATGAGCCACCATGCTCTATCTCAGTGATTCTGTTGCACTGTATTTATGGAGACATTGACATAATGGTAATGTCACTGGATGAATGATCCAGAACCCCAGGCTCATGTCCTGGGAATTCGAATCTCACCATGGCAATGGTGAAATTTGTATTCAGTATAGAAAAAGTTGGAACAAAGAGCTAGCCTAATGGTGACCGTATAACCTCTGTCAATTGTCACAAAAATCTGTCTGGCTCACTAATCTATCTGACTGCAGAGTCACAGCAATGTGGTTCTCTCTTAATTGCACCCAAGCCATAAATGTTGGCAGAGCCACCAATGCCCACGAATGAATACCATCCCATCCCATGAATGAATTCTTAAAAATGGCTGATGGTGGGTGAATAATTTGAGCTATGTGGAAGCAAAAGGAATTAGATGTGCACATGACATTTTTGATTGTGTTTGTGGATAAGGCAGAGTAACTCGATTTGAGGCCTGAGTCCTGAGAGTCATGGAGTGCTGCTGGATGAATGATGGGAGTCTGATCAATTGAGCAATGCGAGACATTGGTGGAGTGGTGTATGGGGCCATTGTGTTTTTTCTGCCATTGCTGCCAAGACTTTGTGTACTGAAACTGGGAATTGATATCCCTGACTACATGCTGGATAATCCTTAAAATCTCCTGGCCCCCCCTTTAGAAACATAATCTTTCTCCACCTATCTGCCTCCATTTCTAAGGCCTCCAGAATTAAAACTGTGATCCTGGGAGCCCTCTCTTCATCATGGAGTTCTTACTACCTTGTTTTTGAAATAAAGTTTTATGAATTTTCAAACAGTAAATAGGTGCTTTGAATGTTCTCAGTGTACTTGTTTTTATCAATTATTTTGTTTATAATTTGTAAGCTACATGAAATATTTCAGTTCCCCATCAAGATGTTTCAAGATTAAATTATGTAACATGGACTTGTTTTGAAACTAATCTCTATATCACATTTGACATGAATCAGGTCGAAGCATTTATGCAAAGTTTAGAAGATTGTTTCCAGTCTCAATCAATGAAGGATAATGAAGAAAATGTCAGGTCATTGTTGGAGCTTGCTGATTCCAAATGGCAGTCGGTCCTAATGAGTTTTCTTTCCCTCCAAGATCTGGCGTTCAACTTTAAGAGTGCAGTAAATATGGCAAGTTTTTTTTTATTCAATTAAACTATTTTAATACATGTTTCACAATTCATTTGTCAGTTGTAGAATTCAAGGTTGTTTGTGCTTGATCAACTACTTCGTTGTGCTTGTGTTCTTATGTTTTTGCTGTAATTGTTCTCTCTGTACATTCTCAAGTGAAATTTTCCAAATTATGTACCTTGTATCACATAAGTCAGCTGACATATTTATGTAGGTTTTATGTCATAGGACTAAATTCATTGAACATTCACTGTTGCTGTGTCAAAATCCTGGAACTTACTTTCTAAATAGTACGATGGACTGCAGTAGTTCAACAAGGCAACTCACCACCACCTGCTAAAGGCCAGTGAGGGATGGGCAATAAATACTGGCCTAGCCAGTGATTCCCACATCTCGTGAATCAATAAAGGAAGTAATTTTTCAGGGATAAAAGAATCAGAATATAATCAACAATATTATACTCTGATAAATTACAAATTTTGCCCTGAAGAACTTCATGAAAAACGTTTGATTTCTTTCAAGAAGAAGCATTTTGAATGGGCCAGCCAGGTTAAATATTACTTTAACCAGATGCACACACCAAACAATTATTTTCATAAATCTCTCATAGTGCAGGGTTGATTGGCACTCGTTCGTCCCCCTCATAGGTTCTGCAGCATTGGGCATTTAATTGGGGATGAGGGTGGGAAGTGAGCCGGGTGAAGACCCCTTCCTAATTCAAACCTGATTAAATCTGTGGAGGGAAGGTCTGTGGATGGCCTTCCCTTCCCTTTGTCAACTGAGGCTGTGAAGTGAATCACTAATATACACTTAAGGACCTTATCTCACTGCTAATGATGTTAATCTAGCAGCAGCAGAGGTGACTCAACACGCAGTAAGAAGCCATGCAGATTGCCCACTAGGTCCCAAGGGGGTCCTTTGTTCAAAGGCACAGTGCCTGGTTTCAGTAATCCAGTTTCAGAAGGGAGGCCCACCAAATGCAACCCTCTTGGCATTACAGCTCCTCTGAAAACCCATACCCCATTACCTCTCCACCCCTGTTATCACTCATCTATGGTCAGGGTCTATCCATGTTTTGAGACCTCAGCCAGGTATCCTACTGATCCAGCCACTGCTGCCAACTGGCACTGCAGTTCAATAAATTTGCTGAGCCCTGAGTGGGCAGCAGCTCTCGGCAAATGATATTTTGTCTCCAAGGTCCTTGATCTTTGGGAAAGCTGACATTGTCTAGCTAAGTGCCTGAATGATGTTTCACACAGTGGGTCTTCCCTAATAATTGGCTCTGCAGTGGGCAAGTAAGATTCCTTTTGACTCCGTTAAATACCATCCATTAGATTATATGATATAGGAGTAGAATTAGACCATTCAGCCCATCAGGTTCACTTTGATCATGACTGATATGTTTCTCAATCCTATACCTCTGCCTTTTCCCCATTATGCTTGACCCTCTTACTAAACAAGATCTACATCTGTCCCAAAGATAGTCAATGACTTGGCCTTCACAGCCTTCTGCAGCAATGAATTCCACAGATTCTCCACCCTCTGACTGAAGAAATTCTTCCTAAAGGCTCTGCCCTTCACTCTGAAGCAGTGCCCTCAGGTCCTGGTCTCTCCTACTCATGGAAACATCTTCTCCATGCCCGCTCTATCAAGCCTCTCAGTATTTTCTAAATGTCATTCAGATCCTCCCTCATCCTTCTAAACCCCGTTGAGTACAGACCCAGAGGCTTTGCCCATTTTTTTACCCACATTCTTTGCTCCCCGTCCAAGCCTATCCAAGTCCTTCTGCCTCCTCAACACTACCTGTCCCTCTACCATATTTTTGTGTCATCTGCAAACTTAGCAACAATGCCCTCAGTTCCTTCATTCAGATGATTAATATATAACATGAATAGTTGTGGTGCCAACACTGACCTCTCCACTAGTCACCAGCTGCCATCCTGAAAAAGATCCCTTTCTCTCCACTCTCTGCCTTCTGCCAATCAGCCAATTCTCTATCCATGCCAGTACCTTGCCCCTAACATCATGAATTCTTGTTTAGCTGCTTCCTGCATGTCACCTTGTCAAAGGCTTTCTGGAAATCCAAACAGATCACATCTATAGGCTCATTTTTGTCTAACTTGCTCTTTACCTCCTCAAAGAATTCTAACAGATTTGTCAGACATGGCCTTCCCTTCATGACTCAGCCCTATTTTACCAGGCACTTCCAAGTACTCCTTAATCTCGTCGTTAATAATGGACTCTAAAATCTTACCAACAACGCAGGTCAGGCTAACTGGCCTATAGTTTCCTGTCTTCTGCCTCCTTCCCTTCTTCAGCGGGGGTGTTACGTTAGCCATTTTCCAGTTCTCTGGGACCCTCCCTGACTCCATTGATTCCTGAAAGATCACTACCAATGCCTCTACCACTGTCCTCAGCTATCTCCTTCAGAACTCTGGGGAGTAGTCCATCCGGTTTGGATGATGTATCCATCTTTGGACCTTTCACCTTCTCCAGCATCTTCTCCTCAAGATGGCTACTACGCTCATTCCCTGACTCTCTTGAAGTTCTGGTATGCTACTGGCATCTTCCATTGGGAAGACTGATGCAAAGTACCTACTCAGTTCCTCTGCCATTTCTTTGTTCCTCATTACTACTTTTCCAGCCTCATTTTCCAATGGTCCAATGTTCATTTGTGCCTCTGTCTTATATTTAATATATCTAAAAGAACTCTTGCGATTTTCTTTTATAATACCGGCGAACTTACAGTCATATTTTATCCTCTCCCCCTTTATATGCTTTTCTGGTTACACTTTGCTGTTTTTTAAAGGCTTTTCAATCCTCTGGTTTGCCACTGATCTTCACCACATTGTAAGCTTTTTCTTTTGCTTTTATGCTGTCCCTGACTTCCCTTGTCAGCCATGATTGCCTTGTCCTCCCCTTCTTCCTTGCGATGAATTTCTGCTGTGCCTCCCGAATTATCCCCAGAAACTCCTGTCACTACTGCTCCACTGTCTTCCCTGCTAGGCTCCCCTTCCAATCAAGTCTGGCCAGCTCCTCCCTCATGTCTTTGTAGTTACCTTTACTCAATTTTAAACTGTTACATCTGATTCAGCTTCTCCCCCTCAAAATGCAGGATGCGTTCTATCATATTATAGTCACTGTCCCTAGGGGTTTCTTCATGTTAAGTTCCCTAATCAAGTCTCTCTCATTACATATCACCAAGTCCAGAATTACCTGTTCGCTATTGGGCTCTACCACAAGCTGGTTCAAAAAAACTATCTTGTAGACATTTCATGAATTCCTTTCCTTGAGATCTGTTAGCAACTTGATTTTCCCATCCACCTGCATACCGAAGATCCCCCATGATTATTGTATTAGTGCCTTTCTTACATGCCTTTTCTATCTCCTGATTTATTTTCTTCCCCACGTCCTGACTACTGCTAGGAGGCCTGTACATAACTCCCATCAAGGTCGTTTTTCCTTTGAAGTTCATTAACTTCGGGGTGGCACGGTGGCACAGTGGTTAGCAGTGCTGCCTCACAGCACCAGGGACCCGCGTTTGATTCCAGCCTCGGGCGACTGTCTGTGTGGAGTTTGCACATTCTCCCTGTGTCTGCGTGGGTTTCCTCCAGGTGCTTCGGTTTCCTCCCACAGTCCAAAGATGTGCAGGTTAGGTGGATTGGCCATGCTAAATTGCCTGTAGTCCTCAGGGATGTGTAGATTAGGTGGGTTATAGGGGGATGGGTCTGTGTAGGACGCTCTGAGGTTCGGTGTGGACTTGTTGGGCCGAAGGGCCTGTTTCTTGTAGGGATTCTATTCTCTATGATAACTACACCCACATAGATTCTACACCTTCCAACACTATATCGCTTCTTGCTATTGATTTATTTTCATTTCCTACTGAAAAGACAACTTCTCCCCTCTGCCCGTCTGCCTGTCCTTTCAATAGAATGTATATCCTTAGATATTTAGCTCCCAGCCTTGATCCTCTTGCAGCCACATCTCTGTGACCTTTTTTTTGCTTTAGGTTAACAATCCTTATCTCCATGTTTTAGTTTGTTGTTGCTGTATTGTAGTGGCAAGCATTGTAATAAAACTATATGGAAAATGTAAAGGTGAGGTCTTGATCCAGTAACCAAAAACTCCTTGCGAGTCAGATGTCTTGTTCGAAATGAGAGACTTTTTTCAGATACCAGCGGGCAAGGAGAAGTCACAACTTATTGTAGAGTTCTACAGTACCATATTTTAACTAATTGAGCAGCCAATTTAAACAGTTACAGGCGTTTATCTGACAAGCTACTTCTCTAATTACATCATCTCCCAGCTTAATCTTTTCCGTGATCTGCTATCTCTTGGTTAGGTTATTAGTGTGCGTCTGTGTGTCTAACAGGCAAAATTTAAGTCACCTAAGTTTTACATCAAGTATCCCACGATCCTTATCTATCAATCTTCTCTAAAAGATATTCTTCTTTGGCCCTTTGATAGCACCTGGCCCAATTTAGCCATCACCATAAGATTCTCTGCTCATCAAGTAAGCTGGGGATCCTACCAGTTTTGACTAGCTTCGGATCCTCATCTAGCATCCTCTTATGACTTCGCCTGTGTCCTAGTGTCTTAGCTTATTCTAGAATTGAAAGTTTGTGTTATAATTTATTATGTATCAAAATAAACTATAACTTGCCTAAAACGGGTACTCAAACTAAACTATCCTGTGCTCCTAACTCCATCACTGATGGCCAGACAATAGATTTTCACTGTTTCATTTTCTAATTAATGTTTTACAAGTTCTCCTCTGGTTTGCTCGGTGCTTTGGTTACTACTCTAGCAATGTCACGGTATGAAATTCGACGAGCAGTCCAATAGCAACTAGCAATTGTGCCCATCAGTACATGGGAAGCAATTGTATTCGAAGCTGAATATCCACCCTCATATCCCAGACCCAAATTGTCTGCTGCCACTGTGTACCGTCAACTTTGTCTTTCACTTCCTCACTGAGTTGTTTGATCTCCTGTTCGATTCACTGATACTGCTTCATTGCTGTCCAGCCCTCTCCCCTCTTCCTCTAGCTATTCTGCCAGTTTTGGAATTCACATTCCTTTGGGAAGGCGGTAGCTCAGCAAGTCCGTAGTTAGATCATTAGTTATGTTCGTCCACTCCCTATGGGAAGGCCAGATGTTAGTTTTCACTAAATGTCTCATTCTCGTTGATACCCAGGCATGGAATCAGAATCTCAAATTACTCACGTGGCAGTGGATATTATTGTACTGGTATTGAAGATCACTGGTGGTCCCCTTTTCCATGGTATGCCACCTATGTCAGTTTGTGGTGGGTGCTGGAAATTCCAAGGGCACAGCTTAGTATAGAACTAATACTATACAAGACTCTCAAATGTAATCCTATTTGGAAATATGCAGATCAACATTATTCTCTACAACCAACCAGGAAATCACTCCTGATCATGTATTTGGGGTTTGGGGAAGTCCTTTAGTCGCTTGTTATCTCCCATACAATCCCTATAGTATTAAATGTTTTGCAATCATGTTTATTACATTCAAAACAAGCTTAAAATTCAGGTTGAACATTGAACTCGTTATCATTTAGATGTCAACAAGCTCATTGTAGCTAACAGAAATAGTAAGAACTGCAGATGCTGGAGTCAGGAATAACACAGAAAAAAATTTTTCTGAAGAAGGGTCTCGACTCGAAACGTCAACTTTCCTGCTCCTCTGATGCTGCCTGACCTGCTGTGTTCCTCCAGCTCCACACTGTGTTATCATTGTGGCTAACAGTTCTAATTCATTAATAAATGCAGACTGGCTCTATACAATTATTCCAATTTTTTTTGTTTCAGACTTGGGGTTACAATTAATATGTTGGTGCTTTTTAGTATATATCTAGCCAGTGTGCTCAGGTACATTAAATGGAGTTTAGCAGCTTCTCTTGTTCAGGCTAGAAACATTCAACAGATAACTCCAAATCTTAATACTCACATTAGCTAGACAATAAAAGAAAAATATGGTACTGTATTAATTCCAACACAGATAACTTCACGCAGTCGGTAATAGTGATTCTAGATACATGTCTCACAACTTTAAACCTAACAGGAATCTTCTTGCTGCTCTTTCTAACTTATGGTACTGCTGTTTCCCATTCCCAGTTGCCTTGAACTACTCCCTATGTATACTAGATGGTTAACCGTGACATTTAATATCCCATGCTCCTAACTGTAAGTGGCATCACTCATGCTGTTATAGGACAAGCTTTGGGTTCCTTGGTTCTTTCCATGATCATGGTTACCAGCCATCAGCAACACTACAGTAATGTACTTATGTCAGATATGATTTGTCTGGATAGCATGAAAAACAATACTTCTAATTATATCTCGGAACATGTGACGATAATAAATCCAGTCAAGTGATCCTGTAAAGAGGGAACATGCCAGACACCAGTAATCACCAGTTAGTTCTTATTAATCTTTGTGAGTCTATGTGCCTTGATCTACACCCGGTTTTGCCATCTGTCTTTCCCTTCCATATACAAAGTCCTTGTCAGCAAAATGGTAAGCCTGGTTTTAGAAGTAGGACCTAACCATTCTTTAATCCCCTACAATCCATCTTGCAAAATCATGAAATTCGAGCTCACAAACATCATGCCCACAAAAAATAAATCATTGGTTCCAGTCATACATGCTCTTAAAGGAAGAAAACCAAATAAATAATGACAGTCTCAACAACAAATTGCTTTAAAGCCAGCTATAACACGCAACATAGTGTGACACAGGTACTGCTTTGCAAACACACTGTTGGAAGAGCGTGTGTGTGTGCGCGTGTGTGTGTTGTGTGCGTGTGCATGTATCTGCCTCTCAATCCACAACAGAACCCATCATTTGTTTCAGCACATTGTTATGGATTCGGCAGCAACCTTTCACAGTCAGTTTTTGAGGGGTGTTCTGAATTAGGTGATATATATCCACTTTTCTGTGGTCTTTAGTTCATGATGCCTGCATGTTCATTTCATCCCAGGTACCTCACGCCTTTCTTCTCTTTCTCTGGTGGGACTGAGTAAAACCCCGAGGTTAGGGTAGCCAGCAACAAATCTCTTATTTCTCATCAAAACTGTGGTACCCTCAGATGTGAATGGGACAGTAAATTTCTTTTCCAACACTCCAAAAATCCTATCATTTATGCTGGGTACAGAGCCCTTTCTCCCAGTTGGTAGCAAAGCACAACTGATCCCTTTCTTTTGCAGTAACTTACCTCTGAAGTTACCACTGATTCTGTTACATAATGCATGGTCTGCTGTTGGGTTCTGACTACAAAACCTAGTTGCCGTCCTACTATCTCTCTCTCTCCCTGCCTTAGCTTCGCTAAACTCTTGCTTCAACCAAATCTTGTCTTCCACTCTGTTTTCCCCTTACTCGATATATCCACACAATGTCTTCAGGAACTCCACTTTACCAGCCCACCAACCTTCTCCTCTATATGTTTATGTCATTCTACCCCTCATTTATCCCTTTCCTTCTGTAGAAGTCTCTTTGCCCATTAACTATTGCATAGCTATCTTCCCTGTCTTTCCTTAATTTCTGCAATTTTCATTGCAGTTGGCTACACTTTAATTCCTGGTGCTCACTCTTAGACTGATGGGCCAACAGTCCCATATGCTTTCAGTTCTCTTTCTTGTAGACCCTTTTGTCCACTGTTCTGTCTCACTGACTGGCCTGTTTGAAAATTGTGCAACCTGTACCCAGCCTAGAAATTCCAATAACTTAAACCTTTGTTCTTTTCTCAGAGCTGCTTCTTTTAACTTTCAGCAATTGAAGACAACTTAATTGTTCAGACAAGCTTCACAGGACTTTATACTGATCATCAAATAAAGCAACTATAACACCAACATGGACTCTCTATCATTCACATGCACACATACACCAGCAATCTAGACCACTGTGGTGCTTCAAACATAATTCCTAAGAAACTAACTTCTCCTTGACTCTGGTCCAAGTTTGTTTTGCCACTGATTCTATCACTGGGTTCTGGTATTGTTTCTGGACTTGTTTTATGATGTATTAATTATAATCATCTCCCTGTTTACCTTGCCCATTTGCTGGGTATCTCACTTGATATTCTGTTTGTCTGGTGACTCTCCAGGATTCCAAGTTTTCTTATCTATCAATTTCCTCTGTATTGTCAACCAGGAGCTTTAGTTAATAAAACAAAGAACTGCGGATGTTGGAGTTCTGAAACGAAAACAGAAATTGCTGGAGAAACTTAGCAGACCTGGCAGCATCTGTGGGGAGAAAACAGAGTTAACATTTTGAGTCCGGTGGCACATCCATTCTGGTGATGAACCACTGGACTCAAAATGTTAACTAGGAATTTTGTTTGGCCTATCTGGTTCCCAAATAAAGATATTAGCATTGACTTATAGAGTCATAGAGATGTACAGTATGGAAACAGACTCTTTGGTCCAACTCGTCCATGCTGACCAGATATCCTAAATTAATCTGAGACAACAAGGTGTAGAGCTGGATGAACACAGCAGGCCAAG
>NC_063338.1:39984557-40042228 GCF_021869965.1 Rhincodon typus
GGCCGCCTCTCTGCTCCTATGATGCTGCTTGGCCTGCTGTGTTCATCCAGCCCTGCACCTTGTTGTCTAGGGTCATAGTTTAACATTTGTTTGTACAAGCCAAAAGCAATTTTAAACAGCAAGTTTTTCTTCATAGAATGTGTGATCAATTCATGGAATGAATTCCTAGGGCGAATGATGGAGATGAAAACTCTGAAATCATTGAATCGGATCCTGCAAATGGGGAGTTTTAAGGCCTTTTATGGAGGATAAACTAAGATGGATTGAATTATCTTCCTCCTCCATAAATATATTGTAATCGATTTTAGAGATTATTCCAGATGATTAGTAGTCAACACAGATGTATTTTCATACATTTGGATGTATTTATCATTTATTTACAGGGTTTGTCACAAATTTTTCTACTCATTTTGAATAAATACTGAAGTAAAATTTGATCTGATGTCACCATGTGCATCTCATATAAATTATAAGCAATATTATACATATTTAGTGAAACATAGTTTGAATATAATATTTATAAGCATAAGATTAAAACACATCATGAAATTATCATCAGAGGTTAGTTTTGGGCTGTAATGTGATAACTTACTGCAAGGTGGCATGAATTATTAATTCCATTTTGGTGCTTTTATTTTTTATCTCTAGCAGTTGAATGCTGAAGTGGAATACAGAATAGCAATAGCTGAGCTTTTGGCACTGAAAGGTGTTTCCCTAAAAGAAAGAAATGAAAAAGTCATGGAGTTACAAAATCTTCATCAACAAGTTAAGAATAAAATAAAAGAATATGAAATAATTTTTCTTAAGACAGTTAAATTTCATAAGACCACTGAAGAGGTATGTGTTCAAATTTTTAAAAAATTAAAGTGTTCTTGAAGATGTTTGCATACTTTTTTGCTTCAGTTATTTTATCCCGTATGTCTAATTTTGATTAATTCAAATGATATCAGTTGATTACCCCATTTCTAAATCTTTCATATGATATATTCTATTCTAAATGTCACCACATTTCTAATTTGGCTTTTATGTTATGATTGTTTTGTTCTTTTCCCGATTAGTATAGTTGCATTGACATTTTAGTGAAATAATGCTCACAGTAATAGGAAAAAGAGAACAATGGAACTAAACTTTTCCATTTGAGAACTCTACCAAAATGTAAATTGTTGTATGGTGGAGTGAAAACGTGGGAATAGTCTACTTCTGCTCCTAATTTATATGTTCATATGTATTCTTCCATGTGATTAGTTACTTATCCTATTTGATGGCATAATTGTTGGTAATCCTCTGAAGATCTCCTCAGGCTCAAAATAACAGCAAAGACTGTAGAATCCATATAATATGGCTGGCTACATATTTCTGGGTTTCTTAGAGGTCAGTAGCAAATGCTGTTGCTTTGCCACTGTCTGCAACATTCAGGCCTATGAGAATGAGCACCCGCTTTCCTGTGGTGAGACAACATTTCTAATTTGGAGTAATCAACCTTGCCACAGTTCCGTGAGGAAGAGCAAAATTTAAAGGCTTATAAAAATGTAGAATGTGCAACATATCTATAACCGATGGCATGTTTAAGACACTCATTACTCAAAAGAGAGCAGGCTATGCTGAGATCAGATGCTTATTTAGTCAACATTTAGGGTCTGAAAACAATGCTTCAGTCCTTGGATTAGGTAAGGACAGCTTGATAATGTGGTTCAGAGTAGGTCGGCAAAATTATATTAGTATTTTGCCCACTTAACAATCTCATCATGGACAACAACAACATACTCTGTTTCCTTCAAATATGACTTTTCCACCAATGTCCTAGCCGTCCTCCCAAGTTCCACTCTCTGTAACTCTGCTGTTAGTATCCCAATTTGTCCAAAGTGTCGTTGACCAACTTTAGAATTCCTATTCTTTTCCAATCCTTCCTTGGCCTCAGCTCTCCCTACACTTTGTAATGTATCTCATTCCTACAATGCTACTGGATCTTTTTACCCCGACAGTCTCAACTCCAATTTTTAATTGTACTTTCAATCGTTCGAGGCCTAAGTTCTGGATATCCCACCTTCTCCCACTTATTCTGTCTCTCTGGATAGTTCTGAGGAAGGGTCACCCAACCTGAAACGTTAACTCTGATTTTTTTCTTCACAGGTGCGGCCAGACCTGCTGATCTTTTCCAGCAACTTCTGTGTTTGTAATCTGCCTCTCCCTCCTTTAAGATACTTCTTTAAACCAATGCTGTTCATCAAGCTTTTGGTCATCTGCCCTAGTATCTCCTTCATGGGCTTGATGTCAAAGTTTGTTAGTTAATGCTTTTGCAAAAACACTTTAGGATGTTTTACTACATCAAAGGTGCTGTATGAATGCAAATTGTTACTGTTCAATTAGGCTTTTAGTTTGGATTTGGGAATATTTATACAGAACTGCAAGTTTGTTTTCCTGTCTATATTTTGTAGTGACAAGTTGCATATATTCTGCCACCATCACATTTACACCACCGAAACCTTCTGTGGGAAATTACATTTACAGACATTAAAATATAGAAAAATTATTTTACTTTATTAGGAGCTGGATTTTGCAGGTTTTGTGGATGGTTGCAGGCAGCACCCAGTACCACTTATCCTTCTGAATCTGCTTGGATTCAGTTCATAGCACGGGTTAAAACAGGAATTCTAAAGCTGTGCATCTGTCACATACTGCTTCACCAGAGGCTGCTCTGTATGACAACTCCCCTCTCCTACTTATCCAACTCCTGTTCAACCAGGTTTAACTGGGCTTTTAATGGACATTTGAGTAATAGCTGCAGCTGAACATAAGAATATATAATTTTGCATTTGTGGAGTGTTACTAAATGTTGCAATTAAGATTATTACTAAATTTTTAAAAGCAAATTCTGAAAAAATCTTAGTTTTCTTCTGATATTTCAGTCTTTACATTCACACCCTACGGAAGTCTTAATCTTTGTATTCCTGTATGTTTTTTTTGAGTGAGCTTATTTTAGTGCTATGCGTTTCCTGGCCAGCTGTTTGTGAAAATTCTTTAATGCAAATGGCTACTTGGAGCGCTTGACACCAAAGCTTCAAGCTGACAACCCCTATTAAACAGCTCCACAATCAATTGCACAGTGAGATTGTTAGCAAGGCTTTCTTCAGGGTTAGCAGTTAAGAATCGATGTTTCACTATAGACTGCAAAATCCAGGCCACCTCTGGTAAAGAAACTGTCACTGATCTTTGGCGGTTCAAGGAAGCGGGAAGATCGATTGAATGCAGAATATGTATCAGCAAAAATTTTGCAACAGTGACGATATGTCTTTTGCTGGAGTTGCTTTGGTCTTATGACTATAATTTAAAAGCGTGCCTGTTGCCATTTGTACAAGATCAAGTGATGCCACAGATTTTCATTGACATTATTGCCTGTTAGCTGCTAGCATTTTGGTGCACTCATGCCAGTGAAGGATGCATTTTCACTTGGTCTACTGAACCTAAAGGAGCTTTGCAATGTTTCCTGTGGAATGTAATCCAAACAAACATTCCTGCGTGATCTGATTTATGACAGATGACTTTACATAGGAGGGTATTACATTCCCAAGCCTTCTGGAGAGCATCTGCCACACTTGTCCTGACAAAGCTACTTTATGTTGATGGGTATTCATGGCAAATGTATTACAAGTATATACCTGTTAAAAGACAGTATAATGCTTGACATGCTGCAAACACACTGCTGATTTTATCTCTGTATCTCAACCATTCATTGAGAGATCAAAATTTCCTGTCCTGCTTAATTAAAGCAATCCACCTTTTTGAAACTCCATAAAACTCCATGTCCCACTGCTAACATCTCAAATGTCCCCACTAAGAGTCATCTTTCACAATGCCTTTTACAATACGAGAAGAGAGGAAGAGTCACCGGACCTGAAACGTTAACTCTGTTTTCTCCTCCACAGATGCTGCCAGACCTGCTGAGCTTTTCTAGCAGCTTTGTTTTTGTTGCCTCTTTGACCAGTCTGTCTCCTCTCCACCTATCTTCTCCTCTATCCATCTTCTATCCGCCTCCCTCTCTCTCCCTATTTATTTCAGAACCCCCTTCACCTCCCCCATTTCTGAAGAAGGGTCCAGGCCTGAAACGTCAGCCTTCCTGCTCCTTTGATGCTGCTTGGCCTGCTGCGTTCATCCAGCTCTACACCTTGTTATCTCTTGTTTTTGTTGTTGTTGTTGGTGAAGAGAGAACCACCTGAGTCTGCAAGTTAAGCCATATTGTACAGAATAGCCAGTAAAACACAAGACACTAACATAAACATTCGAGAAAGAGTGAATGTGAATTCTTCCACAATACAAAATGCCCCTAATTCCTTATAATCACTAATATGTGCCAACCAGGAGATGTGTCAGTAGACTGATCTCTCTGTCGAAGCTAGTCTCACTGAATAAGGGTGATGCACACGTGAATAAAGTGAAAACAATCTGAAATATCTCTAAATGCAATTCAAATTTGAAAAGCCCTGGTGTCACCTTGAGATAGTAAGAACTGCCAATGCTGGACTCTGAAATAACACAGTGTGGAGCTGGAGGAACACAGCAGGCCAGGCAGCATCAAAGGAGCAGGAAAGCTGATGTTTCGGGTCAGGACCCTTCTTCAGAAATGGGAGAGGGGGAAAGGGGCTCGGAGCCCCATCGGAGGAAAGATCCTTTCAACATCCAGGTGCTCATGTCTCCGCAGGATCTGCTGCATTGTCAGCTGATGATGCGTTTCACCACTGAAAACGTTTCCTCACTGTGAGATCATCATAGTCCCCCATACACATTGCTGGCACTTTACATTTTAATTGGAATCTCTTGGAAGTGAATAAGAAGAAAGAAGGCAAAAGTGGCAGCCACTTTCTGCTCCATCATTGCCATGGTTAAAATTCCTCCTTATGGCAGACAGGTGCCTGATCTCTTCCAGCTATTGGCTGATTCTTCCAAATGCAGTGGATTGATGACGGACTGAATGGAGGTAGCAAGGCACTTACAAAAAAAAAGGCACCAGTAAAGCCCAATTTTACCAGGTATTTACAATCCTTCCAGGAGCACACAGGAAGCATGGAGTGATGGAGGGTATGCAAAAGCAATGAGGTGAAAAATTGGCCAGTAGATTCAGAAGGGAAAATGTCGGGTCTGTGATCTTGTCTGCAACATGTATCCTTAGACAATCCAGACTGTCAGATCTGGTGGCTCTGCAGAGGGCGAATCTGAGGTGGTTTGCTGGAAAAGTATCTCCCAGGACCTAAGCCACTCGAAGTTGGACAAAGATCAATCAGAGCCTCAAAGCAGTTGAGATTTCATCTGGCGATAGGCTAAACATTTTCAGGTTTGGACTCACTCAGTGAGGAGGACAGTAGTCCATAGTTGGGGATGCAGCTGTAGGGTGCAGCTATATAGCAGCCAGAGAAACTCCTGCAGCCAGAGAAAGCCACTGGAGCTGAGTGACTAGGCAACTGGGGCAACCTGTCAGCAGAAGGTGCTACCCAGTTCAATAGGTGCAGCAGGGGTTGGGCTACGTGGGGATGTTTGAGCACCAGTGTCTGCACAGACTGCACTTTTTCAACGAGGTTCTGGTAGAACTATGGGGAATAACGGATCAAGAATTGAGGCTTCTGGGGAGTGGCAGCTACCCAGGGCCTTTTGCCTTACAGACAAGATTGGCTGTCAAATTCTATGCCAGCGGATTGTCCGAGGAAACAGCTGTGGTCTCTCTTAGTCAGCAGCCTATTTGCATAAATTAGGTCATGGATACCATGACATTTGGACAGATCAACACATCAACATTTCAATATAATATGGTAATCAAGTGCAGTCCGCTTCAGGGCCGAGGCTGGATTTTCCCAAGTGCAGGAGTCCATTAATTATGCTCAACATACCATCAAGGCTCCCTCCTCCCAGTAGCCTTTGAGAATAGGAAGTATTTTCAGTTGATAGTCTGGTTGTGTGTGACCACAGTGATTCCTGCCAGCATGTGGAAGGTTTGCAGAAAGCTGCTATAGCACCCACGTCCTTAAAAGATCCCAACTGAACTGCCTCAGCTCTTCAAACAACCCGAACATCTTTGTGCCTGGATCCTGGGGACAAGGGGTAATCAGTAAAGTCGTGACGTCTGAGCCCTGTATGCAACCCCACACACAGGCAAGAGTCATAATTAACTGCTTTTAAATAGGCCTGCTATTGATGCCTCAGTAGATTTGGGAGCCTTGAGGTATTTCCCCAGGATTATCAGCTGCTGAGGACTGTACAACCTGGCATTCCAGTGGGAAATAACACTGGATCCAGAGGAAAACACCAAGTGAACCACATCTAATAATATGGAGTCGCACATGTCATGGATGAACTCCTCCATTGCCTTTAAGTGGAATTACATTGTCTCTGGAAATACAGACAGATCCTCACAAATGTCATACATCACCTGGAGTTTCTGCTACCTTGCAGATGGCACCTAAGCCTCACTATCTATAAGGAGTGGAGCATCATTGGGCCTCTCCTATGTTTCTGTAAAGTCTGTGGTTAGCACTGACTCCACTACCCATCTTGTTTATCTACACGGTGCTCACCAAATTGTGCCTACCATTCTAGACACATAACAGAGCCCACTGACATGTATGTGTCTATCTGTACTGGTGAAGAATGCACAGGAATGATGTGACAGTATCTTCCATTGTTGTTCCATCCTCTGAGCTTTCTAGTGTGTTTGTATCACTGGTCTTTCCCTCATTTGCTGCTAGACCAAATGGGAATATTAAAGTGTAGCATTTAGCTCTTCATCCAGCTTCTTATTAATGAGGGGCATGCAGTGGTGTTGAAGGTCTGAGTAATGGAACAAAATCTTTAGGAAATCTTCATACTTTGCACCTACCTCACTCTGTAACATGCTGTCCTGCAGTGACCCAACCTGCATGGCCACCTCTTCCTTTATTAGTGTCACTGTGGTGATAACAGTTGGTTGTTGATGTACCCTGACATTTTGAGAATGTTTCTCCTGCAAGCAGGAACATAGGCAAAACCAAGCTGCCTCATGTTGCCTATGTGCTGTTCACTCTAAGGCAGTGTAAATGTATAGTGTGGAGCTTATGGCATGCCATGGCGTGGAAGCCATTCAGCCATCATAATGCAGGATTCGTCCATGTCTGAGCATGGGTCTTGGATGCAGGTTAACTGAATGCCTCCATGCTAACACTGGTGCTTGATATAGCCCTGTTTATGGGCTGTGATCTTGCCTCTGATTTCAATGGACACTTTTCATTCAACTGAGGATTCCCAGATGCCAGCTTCTATCACTATTAACTGTTCCAGATCGCACCGTGTCATTCAATAACCTTCTGCACTAAATCTAGGCTTTGTCGCCAACTCATTGGCTACTCTGTTTCTGCCATTTCTAGCCATATCTTCTTGGTTATGACTGAGGATCCCTTCCCCATTCTTCTGAAGAAAAGACCTGTCTCTGTTCACAGCCTGCTTCCACAAGACTGTCATGGGAGGCATCACTGAAGCTTGAGGTGACCTTTTCTTGCATCTCAGGATTTCCTCATCTTTCCACCTCCCTCATAAGAATTTAATTGATTCTGAATTAAGGAGCTTTTCCTGTCCATGTCAAAATAGTTTCTGCATTGGGCAGAGGGTGATGCCAAGGTATGAAACACATCAGGTCTCACTCCTTGAGCTATTGGCAGCAAAATGATGTTACTTCTATGGGAGGCCCCCACCCCATCTCTCTGGCTCTTTCTCTCTCTCTCTGTCTCTCTCTCCACCCATCACCTTGTTGAATATCATACATCAACCCAAATTTCAGTCTTCGATCTGACTTTCTGGGTATTAACATCATAACAATTAGATTAATTATATTTCCAAGTTATTACTACTAATATTCCTTGGTTTTCGTATTCTCCATGGATTTGATGTTATCCAAAATTCTACTGCCAAATCCCCATTCAATCAAGTCTGTTCATTCATCTTGTGCTCACTAACCTACAGTGGTTCCCAATTAAGCAGAGTTTAATTTTAGTATTCTCATACTTAATTTCAAATCCCTCGATGACCTCTCCCGTTGTTGCTGCAAGTTCCTGCAGGCAAATATTCCTCCAACATATCAGCAGACCTCTAATTCTAGCCTCTAGAGCATCCCTTAGTTTTGTTACTTCATTATTGGGGACCTGCTTTCAACTGCCCATTCTGTAATCTCTGGAATTCCTTCTATACATTCCTCTGTCCCTCTACCTTGTGTTCCTACTCTAAGAAATTCTTAACATCTACCTAGCTGACCAAACATTTGGTCGTTTGCACTAACATTTCCTTATGTGATTTTATTTGGTTTTTGGAGCTGCTCCAGTGAATTGACTTTGGTATCTTTTATTACATTATAGAGATTGTTTATATATAGGTTGTTATTGTAGTGACTTTTGTTATCAATTATAAATTCACGGACTTCATTTCAGCTTGAGGTTATGAAGAAGACTGGAGAACTAGAATATCCAGAACTGTTAACAATGTCAGACAGTAGCAGAGAAGCAAAGATGCAACTTAGTCACCATCAAGAAAAGCAGTCACATGTGAGCCATTTGTACAAATTGTCCCTCACACTGGCAATGGATATCATCTCCATTACTCAGCAATCTGTAAGTTAATTTTAGATGGTACAGAAAATTTTCCATTGTGACACATAGAAGTGTATCTTATCTCTAGCTGGCTTACCGTTGATCATTTTCTTTTGAGTAGAAATTCATTGAGGCTTCAGTGGATTCTCTACAGCAAAAACTGAAAGCTTTAGAGAGTGAGAGCGTACAATGGAGTGCAAAGGCAGATCAATATGGAGAAAAACTGGAAACAAACTTGCATTATTGTACCATGAAAGAAGAAATAAATGAGGTTAGTACAAAAAACAAAATAGAGTTTTGAAAAATAAAATCAGTTGGTTTAAGACATCAGTGTGATGGATGAGGAATGTGCAGATTGCCAAATCTTGTGAATTTTCACTTTAATTAAATCTGCAAACTTCCACCACTAAAGTTAGTGTCTTGGACTGCTCTTCTTTCCATATTCTGATATTTGAATTGTGCTGCCAGCTGAAGACTGTTTTTACAATTATATATAAAGCCTTGGAAAAGGAAATACATGGTATTGACTAAAGAATGATTTTAAAAGTGGTCTTTATTATTTTAACATTAAGGGGGAGAAATTAGTCCTTGCAGAGCCCATTTCTGGGTGGAAAACAGGCAAATGGAAGCAGTTTAAGGACCAATATGCCATACTTGATTTGTGTAATTGCAAGAGCTAAACCATCCAAATATCCTAATTGAAGTTGAAATTAGGCCCCCTAGGTATATGAGTATAGAGGCTTAATTCCTGATTAAGGACCTTTTAAGGAACTTCAGGGGCACTGAAACACTCATTGTTTTGGCTCCTAATGGAGCTCATCCATTCATTCTTAAAAGGACTGCTGAGAACTGTTACCACCAAGGTAAGTATGTTTTTTTGAAGTTTACTTTTCTATGGAGCAAGAGGGACTACGAGTACATGCCTTCGATCCACAACTCTATTTGGCCAACTGGCAGCTGGTTCTTGATCATAACACTCCCCCTCTCCCGGATCCCATCCCACGTCTGTCCTGGGTAGCAGGCTGCATTCCCTACCTCTCCCCTGTCTGCATATCGGTCTGTGCACCCACTCCCCACCCCAACTGGTTATATGTGAATGCCCAAATTAAAACAGTTGCCATAGTCTGACCAGACCACAGGCCTACTCTCTTATTAGAGAGAGACAAGTGGTGGTGATTTAACCTGAGGGTCACTACACCACAGGCGAGGGGAAAGATTGGGAAGGAGAGTCCTTCATGGTAACTTTAGCTGGTGTGGGGATTGAACCTATGCTGTCGGCCTCACACTGCTTCACAAACCAACTGTCCAGCCAATAGAATACCCAATAGAATAGAATAGGAAACCAACTGTCTATAGAATAGGTCCCTATGATTTGAAATGGTGGGGTATACATCCTTGATATTTTGCAGGCTTTAGTTCGCAGATTTTGATGGTAGCCATCTTTATTCTTCCCTTTGGATAAGCATGCCATTCTCCCAAACACTGTATTAATGAGGGGGCACCCGATAAATACAGTGTAGAGTATGGAAACAGACCCTTCAGTCCAATTCATCCCTGCTGACCAGACATCCCAATCTGACCTTGTCCCATTTGCCAGCATTTGGCCCATATCCCTCTAAACTCTTCCTATTCATGTACCAACCCAGATGCCTTTTAAATGTTGTAATTGTACCAGCCTTCACCACTTCCTCTGCTAGCTCGTTCTATTCTTGGGGATTTATCTACCTTTATGTGTTTTAAGACCTTCAGCACCTCCTCTTCTGTAATGTGGACTCTGTTCAAGACGTCACTATTTATTTCCCCAAGTTCCCTAGCTTCCATGTCTTTCTCCACAGTAAATACTGACAAGCAATATTTGTTTAGAATCTCACTCATCTCCTGTGGCTCCACACACACAGGACCTCGCTGATCTTGAAGGGGCCCTGTTCTCTCCCTAGTTAAGGGTGCAGACTTGCTTGATGAGCCGGTGTGTTTGATTGCAGACACTTTGCCACCCCGCTAGGCAATATCGCCAGTGCGCCTCTGTTGAAGCGCCAGTGCTCTGTCCCGCCTGCGATCCATATGCCTCGGTTTGCTGGGGTGGTTGGCACCACCCCCAGTCCTGTTCTTCAGTAGCCTGTATATCGGGTCCAGCCCAATGTGCTCGCCAGCGGAGCTCCAGCCAGAATGCCAGGCCCCCAGGAACTCCCTGGCATGTCTCTGCTTGGCCTGTGCCACCATGGATGTGCTTCTTTGACATCAGTTCCGTCAAACTTTATGACTTTGGTGATTCTTGTGACCCTTCCTTTGTTTTCATATGCCAGAGATTGGTTTTGTGTTTGTAGAAAGCTACACTAACACAGTTAAATGAGGAAATAGGAAAAGATATTGAATACTAAAAGAATTCAGATTTAAAGGGAGCTCCAATTTCCAACAGGGATAATTTTATCTCCTTCACAATACCTTGAAGAGAGAATCGGACAGTAAAAGATGACTGAATGACAAAAATGCAGCTTTGGAGAAGAGCTGAGGATTACCGCCATTCAATTAGAATAGCAAGAAAGCAACATCTTGTGATTCCTGCACCGTGTTTTCACTTCTGTGACAAAGAGATGAGTGAACCACTCAGAAGGCAACAGAGTATAGATTTGTTTCTTCAAAGAATACGCTGAAGGACTGAAGAATCAATGAAGCTGTCTTCAGAGATTGTTGTTTTTGACTGGAAGATTCACAGTCAGTGCTGCTGGGACTGCAACAGGAGCTGTCACAAAGCACTCTGAACAAAAAGATGACATGGGGAATATATGAACTGCCTATTGTCACATCTGAGTTTGTCTCTAGACAGGGTTTTCTCAGCTCTCATATGAAAGTAGAACACTAGACTCATGCTTCTGCACTGCTGAAAAACTTTTCTGCTCATGTAGCGCTTCCTGTACCTTGTGCTCTTGTACAAACTCAGTGTGACTACTCCATTAAGCTGAAAGTACTTGGACTTTCATCACTTCTTCATTATGTAGTGCCTTCTCATAAGCACTGCTCATCTAACAACTAGCCTCACTTCACTAGTTGAAGGATTCAGCTCTCTCTGATCTAGAAAAGTGTCGGAGAAATCTTGACATACTGCATCGAGAACTGAAAATGCAGAGCGTACGATGTAGACATAGAAGCAGAAGTAAGCCTTTCAGGCCATTGAAGTTTGCTGTGCTGCTGGTGGGGAGGGGAAGTGGTAGTGGGGTGGTAAGAGGTTACTGCAGAATCTCCTTCTGGAAATGACAAAACTAACCCAAATAGTGAGGGTTTGCAATGCTGACCAAATCCTTGGAAAAACTGAGAAAATTCCTCACAGAAAAATCATCCAGTCGTCTTGACATAGAACTTCAGTAGGACTTCAGCAGGACATCTTCTATAATACCGTCCAGTCTTCTTTGGGTAAAAAACACATCTTTTTGGACAGGCTGAGAGAGAGCCTCACACAATGAAATCTAACAATCACCTGAGCATAGCAGTTCATAACTGAATGGACAATGGGTTATT
This sequence comes from Rhincodon typus, assembly GCF_021869965.1. Taxonomy (NCBI): domain Eukaryota; kingdom Metazoa; phylum Chordata; class Chondrichthyes; order Orectolobiformes; family Rhincodontidae; genus Rhincodon; species Rhincodon typus. Next base: position 39,996,668 of record NC_063338.1, read on the forward strand.
GGTTGAAATCATCAAACAACCCGAAAGCACCTTGCTGACGTGGAACTTAGAAGCTAGCCTCAGTTATGTTGAACATGAAACCGTCATCAATTCTTGTAAAATCCCATCTGGCTCACTAATATTCTTTAGGGAAGCAAATTTACCATCCTTCCCAAGATCAGCCTAAATTTGACTCCACAACCCACTACAGTGAGTTTGACTCTGAACTGCTCAGTGAAAAGGCTTACTAACCAACTTAATGAAGGATGGACAACAAATGTTGGTCTTGCCAGTGACACTTGTATAAGAACATAAGAACTAGGAACCAAGAGGAGGCAATTCAGCCCCCCAAGCCTGCTCCACCATTTGATATAACCATGGCTGGGCTGATCTGAACTCGGTCCCAACTGGAGTTTCCTGTTTGTGCTCTATAACCCTTCAACCCATTACTAATTAAAAATCTGTCTACCCCCTCCTTAAATTTACTCCATAACTCAACATCTATTCTTTTGGGGTAGTAAATTCTGCAGATTCGCCATCCTATGAGAGAAGTAATTTCTCCTCATCTCTGTTTTAAATCTGCTGCCCCTTATCCAAACACAATGACCCCTCGTTCTAGATTGAGGAATTGAATCCAACTTGAGGAAACATCTTTTTGTATGTCTACTTTGTCAATCCACTTTAGCATCATATGTACCTCAATTAGATATCCTCTCATTCTTCTAAAGTCCAGAGTTTATTGGTCTAAACTGGTCAATCTCGCTTCATAAGAAAAACCCTTCATCTCTGGAACCAATTCAGTGAACCTCCTGTGAACTGCCTCCAGTATAACTACATTCCTCCTCAAGTGAGTGGCCAAACTTCTGTGCAAAACTTCAGGTGTGATCTCAACTTATTACAATAGCAGCATCACTTCCTTGCTTTCATATTGTATTCCCTTAGCAATTATTGCAAGTATTCCATTTCCCTTCCTTATTACTTGTTTTACCTGTTTTCTAGTTTTTTGCAATTCATGCACAAGGACACCCAGATCCCTCTGCAACAAAGCACTCTGAACTTTCTCTACACCTTATTGGTTGAAATCATCAAGCAGCCCAAAAGCATCTTGCTGACATGGAGAGCATTGCACCAAATGGAGAAAGAGGGCATATAGTGGTAATGTCACAGGACTATAAATTCAGGGGCCCAAGCTAATTTTCTGAGGACATGGGCTCTAAAAACACCACACCAATTTATAAAATCTGGAATTTAGAAGCTAGCCTCAGTAATGATGACCATGAAGCCATCATCTATTATGGTAAAATCCCATCTGGTTCTTTAATATTCTTTAGATAATAAGTTGCCTTTCTATTGCTCTGACCAAAACGGACAACCTCACACTTCTACGTTAAACTTCATCTACCAAATTTTGGCCCAATCACCTAACCTTTCCATAAAAATTTGTAAATATCTTGTTTCTTCATTGCAACTTATTTCACGCTTATTTTAGTATCATCTAAAGCACTTTCTATCCCTATTCACTATGAAAGAATTAAGAAAAAGAAATCTAATTATGTGAAAACCTGGTGACTTAACAAGAGTATCGTTTTGTTCCTGATGACATAAAAAGTCTCTGCAAATACTTTACCAACTTAAGTATGCGTCACTTCAATCCAGCTTCAAACTGGAAGGCTAACACCCTCAAGAGTCTTGATCTGATCGAACACATTGTGTAAAGTAACTTTACACTTGGAGACGGTACAGTAATGATTGATCCTGAATCAAGAAATAATTTGGTATTAAAAAATTGACATTTGGAGTGACTGACCAAGGATCTTGATGTGGTCATCAACCTCAATGTGATGAAGAAAGTATTTCTTGTTCAACTTGCTGGAATCTCCCACATTGTGGGGGTGATCTCTCAAAATAAATCTGAAAAGGCAACCTTACTTTTCAAAGTTGTTGTTAGTGACTGAATTTGCTACACAGGCAGCATGTGACTTTCCCTTTGAGCAATCCTATCGCTGCAGTGCTTTTTTGCGCCATTATACCAGTGTTTCAAAATTCTGTTTCTGGCCTCTCCTTCAATTTTAGTGTGATTCCCTTTGGGAGATATAGATATCTTTCAGCCTGGCCAACCTATGGGCTCAGAATAATCCTTGAGATTGTATCAGTATGCATCCACATGATGTGCTTTTCCCTCAGCCTGCATTGTTTGCTGGACTGCCTGCTCCAATGTTGTGTCTTCTTTACTGGAACAAAATCTGTAACTTTGTCTTTATACTGTTCTATATTGAATAAGCTCATTCATCAATGCCCAATGGCATATATGTGTGAAGTGTTAATAAAGGAGTCTGCCGATTTCCCTGGTGATGAGACCACCGATTGAATATTCAAAAGTGAGATTCCTCTTTGGGGGTCAAATAGGAATTGAACACCCACTAAGACTGAAAAAATGCTGAGACTTTATGGGTGCCTTGCTGGATAACGATGTTGTCAGCATTGGCGCCTACCGCATAAAAGGAAATACTGACTTGGAGATGTTGCTGCTTCAAATGGAGGCCCAAGACTGTTCTTTACTTGTGGAATTGTGTGTTCAACCCCATTTGTATGGCTGCATCAGCCCTTTGACAGCATCAGAGAGTTGTGGAGGAGACAGGGACTGCTTAGCTTGCATGAATGTGCTACCTCTTCAGAGTATACTTTGCTGCATTTCACCTTGGTAACTACTTCACTGCACTTCAGATAAGTGTTCAAATGCTTTATCTCATTTCAAGGAAGCCATCAATTCGCTTAATTTGAGAAATCTTCTGAGGATCTCTTGCCTCATTATTCAACCTTGCCCCCTGGTTCTTTAGATTTTTCTGAACAAAACATTCTTCCCGAGACCACCTCTCACACTACCACCTGAAGAAAGAGCGAGACTCTGACAGCTTGTGTTTTCAAATAAACCTGTTGAACTATAACCCGGTGTTGTGTGATGTTTGACCTCGTCCACCCCAGTCCAACACTGACATCTCTACATCATGGCTATGCATGGTAGTCACAGATACACCAGATTCTACCACCTGGTTATGTTAGGTGAATCTATCTTCTTTATTTGTCTTGAAATATTGATATAAGGTGAGGTCTGACCTTTTGGTAGTTATTGAAATAAGTTTACTGTTGCAATGTATATGATAAGGTGATAGAGCTGGAGTAGAGAGTGAGAGTGTGTGTGAGGGAGAGAGAGAGGGGGAGAGAGTGTGTGTGTGTTTATGTGAGTGAGTGTGTGTGTATGTACGCATATGTGAGATGTATAGTGTGGTGGGGTCACCTATAATGCAACATGAACCAAGATCCCGGTTGAGACCGTCTTCTTGGGTACCGCACTCGGCTATCAGCCTCTGCTCTGCGACTTGTGTGTCCCAAAGACCACCTTGGAGGATGCTTACCCAAAGATTGGAGGCTGAATGTCCTTGACCACTGAAAGGTTCCCCCACTGGGAGGGAACATCCCTGTCTGGCGATTGTTGCGCGGTGTCCATTCATCTGTTGTCGTAGCATCTGCATGGTCTCGCCAATATACCATGCCTTAGGGCATCCTTGCCTGCAGCGTATGAGATAGACAATGTTGTCCGAGTCACATGAATATCTGCCGTGCACGTAGTGGGTGACATTCCCATGTGTGACGGTAGTGCCCATGTCAATGATGTGACATATCTTGCAGAGGCTGCTGTGGCAGGATTGTATGGTGTTGTGGTTGATGTTGTCCTGAAGGCTGGGTAGTTTGCTGTGAACGATGGTCTGTTTAAGATTTGGCAGTTGTTTGAAGGCGATAAGTGGAGGCATGGGGAAGGTCATGGCGAGGTGCTCATTGTCACTGATAATGTGTTGAAGGCTGCGAAAACATGGCATAGTTTCTCCACACCCAGGAAGTACTGGACAATGAAGGGTACTCTATCAGTCGTACCCCGAGTCTGTCTTCTGAGGAGGTCATTATGGTTTCTCGCTGTGGCACATCGGAACTGGCGATCAATGAGTTGAGCATCGTATCCTATTCTTATGAGGGCGTCCTTCAAAACCTTCACGTGTCCATCGAATTCCTCTTCCTCTGAACAGATCCTGTGTATGTGTAGGGCTTGCTTTAGGGGAATAGCTTTTTCAATATGTTTCGGGTGGAAGCTAGAGAAGTGCAGTATCGTGAGGTTATCCATAGGCTTGTGATAGAGTGAGTGATTGAGGTATCTGTCCCTGATGGAGATATGACCAAGAATGAGACTAATTCTAAAGAGTAGTCCATGGTAAGTCTGATGGTGGGATGAAACTTGTTGACATCACGATGTAGTTATCTCAGTGATTCCTCACCATGAGCCCAAAGGAAGAAGATGTCATCAATGTATCTGGTGTATATCATTGGTCGGAGGTCCAGTGCAGCAAAGAAGTCTTTTTTAAACTTGTACAAGAAAATATTAGCATATTTGGGTGCAAATCTGGTCCCCATGCGTGTTCCGTGTGTCTAGAGGAAGAACTGGTCGCTGAAGGTGAAGACATTGTGGTCGATGATGAAGCGGATGAGTTGTAGGATGGCATCTGGAAATTGGGCAGTTGTTGATATTGAGTACTGAGGCTGTAGCAGCGATGCTGTCATTATAGGGGATGCTCATGTAGAGTGCCAAAATGTCCATTGTGATGAGGAATGTTCCTGGTTTGACTGGTCTGTGAGTGCTGAGTTTCTGTAAGAAATCTCTAGTGTTGCGACAGAAGCTGGGGGTTCCCTGTACAATGGATTTCAAGATGCTCTTGACATAACTAGAGAGATTCTCACACAGGGTCCCATTGCCTGATATGATGGAACATCCAGGTGTGTTGCTTTGTGTATCTTCAGAAGGCAGTAGAAATCCCCTACACAAGAAGTACACGGGATGAGAGTGCATAGGATACTCTGAGGGACTGGATCAAAGGTCCTGATCAGTCTGTTGAGTTCACAGGTATGTTCTTTGGTCAGATCGGCAGGTAGTTGTCTGTAGTGTTTCTGATTGTTCATTTGTCTGTATACTTCCTTGCAGTAGTCCATTCTATTCTGTATGATGATGTCTCCTCCTTTGTCTGCTGGTTTGATGACAATGTTGTGTTTGATCTTGAGAGCATGGAATGCATTGCGTTGTGCCTGGGGGACATTTTGCGCTACCTTGTAAGTGCGGCTGATGAGTCTGGTATTCATGCATTCCCTGACGGCTTGAGCATACATGTCAAGCCCAAGGCATCAGCCTTCCAGAGGGATGCAATTCGACTCCTTCTGTGGCTGCTCCACCACAGACTACTGTGTTGACTGTTCCAGTTCATTGGTTGTCTCATCAGACGAATGAGACCCTGGGAATTCTTCCAAGATGTCAGCAGCGAGCCCAATTAGAAAACCAATAAACCGGAACAGTCAACAGAGAGATCACTCACGCACGCACACGCACACACAGACACACACACAAAACACACACATAGACACGCACACAGTCTCGCTCTCTCTCTCCCCCTCTCTCTTTCTCTCACACACACGCACACATAAGTCTATGGAGTGAATTTGCATTTGCAGATTTATAATTACAGATACGTTCTATTTTGTTCAAAAAGCACACAATTTGTAAACAGTCAATGTGGTATTTTATAAATTTCCTACCTTGGAAATAAAACCAGTCTGACTCCACTTAAAACATGGACAGTTTCTGAACAAGGCCTCACACTTAAAATGCATTGTCTGACCTGAGATGTCGCATTTGCGATACTGATAAAACCTTTAGTTATCCAAGGACAGTGACTTGAAAGAAATTCTGGGATTTACATATTAATCAATCAAAACCTGCATTTCCTTCCTAACTGATTACAGATTTAACAGACATCTTAGGTTTGTTCAATACAGTTGCATCAGTTCTACAAACCTTTGAACTTTTACTTTTCAAAATCTGTGTCCGAAGCCACTCTCTCACTATCACCTGAAGAAGGAGCAAGTCTCCGAAAGCTTGCATTTTCAAATAAACCTGTTGGACTACAACCCAGAGTTGTGTGATTTTTGACCTTTACTGTGTATAACAGTATTTAGTATTCATGCATAATAAATAGTGTTACTCTCAAGTCGAAGCCTGAATACAGTTCTTGACTTTACCTTCCCCTTGACTAGTCTGTCTTGACCCCAAACCACATGATAAATAATAATATTTTACGTATGGATCATTTACAATTTAAATTAATGAGGTAGATAAAAGGGCAGAATGTGTTGTATCCACATTTGCTGATAATGTAAAGACAAGTAGGAAAGCAAGTTGTGAGGTGGAGACTTTGCAAAGAAATATATTAGTAGGTTAAGTAAGTGAGCTAACATTTGGCCAATAGAGTACAATGTGGGAAACAGTGAATGTTTCTACAATGGTAGGGAGAATAGAAAAGCAAAATATTATTTAAATGGAAGGAAGCTACAGAATATTGAGGTACAGAGTGTAATGAAATTGTTTCAAAAGTAACATTTATTTGAGGACTTGAGTTTGGAAAGTCTGTGGAAAATGGATCTACTCCCAGTTATGTGTGGATATCTGGATTTGGTTTGGGGGAAAAAGGAACTGGAAAGTCTTTGGGACGTTGAAACCTTTCTTAGGCTTCTTAAAAATCATGTGGCTTCAGACACTTGTTCGAACTCACTTCACAGGTGTCACCTGCGTGAGTTTCATGGCTAGCTTGTTTGATCAGTAGGTGGATCAGCTGGCGAGAACCTGCTGAGATCAAGCCGCTCAGCTCATGCCTCCTTTCGTTTGAAGCACCTTTGTGGTGAATTTAGTTTGAAACCTGATTTCAGTCACTCTTCCAGAAGAACACTTTGCAGCAGTATATGTCCTAAGCAAGCTGTGTTTGTTAAAGTCCCAGAGATAAACGTGCATGATTAATAATTTGACCACATGCAAAAGACCATCGGATTGATAGGCTGCAGAACATCTATGTCTTCTCCTTTTTGCAATAAGAATAGCCGCCTTTGGACAGGAAATGTTTTTTAAAAGTGATTCACTTTGTTCATTTCTTTCACTTTTACCTGAAGTGTGTGTATTTGGGGTTATTTAGAGAGGTAAAATTTACACTTTCATATTACAAATTGTGTTAACCAGTTCAGCTTCCTAATTAATAATAAATTTAAATTCTTGTGTTTGTTAAAGTGACGTGCTTGATAGATCTTTTCATTTCAAATCTATTATGGAGAAAGGATACAATTAGCAATATTGGGATTTGCTTAAGACTGTAAGTCATTGGAGCAGAAGTAGGCCATTCAGCCCATTGAGTCTACTGCACCATTCAATGGGAGATCATGGCTAATCTGATAATTCTCAGCTCCTCTTTTCTGCACTTTCCCCACAATTCTTGCTTCCCTTTGTGTTACAAATCTGTCTATCTCAGTTTTGAATATACTTAATGACTCAGCTCCTAAAGCACTCCACAGTAAAGAATTCCACAGACTCAGTAACCTCTGAGAGAAGAAATTCCTCCACATCTCTGTCATATATAGACAACCCATTATTCTGAGATTATGTTCTCTTGCCCCTGGATTTTCCCACAAGGGGAAACAACCTTTCCATATCAAGTATCAAGTCCTCAGGAATCTTGTATGCTTTAATAAGGTCTCATACCTCTAAATTCCAATGAATACAGGGCCAAACCACTCATCATCTTCTCACAAAACAGTTCCTCAGAATCTGGTATCAATCTTCTCTGGATTGCCTCCAATGCCAGGATATCTTTCATTAGATAAGGGGTCCAAAACTGTCTACACTATTCCAGCTGAAGTAGTACCTTGTACAATTTTTGCAATAGTTCCCTATTTTTATACTTCATTCTCTTTAAATGAAGTCCAATATTCTATTTGCCTTCCCTATTACCCACTGAACTTGTGTGCTAGATTTTAGACATTTATATACAACAACTGCCAAATCCTTCTGTTCTCATAGCTTTCTTCAGTCTTTCTCCATTTAAATAATATTCAGGTCCTCTATTCTTCCTTGATGTTTGTAGATTCTTTCCGGATCAACATGTTCAGAGATGTTATTACACACCTCTGGAGCATCGAATTGAACCTGGGTCTCCTGACTCAGAGGTAGGAATATTACCACTGCTTCCACAAGACCCCCTTCCTTGATATTTTTAAAGTCACATTTGACTCTCGGATGAGAGTGACAGTGTCCTCCTTACATCTTGTTAGTAACAAGAGGGATCTGGGTGACCTCCTACGTGAATCATAAACGTTAGCATGCAGATTCATCATGTAATTAGGAAGCAAAACAGAATGTTGATCTCTATTGCTGGGGGATGGTGAATAAATATACAGCTGTACAGGTCATTGATAAAACCACAGCTGGAGTACAGTGTATGGTTTTGATGGTCTTATTTAAGGAAGAATATACTTGCATTAGAAGCAGTTCAGAAAAAAATTGAGGCGGATTCCTGGGATGAGGGTAATGTCTTATGAGAAATGGATGAGCAGCTTAGGTTTATATCCATTGAAGGTTAGAAGAATGAACAGTGATCTTCTTGTAACATATCAGATCCAGCTCTTCCAGCCATCCATCTCTTGTTTCTTATGTTCTTAAGAATAAACAAACAACATGAGTTGAATGAACTTTCTCATATAGAAGTCTGATCCAGACCAAACAGATTAATATTTAATTTACTCCAAGCATGAAATATTCTTCAGTTATTCATATTTATGTTGTCTAGTTCTCTGAATATTGTCATTCCAGTATATCTTGAATTTTACTTCATGCGCTATCAATTGTTACTACAATAATAGTTATATTTTAGATTCAAGTTCAGAATGAATAACTGACTGAATATGATCAAATTAGATGATCTTTCAAAAAAACTTAGAAGCCTTTAGTTGTGCATTTAAAGATTTGCCAGCGTTCAACCTGAGTATTTTTATCTGCTTTAGACAAAGTAATGGGTATTTTACAGTTTTAAATTATAGTATACTTTGGAAGTGCATAAAATTTAATGGGGCAAGGGAATTGTATTGTGGAATATGTAGAAACGTAGCACCAAATCACAGTGAGCCCACACCCTCAGCCCTTAGTGAAGATGTATACTAAAAGAAATATTAAAATGCCAATTTGAAGCCAAAAGACTATAGTTGCAATAACAACAATTAAGCTATTAGATTTGCAGAATAAGTGTCATTGTGACAATCATTACTTTGATTTTATCTTATCTTTTAATCATTCTAAAACTTGCATTTCATTGGACTGCAATGCATGTCTTTGCATTTTCAGTCCAAGGAGTGACATACTGACCTATCCCACTTATGGATGGATGTGACAACTGCCTACTGTGTAAATGGGGCATGGTTTGCCTTCCCCTGCCCGTTTTGCAGTATCAGGGACCTGTCAGAACAGAAGTGCGACTCTACATTTCCAAAAACACCTTGATTTGGAATCTTCTTGTAAAAATGTGGAGCTTTATTTTGTGTTGAGAAGGTGCAAAGTTGCATTCTGCGTAGGTTGCTACTCCTTGGAAAATCCAGCTCAATATAACTATGGTGGTGTGGTACAAAAGAAAATTAGATTTTGAAGATGCTTTCAAAGTCCACAGGTAGTAGCAGGAGCTCCGTTCATACCTCAGTTTTGTTTATGAAAGCTATATTAAGAAACTACGAAACTCAGAGTGACATTGAAATTGAATCACCAAATGCAACTCATTAAACTTGTGACCAGGCAATTAAATCTGAATCAGAAAAGATAACATATATTATATCAGCAGCTCTCAGGGTGAACAGATCCTCTCACATCCCCTGGTCACCAAGATGGCTGACATGTCACCAACTTTAAATTTGGCTGCCCTGTATGAGAGCCTGAAGGGGAGGAATTGCGGAGAACTGCGGCAACTCTATACTCCAAGAAGCCACTAGTGGTAGCTGCTGGGACTACACATTGTAGGAAAAGCATGGATACCAATCTTTAAGGTAAGTTCAGATGTTTTGGCTGAGGAGGGATCAGAGACCTAAACAAGAAAGGCAAAGTGTGTGTGGATTTGGGTTTTAGAGGGGGCAGGTGGGGGGTGCAGGGAGAGGGATGTATCACCTTGCGGGGGAAGAATGTGCCCCAGTGGGCACAGAAGATTCCCCCAAAGAAGCACTCCACTTCCTTAGGGCTATCTCTATGCTGTGAAATATGCCTGGCTGGCTTTTTTGCTTCTACTTTTCCCAGCCCCACACATCACAGTGGAGGTGAAATGAAGTACCTAATGGGTCTTCTGACAGCCTCAATAGCCGAAGGTCAGTAATATAAGAGGTAGGTCAGTAATGTAAGAGGTGGTTCAGTAATATAAAAGGTAGGTCAGTGATATAAGAGATAGGTCAGTAATATAAGAAGTAGGTTAGTAATATAAAAGGTAGGTCAGTAATGTAAGAGGTAGGTCAGTAATGTAAGAAGTAGGTCAGTAATGTAAGGGTAAGTCAGTAATGTAAGAGGTAGGTCAATAATGTAAGAGGTAGGTCAGTAATATAAAAGGTAGATCAGTAATATAAGAGATAGATCAGTAATGTAAGGGTAGGTCAGTAATGTAAGAGGTAGGTCAATAATGTAAGAGGTAGGTCAGTAATATAAAAGGTAGATCAGGGTGGATGGGAATGCAGGGGTTGATGACCCGCTTTATTGTATATGCCACCCCCCTTCATATACTTCACTGAGGTTGCGTAAATTGCACCCTATACGCTTATCCAAATGAGCTCTTGTAAAATATCATCGAATTAGCAAGCTCAGCAGCTGCATTAGGAGAGATGCTGTGAAATGTAAAAGTAGCAAGTGACTGCAGACCTAAAAAAAGATGTGGAGGAAAGACCACCCAAACAATTGTTACTCTGTACCATGAGTTTGAATTATAATGTTGTAATTCCCATACCAATAACTGCATATTTCTATAAATTGTATTCCAAAATTGTCTCTTGTTTTCTGGACTTAACCAAGAGATGTAGTGATTGCTAAAATAAATAATTATTCCTTCTTGTCCTCAACTCAATGCTTTACAAAAAGCAATTTAAAAAATCTTTTCAAATTTGTAAATGGTAAATGTTCATTCAAATGTGAAAGCTGTTGAAAAGTTTTTTTTAAAACTGATTTAAAATAGATTATAACATGAGGTCTAGATGTTTGATGCACAACTCTGTGGCTGCTGTAATTCTAAATTTGTTCATATTGTAGAAGTAGAAAAATGAAATTGATACAACGGAATCCAGCACGGTCAGATCACTGCAGCCCTCACTCCTTTATGTTCTTGGTGTCAAATTCATTGTAATAATGATTGAGGAAGGGGTGTGGGGGGTGAGTGGGAGATGGTGTTCGAACCACATTCCATACACCCTCTCAAAAAGAATGAGCAAGCGATTCAGGAATTCCTACATTTCATTCTCATGCCATTATTAGAATGGTATTGAGAACGTGTTGCCTACTCACCTCTTAAGGGAATGTATCATCTGGAGATACCAACTGACAGACCAATGGAAATAAATCATTGAGTGAATATAAGTAATCCAAAAGTAAGAAAATGCCAGAATTGTAACATTACAGTTTGATAGTAGATAGCTTTGAAACAATTACTAAGCATCATTGTACTTGTTGAAAGTGTGTGGATAACAGTGACATATATAACATCAATATTCTGGGCCTTGTCAAAATGTTATAAATTTGTCCATTATATTTAAACAGGTTACTATTCCCTTTTCTGAAGTAGTGGACACGACAACTTCATAACAATATTCTAATCATACATATCCTATAATCCCATAACATAATTTTAAGGTCATAGACTTTCAACGTTTGAATAGAAATTAGACGGGGCTAATTTGACTCAGAGCTGTGCAATCAACATGTGTCTGAACAGAGAGACTGACACTGTGCAAAATAGGTTTGGGGAATGTACTGCACCTTCAGAATGATGTTTTGGAGCAGTTACTTCACACAGGCAGTTCACTCTACAGTAAGAATAACTTTCAGACTCTGGGCCTGTCATAAGTGAGGGAAAAGTGTCAGAACTGGCAAAGTAGGTGTTGCGCCATCATCAGAACCACAGAGTCAGGAAGTAATCCCATTCTCCCTCATTCCAGAGAGAAAATCTTTACAAGCTTACCTAGAGTTTACTTCCACAGAGGCATCAGAAGTAGAGGGAGCATTGGCCAAGATTCATCGAGGGCTGCCTACAAAATAGCCCTCACATATTCACATTAGGCCCAAAGCCTTGCACAGGCTGACTTACTGCAAAATTGATATGCTGTGAACACCAATTATATTCCCAAGAATATATGAATACTTCTACCAATTTCTACACGAACATCTATAACAAAGCAAGCTGTTAGATCTTCTAGGTCACCCATAACTCTGTTGGCTTACTTGAGAAGTCGATATCTGAAAGCAATAGAATTTCTTCCCTCCAAGATACACTTAAAATGAGTGGATATTTGCACTATCATAGAAAACTAATGTTACAATATTTATTATTACTATATTAAAATGATTCACTTATGTAATGACAAATGCACTGTCTTTGTACTTTTAATAAAGAGGTATAATCCCTACAGTAATATTGTTATGAGAAATAAAAACCAGCTCCTTTATGATCACATATTTATAATGTATAAAAATTCCCATGATTTTGCTAGGAATGTTTCAACCTAATTCTTTGAAGTTCAGTTTAAAGTTGATGATGAATATATAATAATCCTGTAAAAATATATGTCTTTAGTTAAAGGAATCCTATAAAGAACTCAAGAAGAAGTTTAATAACTTGAAATTTAATTATCTGAAGAAAAATGAAAAATTCCGCAATCTGAAAGCTGTCCGAAATCAAATCCAGCAAGTTGAAATATATACTGAAAAATTTGAGGTAATGCTATGAACCTATTTTTGTTAGATTTTAAACCAATGAACTGAAGACATTTGGTGTACTTTACTTTTTGTTACAGGTGTCTAATTTATATTGTGTTTTCTGTATTAAAAGATATTCAAAAAGAAAATGATTCAGTATGTGACAAAAGGCACTACTGTGCTGGAAAAGCACGTCCCGAGAGCGGAAGTTAATGTACTTGAAGAAACGATGAATGAAGTTCAGAAACAAGTGAATGACCTTGACAAGACAGTGGAGGAATACAAACAAACCTTGGACATGACGATGCAATTACAACAGGCAATGGAAGAGGTAGATATTATCGTACTACTGTACAATTAGACCTTACTTAACATATTGTCTTACTAGCAATGACAAAGAAATGATGATTATCATGGTTGAATATTCAGTTGTTCAATCCTCAATTGCTTTCTGCTCTTCGTTAACCATTTCCCATTGATCTTATTAATCATTTTAAAAATGTGGTATATTATTTTTATATTACCAACAAAAACGCTTGCCTAATGCCGTGCATTTTTAAAATTCATTTATGGTGAGTGAGTGCCGTTGGCTAAACCAGCATTTATTGCCCATCTATAACTGCCTTCACCAAAGTGGTGATGTACTGCTTCCTTGAACTGCTGCAGTCCATTTGCTGCAGGAATACCCACAATGCTGTTAGGAAGAGAATTCTGGGATTTTGACCCAATTACAGTGAATAAACGGCATTGTTGTTCAAAGACAGGTTGATGTGTGTCTTGGACAGAAACATATAGGTGGTAGTGTTCCCATCTGCTGCCCAAATCCTTCTAGATGGTACAGGTGACACTGTCGGAGGAGCCTCGATGAGTTAATGTGGTACACCTTGTAGGTGTAACACACTGCTGCAGCTATACATTGGAGGTGGAGGGACTGAATACGAAAGATGGTAGATAGGATGTCAATCAAGCAGGTTGCTTTGCCCTTGACTGGTTTTTGACTGCTGTTGGAGCTGCACCCACCAGGTAAGTGCAGAGTATTCCATCACACTCACGATTTTGTGGACAGGTAGTGGGGAGTCGGGAGTTTAATCGCTCAACGCAAAATTCCCAGTTTTTGACCTAGCCTCGTTGCTACAGTAATTATATGGCTAGACCCCAGTACAGTTTTTGGTCAATGATCACCCTCAGGTTGTTCATAGTGGGGCAGGAATGTGGTCAGGGCCCACAGCCTTTATAATACCCAGTATCTTTAGCAGTTTCTTGCTATCCCATGTAGTGAATCACATTGGCTGAAGCCTGGCATCTGTGATGCTGGGTACCTCAGGAGAAGGCAAAGAAGAATTATCACTAGGCACTTCAGGCTGAAAACTATACAAAATGCTTCAGTCTTGACCTTGTACTGATGTGCTTGAATCCACCATGTGATTGTTGATTGTTCATCAAATGTTTTTTAACTTTATTTAAATTTAAACAAATATTTCCAGCGTAATCAGATTATAACTCAACAATGTCATTAAAGCAAAGTAGCCCCTCACTATATACGTTATCTAAAAAAGTACAGCATTTAAGTTTCCTCCAGTCGTGCACACAAAATTGGGAAGTGAGAAAGAATTTCTGATTGAAAAATTATTCAAAGTCTGGGGAAGGAAAGGACTTATTGAATATTCAATTGTGAGACTGAATATGTTTTCTAGTCACAAAATTGTTTACAAGTAATGTGGCATTTTCAGAAATGCATTTACATGTGTGCATTATTAAATATATTAAATTGCTTACTTGCATTTCAGAGTCAGTTTTGGTGTGAGGATGCAAGTGGTACAGTTGTTCGAGTTGGGAAGTATTCAGCTGAGTGCAAGACAAAGGAATCAATGGGAATTCTTTACAAGCAGTTTGAAAAGTTTATGTGGCCTACCGTGCCACAACAAGAAGAGAGAATTCAGCAAATCACAGAACTGGCAATGCGACTATACGGTTAGAATGAATATTATTCTAATTTAAAACATTGCTTAGCTTGCTGAATGCAAAAAGTGTTAATGTAGGGGTTTCTATGATATCGTTTGCAGTAGATGAATGCCAAAAATCAAAGAAACTTTCAGCAATGCTAAATGCATTATCATGATTTCCTACTTAAAAATATCAGGTGGGCTTGTTTTTTCACTATTGTTCATAGATTGCCCAAAAAAAGTGAAGACAGATTGAAACCACTGTAAGCTTCTCAGCATTGTCTTTGGTGTAAAACAAAAATAGTATTGAAGGTAATGGATGATGGAAAAGAATTATAAAAACCTTTAGGTTTTAAATGGAAAGCAGTTTGGATTTTCAGAAGACATTTGAAAAGGTGCCACATATCAGGCTACTTAATAAGATAAAGCCTATGATGTTGGAGGTGGTAAATTAACATGGATAAAGGAATAAAGGGCAACTGTTTTATACAGAGAGTGAATTGTGTGTTGAATGAACTGCCAGAGGACATGGTCGTTACAGGTACAGTTATAACATTCAACAGTCATTTGGGTAAGTACATGAATAGGAAAGGTTTGGAGGGCTATGGGCCAAATGCAAGCAGGTAGGACTAGTTTAGTTTGGGAACATGATCGGCATGGACTAGTTGGACCAAAGGATCTGTTTCCATGCTGTGTAATTCTATGATTAACCAAAAGAAGACAGAGAGTTGGGATAAGGGGGACATTTTCAGGATGGTAACTTATAACTAGTGGAGTTCCACAGGGATCCATGTTAGGACCATTTACATTTACATATATTTACTATATATATGTTAATTACTTGGATGAAGCAGGTGAAAATACAACAGTAAATTTCACAGATAGCACAAAAATAGATGGGAAGGCCAGTGGTGAGTTTCAAACAAGGAGTCTGCAGAAGGATATAGACTGGTTAAATGACTGGACAAAAACTTGGCACATGGAATATAACGTGGGAAATGTGAGATCATGCACTTTGGCAGGAAGAGTAGAGGAGCTGAATATTATTTAAATGGCAAAATACTGCAGACAGCTACAGCACAGTCCTTATCCATTAATCACAAAAAGCTAGCACACATGTTCAAATAGCAGGGGAAGTCAGATGGACTATTGGCTTTTATTTCAAAAGGAATGGAATATAAAAGTAGGGAGGTTTTACTAAAGCTATACAAGGCACTAATGAGGGCACAGCTGAAATACTGTGAACAGTTTTGGGACCCTTATCTAAGGAAAAATCTAATGG
This sequence comes from Rhincodon typus, assembly GCF_021869965.1. Taxonomy (NCBI): domain Eukaryota; kingdom Metazoa; phylum Chordata; class Chondrichthyes; order Orectolobiformes; family Rhincodontidae; genus Rhincodon; species Rhincodon typus. The sequence goes on from NC_063338.1 coordinate 40,012,710, forward strand.
CATCAGAGACAGTCCAGAAAAGATTCACTTGGTTGATACCAGTCATAGGAGGACTGTCTTATGAGGAGTGGTTGAGTAGGTGGGCCTGTGTTGCTTAGAATTTCAATGAATGAAATGTGATCTTAATGAAACATTAACAAGATGACGATGTCATAAATCTTTGATTTGTATAATTTTTAAATGTAGAGATTTATTGCTCCTTCAAAAAGATCCGCGCAATGTTTTGAATTCGCTTCAATATTTAGAATTTTGTACAAGTGACTGTGGTAACCAACTAGCACTTTAAGGATAAAACATATTTCATAAAGAAACACTTCTGCCAATGATAATTACACAGATGGTTACCACTTTTCAATGTTGTTCTTTGCCAACAGAAATTTCAAGAACCGTGCTGACAACATGAAACTTATACTTTTCTATGAATATTGATCTGTCAGTCTTTCAGAATCACATTAGACTTCTGTCTTCATTTTCTTTGTGCTTCAAAAAACATCTTTTTAAAATGCATTTTCTACGACTTACAGATTATTTTATGTGGCAAAATATTGGTGATTTACCACCTGTAATTCAAAGATTGAACAAGTACCCTATCTGATGTAATATACATTGAAAATCAGAACTACCTGCAACTGGGGGGATGTGTATTGAAAATTAAGTTAGATATATCTTCCTTTAATCTGAAAGGCAACACTGGTTTCATGTCTATATTCACACCTAAAGGTCCTGAAGAAGCAAATAAATTTGTGAAGAAAATGGTAACAAAGCACAATGAGATTCTTGAATCAATAAAGGAACTTTGCAATGGGTTAAGAGAGCTTGAATTAAAACTTCCTGATGTGGTAAGCACAAAAACAGTTCTATTTTTGCAGTTAATATTGACATTGGGTTAACTAAAAGTTATATTTATATCAATAGGATAAGGAAATCAGTTTAAATAAAGAAATCTGTTTGGATAGCATTACTTGTATTTTTGAGGTACAATTTCTTTCATACATGTATTTGTGCAGGTTATTTTTGCTCAGTTTCAGCAGAAATTAACTCTATTTTGCAACACTTTTGGTTAATTTTTAATGTCTCTAACTAGAAATGACATTCTTGTATATTGGCAAATGGAAGATCTAACAAAATACCACTTTGTGATACCAATTTCATAAAGGTAGTACAATTTCTGATTCAGCATAATTCAGGAAACAAAATACAAAGGCACAATCAAATACTCAAAAATCAAGGGTATGAGTAAATTCCATCAAAGGAAATTTTTGATTTTTGTAAGATTAATACAGACTGAGGCAAGTTCACTTTTAAGCTTCTGTATGCTGCCATTATAGTAATAAAACTTTTCATATGCCCTCGAAAAACTGTGAAATTCTTAAAGTAATTCAGACCATTTCAAAATAATTCTTATTTCTGAATGACATGAGGATGTCAACACAACACTGAATAGCAAAAATGCTGTCTTTGCCAGAAATGAGCCCATTCAAAGGAAACATCCTGGGAATGATAGATGTGTGCTTTTGACTAACATATTTTAACATAACTTGCACTGAGCTGACATTCTGTATGTTGATGTTAAATAGACTGAAGCTTCAGAAAATGCAGCAGAAAATTCAAGTAAATCAAATGAAGCAGGAAATGCTCAGCAGGAAAGGCAGGTAAATATTTATAAACTGATCAGAAAAATCAAAACACATTTCATAAATTGACAATTGAGGAAAACGGTCACTTATTTTGTCACAATGTAGGAAAGAATGCTTTCATTTGATTTCTTGTGGCTCTGTGCAAGAAATGATGAGGCGCAAGTGGCACATTGTCTTGTGGGCCAGAACATGTCCACAAATGAGGGATCCCCTACCCCACAGAATCAGCTGTGAGGCTGCCAGGTTCACTGCATGGTCTTCATATGTGGCAACAGAAATGTTAAATTTCCTATAGAATTGAGGAGTGGCTCCTAATAGGGTCACTTGGGTGACTCATTTGGGAAGCTGGAGGGTGACATATCAGCCCATTTGCTGCTGTTGGCACACAGGCATGGTAACAGGAAAATGTCTAACTTATGCCACAGATACTTTGGAGTAGACAGTAGCAGCTTGAGGAAAATGCTTTGAAATAGCTCGTGGTCAGACTTTACTGTCATTTTGTATCTTTCAAATGGATATTAACTAGAATATTCACAAACAGCTACCACAGCCAGATACTCGCTTTCAATCTGAGCACAGTGTTGTCAAATTTACATTAAAGCTGTGAACAGAAATGCAATCAGTTACGCTGGGTTGCTCCTATATGTCTGACTGGCATTACACTGCAGGGTAACTTCAACATTTACATAGTTCAGTACTGGCATTGCCAGTCACTTATGCTTGATGTTAGTGAATGCTACTTCTTATTCTGTGCCTCAATACCACTGCCTGTCCTTGGCAATGAATTGGCATAATTGTTCACAAACTGACACAAATTGGGCAAGTATTTTACTAAGTAGTTGACAAATCACTGCAATGCTTTTACATCTATTGGTCACTGCATTGCTGTCACATTTATCACCTTTGCAGGATCTGGGTGAAGTACTTGATTTTGGGTATCTTTAATTGCAATTATTTTCAGGTTCATCTGCTGAGTTCTATCTTGTAGATCAACCATGTAAGCTTTCCTTCCAGAAAGACCATTATCTCATGTTTTCTGCAGTGACAATCCTCTGGAGATGTGGAAATGACACTGACCTGTGCGACCATCTGTATCACCTGAATGGCATTGAGAATGTAGTGAGAAAGCTACTGCTTTCTTCCAGCTTCACTTGCCAATATCAATCCTTCACATCTCAGCGAGTGAAAATTTTTAACATTTCAAGTTGTGACACAGCTGTTCAGTGGTTCCTTGGTATAGTAAGCTGTCTTTAAATCTTTGTTTAGATCTTTTGGGTCAATGCATACTGTCAGCTTTCCAAATTGTTTCATTGTTATCCTGTTTCTAATCCATTCTGTAAGAGATAACAAGGTGTAGAGCTGGATGAACACAGCAGGCCAAACAGCATCAGAGGAGCAGGAAGGCTGACGTTTCGGGCCTAGACCCGAGTTGTTACTTTCTCTATTACTCACTTTTTCTTTGTAGTTCTTGTATCTTGCTTTTTAGGCTAGTCATAAGGGCAGCTGGAACTTCCCTCAGCAGATCCTGAATTGACCTTCCACTTGCATCTACTTCACAGTGATATTGTCCAGGAAGACATCCTAATCTTGTAGACCGTTGTATACTCCTAGGATCTGGTTTATGCTTAATGTTTTGCGTATGCTAAGACACATTGCAAATCTCTTTTGGGATGTTGAGGGCTAACAGTCCAAGATTTTGACTTTCTCCAGTCATCAATGATTTGGAACTCCATATTCTGTCATTGCATTGGGCCTTCAGAGAAAGTGGTCCTTTTGGCATGAGTATAGTGTCATCGTGTACCCTCAACTTCACTTTTGAGGACTTTGTTTTTGGATTACCATGTTGCACCATTTCTTCACACACCTGAGAAGGTCATGATGCTCCTGCTGCAGGCACATCATTCCAGCAGTCACAACCATTTACCATCTATTAACCTGTCTGAACGAACCTGTTGTATGATGTGGAGTAATTCATCACAATCTTCGGCTGATATTTCTTCAATGGATATCTATCCCTGTTTCCTTTTGGCCAAACACTTAGGTGAAAAATTATTCAACTTCTTACGTGAAAATACTGCTTTAGGGGGTGGGAGGAATTTGAAGGGGCCATGGGACAGAATGACTCACCTAGGTTAGGAACACACATACCAATGAGACAGGAGGTCAATCACAATGTTCTTGGTATGGATTCAGTATACCTCACCTTTTCCATATTCCAAAGGGACTGACAGAACGGTTCACTTATAATCATAGGAGATGAAAGCAAAAGAAGGGATTGGGAAATCTGGCTCATCTTACTTGACCAATGATTGCTGTTGTTCACAACAACAACCATTGGTCGATTAGCTTGTCAATCAATATGATCAATTGGCTGGATTGGCTGCTTTGGGTATTGACCAATACAATTGACAGGCCATTTTGTTAGTGAGCCCAGGCTCGTGCAGGCACAGGCACTGGTGATCAGCATTATCTGCGGCTGTCTCTCCTGGACCCCAGAATATATCTATTGAGGTATCAGCTCCCTAGAGCTCAGCAATGACCACTGTTAGAAATGGTCATGCTGCAGCTGCAGAGATGCTGTCTTTCTAACTGAGGAGGCAGCTTTTGGGAGCAGCTGCCATCCTAATGTTCTGATGGCGATATACTGCCTGGTTTCCTGCTACCCACTGTTGTGGAACTGCCTCCCACTTTCAGCCCAGCAGTGAAACTTGCTGGGAATGAATAAGTGCAGTCTATAGATGAGTGGCTTTCATAGATCTCATCAGCCACTAAGAAAACATTCTGTTCAGCTAGCTGACACTATGCATTCCATACTTTGGCAAAAAGCTATTTTAATTCATCTTGTACTAACTGCTCAAAAATCCTGGCACATCAGGATACACAGGTAATCCCACATGCATCAACTATATTTGTATGCTGTCCTATTGAAGTCCTCAGATAAGTTCTCATCGGAACTTGTGCAACCTCACCCTCTGGAGATATTGCACCTCCGTGAATTTTTCTTTCACCCCTGACTGTAGGCCAGTCGTATTCAGTGGTTCACCTCACACAGATTCTGCATGGAGGGGGTTACTGTGTCTGTTAGAATCCTTTAATCAAAGCTAAGGCTGCAATTAGCCTCCAGGCTTGGCCTCTCAAACAAACAAGACTTGCATGGTCTGTTATAACAAGGTGTAGAGCTGGATGAACACAGCAGGCCAAGCAGCATCAGAGGAGCAGGAAAGCTGACGTTTCAGGTCGAGACCCTTCTTCAGAAATGGGGGAGGGGAAGGGGATTCTGAAATAAATAGGGAGAGAGGAGGAGGCGGATAGAAGATGGATAAAGGAGAAGATAGGTGGAGAAAAGACAGACAGGTCAAAGAGACGTGGTCTGTTCTTTTCTTTTTAACACAAACCATCCCAAAGTTCATCAGTCAGTTCCAGCTCATAACTCAGAATTGATAACAGAATGAAACAAAAGTAATGAAAGGCTTCTAACATGTATAGGAGGGATACTTATAGCAACGAAAGTGAAGCGTGAGTTGTGATTGATGAAGAATGTCGGTAGGACAGTGTAAAGAGGGGAGGGGATTTGAGCAGAGTGTGAGGTCAGTGGTTCATTTGGAAGGATATGGCATTCAGATTTGCATTCACTCACCTTGACCATTCGTGTGATGTCATTGAATTTCTTACATCATTGCACCCAGACTAGTGGTCATAGATAGCTGGCATTGACAATAATGGCTATCTCTTCCTACTACCTTCTCATTGTCTGCCTGGGGAGCCTTTTGACCCTTCGTGGATGGAGGATCTCCCTCCTGCCCATCTGCTACACCAAGGCCTCCAAAGCAATGCCTGAGAATATTGGAGCTTGCCCTTTACAATGTTGCACCAGATTCATTCTTGAGGCGGTTTCCCCTAACCACTTCCAGCACCTGCTGCAGCCAGAATACATTTTCCATTTGAAGTGTTACAGATTGACTTTAAGTAGCAGTTTCTGGTTTTAAATGGTACAGGTCTTGCGTGAAGCATTATGTAAATTAGCTGACAGCATGAAGATTGCATGCTGCCTATATTGAAATTAAAAGATTTGGGTTATTCTCACGTTGTGATCCACATACCTGTTTTTTGGTCTTATTCGCTTTTCCCACCAACATCTCCACATATTACTTATTTAAAGTTATCAATTAGGAGCGATTTTAAAACCTGAGGACCAAACAATGTTTATACTTATTTACATTATCAATAAATAAAATATATTCTTTGGTCAATGTTGAAAGTGCAAGTAACTTTTTTTTAAGGAAACTCCATACACACTGAAGTTAAAAGGTTCTTAACTGTAATGTTTCTTCAACCAATGCTAGATGGAAACCAATGATTGTCAACTATCACCTGTAGATGCAAGCTTGCAAATAATGCATCAAACACTGGACAACCAAAAGCAAGGAAACATGACTCTGGCATCATTGAAATCTATTGTGGACTCACCCGAAGAGGCAAAAGAAACTAAAGAGCTAAAGCAAATGTCTATGAGTGTCTCAAGTCATAATCAAGTTGTTGGACTACCCACAGAAGACATCCAAGCAAGAAAAGATAATGTGAAGAGCTGCAGTGAGAAAGAGATATATATTCAGTGTTATACCACCACCTTGTCACAGCCATTTAGAACAAAGCCGTTACAATCAAATTCAATATTTCCATCGACATATTCCACTGATTCTGAGAGAAGAGTTTTTGCCCTTCACCTCATACAAAATGCATCAAAAGATGCAAGACTTCTCCCAACTGCTCCTGGGAACAATTCAGAAATATTAATGCCAATTTCTGCTAAAGATGAACAAATGGGCGAAGCAGAAAACAGGGGAGCATCAGATGGTCAAATAGAACTGCAAAATCATCCGTTGTCATGCAATCACGTATGTACCCCCTAAAAATTTTCTTGAATTAGTAATGTTACAGAATACATAAATACTGAATCACTTGAACACATTTAGCATGTTTGATTTAAAAATTCAAGTGAGCACATAAATGATTAATTATTTCAAAATATATTTACAATAAATGAAAAACATTATTCATTTTGTTTGTTCACATGGGCTCTACCTGAATAAATATTCTCAGCTTATTGTCTGCTGATGCCTCATCCCGAGCTGTTTCTTTGGAAATTTTATTTTTGTCTTCACTCTCCAGGGGCAGGACAAGGAGTTAGGTCTAAAATCTGTCTCAACTGCAGTAGAAAACAAATCCAAACTGGCATTTTTTCTGAACCATCTACTAGTCATCCAGAATGCTGAGCTAACCATCCCTCTTTTATTTCGTTGTCATATAGACCGTTCCATGGAAACTTTGAACTGCTTGAGGGTTTGACAGTTGTATATTTTTATTTTGATAGAAAGTAAAACACCTTTAACATAAAACATGCCAACTTGTTTCAAAGACTAATCTTAATCAAAGCATTGACCTTCAGCTGCATTGGGAGATATTTGATAGCGGTGATTTAAAAAACCTGGTAAAATATGTAGGTTTTGGATAGGATCTCAAAGGGGGCAAGTGTACAGAGATTTAAAGAATGAATATTAAAGCTTAGGATCTTGGAAGCTGATGGCATGCACCCCCAGTGGTGCAGCATTTAAATTGGAGGACGTGTAACATGCCAAACTTGGAGAAATGCAAAGATCTCAAAGGAATGCTACGGCTAGAAGGAGTTACAGAGCTGGAGTTGAGAAAGGACATGTTGAGATTTGAAAGTAATGTTGGTAATTTTAAAATCAAGGTATTACCAGACCTAGAACAAATGTGGTTTAGGGAACTGAATGAAAGGGTCTTGGCTTGAATTAAAATACAGGCAGCAGAAAATGAGTGACCAACTAGGAGAGCGTTGGAAAGTTGAGAGATAGTGACAACATGGATGAAGGTTTCAGGAACAAATGGATTAAGACAGGTGGTGCAGAAATTTCACAACAAAGAGGAAGCAATTTCCAAAATGTGCAGGGTGGGAAAGTTTCAGAAAATGGTATTGGGACCTGACGTCATGCTGTCTTCTAGCTTTTCCTGGAGCAGATGACGAGACTTGCGGAAGCCCCTGTAGATCAACAAGAAAGTAGTTGAAGTATTTTAAAGCATAATTAAGAGTCTTTTTACGCACAAACTCCTTCTTCCTTCTCGAAAGCTCTCACTTCCCATGCTGTGTCTGCACCTCACCAGTATGATTGAGTAGAGTACTGTATGGGAAGAGCTACTCCATGAGACTGACAGTTGGGAAGGTTTTGATCAGTCTTTTTTAAAATTCATTCACAGGTGAGGTGTCACTGGCTAGGCCAGTATTTATTTCCCATCCCTATTTGCCTAGAGGGCAGTTAAGAGTCAAACATATTGCTGTGGGTCTGGAGTCACATATAGGTCAGACCAGGTAAGGACAGCAGTTAGTGAACCAGATGGATTTTTCCCAACAATCCAAAGTGAATTCATGGTCATCATTCGACTTTTAATTCCAGATTTTTATTGCATTCAAATTCCACAATCTGCCATGGCAGGATTCAAACTCGGGTCCCCAGAACCAGATGAAGGTAGCAAACAGAAAATGCTGGTAGAAGCTTGTTTTTCAGACTGGAGGCCTGTGACCAGCGGTGTCCCACAAGGATCAGTGCTGGGACCATTGCTTTTCATCATTTATATAAATGATTTGGATGTGAATTTAGGATGTGTGGTTAGTAAGTTTGCAGACAACACCAAAATTGATGGTATAGTGGGCAGTGAAGAAGTTTATCTCAGATTACAACGGGACCTTGATCAGATGGACCATTGGGCTGAGGAGAGGCAAATGGAGTTTAATTTAGATAAATGTGAAGTATTGCATCTTGGTAAGGCAAAACAGGGCAGGGCTTATACACTTAATGGTAAGGTCCTGGGGAGTGTTGCTGAACAAAGAGACTGAGGGGTGCTGGTTCCTTGAAAGTGGAGTCACAGGGAGACAGGATAGTGAAGAAAGCATTTGTAATGCTTGCCTTTATTGGTCAATGCATTGATTATAGGAGTTGGGAGGTCATGTTGTGTCTGTACAGTACATTGGTGAGGCCACTTTTAGAAATCTGCATTCAATTCTGGTCTCCCTGCTATAGGAAAGATGTTGTTAAACTTGAAAGGATTCAGAAAAGATTTATAAGGGTGTTGCCGGGGTTGGAGGGGTTGAGCTATGGGGAGAGGCTGAATAGACTGGGGCATTTCTCCCTGGAGTGTTGGAGGCTGAAGGGTGACCTTATAGAGGTTTATAAAATCATGAGGGGCATGGATAGGGTGAATAGCCAAGGTCTTTTTCCCAGGGTAGGAGTCCAAAGCTAGAGGGCATAGGTTTAAGGTGAGAGAGGAAAGATTAAAAAGGACCTAAAGAGGTAACATTTTCTTGCAGAGAGTGATGAGTGTATGGAATGAGCTGCCAGAGGAGGTGGTGGAAGCTGGTACAATTATAGCATTTAAAAGGCATCTGGATAGGTATATGAATAGAAAGGGTTTAGAGGGATATGGGCCAAATGCTGGCAAATGGGACTAGGTCAGATTGGGATATCTGGTCGGCATGGGCAAGTTGGACCAAAAGGTCTGTTTTCATGCTGTACAACTCTGTGACTCTATAGCTGAAAACTGAAGAGTTCTCACCATGGCCATTAGGAGACTGCTATCAAAAATAAAACTTCTCTCAGGGCATAAAACTTCTCTTGGAGAATGTGGATCATCACTGCAGCCAGAGATGGAAGTGTGAGACAGAATTGCTGGGGCCATTTGGTGGAACCCGATAAGGGAGTAGAGGTGGTTTATGTAGAGAGTAGGGGACTTCTTTTTCTCCTGGTCTCTCTTTTGGGCATAGGATACCGCCAAAGCCATTCCTGCCAGGATTTGCCAACGTGCTGTGGCCCCTACCCACTGCTGAAAAAATAGTGATGGTGGATTAGGGCCCTTAATCGGTCATTTAAGAGTGTCAGTTAGCCTCCAGGCAGCAGGGCCTCCTGCAACCTTCCTACCAAACTTTATTTGGAGGAAGTGAGAAGGCCAATGGATCTCCGCTTCACTGTTTCCTGCTCCATTAAATCCCCTCCCCTGTTTCTCAGCCCATCGTCAGGGAAATATTACATTAAACCTGAGGAATTTTAACACTGCAGGATGCCATTCAGGCCATCATACATATCCCACTCTTTGAAAGTCTCACTCATCTTCTCTTACTCTTTGATTCTACAATTTTCCATTTCAAGTATTCATTCAAATTTGTTTTGAAATGTACAATTGTCTGCTTGCATTTAATTAAACACTGCTATCTAGATAATAACAAAATTCTCCTCATCTCATCCAAGTATCTCCGTTCCTGCTCTGTCCTTAACATTGTATCATTTACCACACTTAGCCTCTTCTCATTCTCACTACCAACATGACTGCACTGTGCTAAGTTTAATCTGGCATGAGTCTGCCTAGTTGAGGAGTTATTCTATGCCCTCCTGAAGTCAAAATGCTATTCTTATCAGCGATCACTACTTTGCCAAATTTTGTGTTATCTGTAAGCTTTGAAATCATTCTCAGTATACCATTCTCATTGAATGCTTCCATCCAGTCTGAAAAGCAAACATGCCCTGCAACTACCTGATTTGATCTGATAGTCAACTTTCTATTCGTGCCACTACTGCTCCTTTAATCTGACGGGCTTCAGTGTAACATTAAAGGTTCTGTAATTTTATGTCGTCATGCTGGTGTCTTATAAAAGGTATTTTCTGTAACTAGAGATAGTAGGAACTGCAGATGCTGGAGAATCTGAGATAACAAGGTGTAGAGCTGGATGAACACAGCAGGCCAAGCAGCATCAGAGGAGCAGGAAGGCTGACGTTTCGGGCCTAGACCCTTCTTCAGAAATGGGGGAGGGGAAGAGGGTTCTGAAATAAATAGGGAGAGAGGGGGAGGCAGATAGAAGATGGATACAGGAAAAGATAGGTGGAGTGGAGACAGACAGGTCAAATAGGCAAAGTGCTACACCTGCCACTACACCTCCCCCCTCACCCCCATCCCAGGCCCCAAGAAGACTTTCCACATCAAGCAGATGTTCACCTGCACATCTGCTAATGTGGTATACTGCATCCGCTGTTCCCGATGTGGCCTCCTCTACATTGGGGAAACCAAGCGGAGGCTTGGGGACCGCTTTGCAGAACACCTACGCTCGGTTCGCACTAAACAACTGCACCTCCCAGTTGCGAACCATTTCAACTCCCCCTCCCATTCCTCAGACGACATGTCCATCCTGGGCCTCCTGCAGTGCTACAACGATGCCACCTGAAGGTTGCAGGAACAGCAACTCATATTCCGCTTGGGAACCCTGCAGCCCAATGGTATCAATGTGGATTTCACAAGCTTCAAAATCTCCCCTCCCCCTACCGCATCCCAAAACCAGCCCAGCTCGTCCCCACCTCCCTAACCTGTCCTTCCTCCCACCTCAAGTCCCCCCCCCATCTCCTACGTACTAACTTCATCCCGCCCCCTTGACCTGTCCGTCCTCCCTGGACTGACCTATCTCCTCCCTAACTCCCCACCTACACTCACCTTTACTGGCTCCATCCCCGCCTCTTTGACCTGTCTGTAACCTCTCCAACTATTTTCTCCTCTATCCATCTTCTATCTGCCTCCCCCTCTCTCCCTATTTATTTCAGAAGCCCCTTCCCCTCCCCCATTTCTGAAGAAGGGTCTAGGCCCGAAACGTCAGCCTGCCTGCTCCTCTGATGCTGCTTGGCCTGCTGTGTTCATCCAGCTCTACACCTTGTTATCTCATTTTCTGTAACTAATTGTTTTCTGAAGTTCGTATAATTAACCTGTTAGTCAATTTCTTGTTTTTATTTGTTCTTAAGCCACTGAAATTAGCTGCAAACAATAAGTGCCCATATTTCCCCTGCCATTTGGTTTTCTGATAAGAGTTTTGTGAACTCCTGCTTTAATTATTCAAAAATTCAATGGTAGAATCTGCAGGCAAAATAACGAAACAATATAGTATTGGGCAAGTTATCAAGGTGCCACCTAGTGGCACTACAGAAATGGTAGCATTACAGGAGAGCACGTTGCAGCAAATTTTAATACAATTTGTTTTTGTTTTTTTAAAGGAGCATTTAAATACCAACGTGGGTGGATTACTGAAAAATCAAATCTCTGATTCAGTTCCAGAAGATCCATATTCACAGGAAGCTACAGAACTGTTCCATCCTTCCACTGAAGGCAGCACAGTGACAGATGGAGATTTGCAAAATGATCTTTTAGTAGATGAAAACCAGTCTGTAGAAGAATATGAGTGCATGTCTCCTGATGACATTTCCTTGCCTCCACTTCCAGAGACGCCTGAATCGAACATGCTCCATTCTGAAACAGAAGTGGATAAAATGTCCAGATTAAGTTCCCACAGCCTATATGCTGGGTCTTTTAGTGGCCAGCCACAAATGCAAGCAAGCTATAGTCAAATGACTGACAAATCTGATACACTAGCACCTGTTGGCACTGCTGATGCAGTAAATCACTCAAGATCACAAGTTTATAGTGGATTAGAAGGCAACTTTTCATCTCAGCCCAATCACAGCACTGAGCCCCGCACAAAATACAGATCCGAGTCTTCCTCTGTTATCCACAGCCCACTGACAATTCCTGCACCCAGTATTGTTTCGAGCACCCTTTCACATATCTTAAAATCCCAAACGGTAACTAATTCCTCAGCCTGTGATTCCTCCTGTGAAGTGCATGAGACTCAGCTGCAGACTTATAATATGCATGAAAGTGTGACTGAGGCACAGGAGTTGCTGCATGGTCATAATAGGAGCTGTCTTAGAAAAGAATTGAGTCCTAGCAGAAATAATTCACATGCTTCACCTGAGCCACTAACAGTACCTCTCAGTATAGATCAGTCAGTGCATGATACGGGTCATCCAATGGATACTGTCATCCATGAGGAAATCAGACATGCATCAAGAAGCAGAGCCATGTGCAACCTGGCTAGCAACACACCCAACTTCTCCAAGCTCTTGTCTAATGTCAATGTGGTAGAAGGTTCTGCTGTGACCTTGGAAATAGAAGTGACAGGATTCCCAGAACCAACATTGATGTGGTGGGTAACAAGTAACAAACAACAATAATATAAGTAGATACTAGTCAAATTTCCTCTGTGTGGAAATATTTCATATAACATTAAGGTATATTTAGCATGAACTGTTACCATGGATCAAATATTTTTTTGTTATTATAGTCTAGCTCTAGACATAATACACATTTTTTCACTAATCAATCGAGAGAGATATTTCAAAGAAGTTTGAGAAATGAATGAGAGGCTTGAGAATTAATGACACACAAAAATAAATTAATTATGCAGTTCTAATCCTGCCAAAAACTAGGTGTAAATTAGTTGAAAGTTGGATGCAGTTTAAACCCTTCCATTAACCATTAGGATAGAATGTTTCAGACTATCATAACTCGAACACATGAATAACTTATTTAAACAGCAATTACCTTGCCTTAGCTGGCCACATATTACACTTACCATGAGTGATAGTTTTCTCAGCAAAAGGAATGTAGGGATATGGTACAGGCATAGGAAGAGAGAATGATCAGGAAGTCAATAAACTCGTGAAACTTGTCGTTGAAAATGAAGCTGTTGGGTACAGGAAAGATGGGTTTAATACGGGGATGTTTGGCAGTTGAAAAAGGAGCTGTGTGTTATCTTTGCATTGCTAAATGATCCTCATCAGTTTTGGCAGGATATAGCAGGATTCCAAACTGTTTGAATGGGTCCAACCAGATCTGCTGTGACAGATCAATTTATATGCATAACTTGCATTTTAGTCTGCATCCTGTGAATAAACTGAGTGCAGGTAAGGACTTTACCAAGCAAATGGCCAGAGTGAGAGAGAAGGTAGAGGACTTACTGGGAGAAATTGCAACAGAAATAGAGTTGAGGTAGTGATTGCCAGCTGCAGAATTATTAAGGTAAATAAAGGGTCAAAGATAGTTGGGAATTTGAATGTGTTAGTGGACCTGAAGGACATTTTTTTCCAGGGTGAATGCAGAAATGAGAAAGGACATGTGGATGCTAAGAAATGATGAGTGATGGCCCTTTATATGAAATGTAGATAATGGAGATTGCAATTGTGTGAGATGACAACATATGACTCCAGACCTACAGCAATGTGATTGACTCTGAACTGCCCTCTGGGTAATTAGGGATAGGCAATAAATGCTGCCTGGTAAGCGATGCCCTCATCCGATTAATGAATATTTTTAAAAAAGCAGATCAAGAAGGGTGTGACCTCAGAGGACAGAGGGCAAGGTAAGTAGGCCCAGACTGAAGTTAGCAAGGATGACAAGTTACAGTGCTGAGGTTAAAACAGAGAAGAATTGAGAATTCACATGAGAAACTTGTGTGGGTTTATGAGAGCTTTAGAAAAGCATTGTAGGGAAATTTGTTTTGAAGCATTATGAGATATTCAGAAAAGGAGAAATAAAAATACAGACTGAAGTGGTAATTGGTGAGTAGGCCCAAATGCCATCATGGCATTTTGGTGGGGCAGGTGAATATAGTTGTGGGTTCAGTAGGAGAAACAATGCCAAGCTTTTATCAAGGGCATGATATCAATGCAATCATCCAGCTTAGGGTTATGGATATTATATGATTCTATATTTAATGCACATCAAGGAACAGGTCATGTAGCTGTCTTCGAAACTGCACAGCTTTTGCTTTGAACACACACTGTTATCTACAGTATTTTACACTATGCAAGTGACAAGATTCATTTGTGGAGACAGAAATAACACTGGATCATTCCATTCTGTAATCACTTATCAACACTGACAATTCCAAGAAATGTTGAGGACTCAGTATAACAGAAAAAGGAAAATTGTACTAAAACAGCACCGAAGGGTGCTATTTACTATTGATGGACACCATGTGTCCTCAGAAATCCTGATTCTCTTAAGGTTTTAAGTTCCACTAGTTCTTATTACAATTGTGTTACTTTGGAAAATTGGAAAATTGATGCCGAATATTTTGTTGAATCTTTTTGACTTTGAGAAAGTAAGAACATCTGAAATAAAAGCAGAACATGTAGCCCTTTGAGCCTACTTCATCATGCAATAAGATTGTGGCTGATCTTCTACTCCAACTCCACTTTCCCATCCTAAAGCCACGTCCCTTGATTACATTCATCACCAAAAACCTGTCATTCTCAATTATATTTTACATTTAAACACATTGAGTTATCTGCTGTGGATAATTTTAAGATTCACAACCCATTTAGTGAATAAATTTCTCCAAATTTTAGTCTTACATGGTCAGTCCCATGTTATGAACGTATGACTCTGGTCTTAAACTTTGCAGCCAAGGGAAACAACCTCTCAGCATTTACCATGTCAAATCTCTATGAATATGTTTCAATGTGATCATCTCTAATATTTCTATAGCCACCATATCCTCAATTTTTTTACCGAAGGACAAACCTCTCATTGGAGACACTGCCAGACAGCACTGGCTTCTACCCAACGATGAGGAGAAATGACTCAGGTATGACCTGTCCACAAAAAGCAGGACAAAACCAACCCAGCCAATGACTGCCCCATCAGTCTAATCTCGATCATCAGTAAAGTGATGGAAGTTGTCATCAACAGTGCTATCAAGCAGCGCCTGCTCGGCAATAACCTACTCAGTGATGCCCAGTTTGGGTTCTGCCAGGGCCACTCAGCTCCTGACCTCATTACAGCCTTGGTTCAAACATGGACAAAAGAGTTGAATTCCAGAGAGTGACAGCCCTTGACATTAAGGCTGCATTTGACCAGATGTGGCTTCAAGGAGCCCTAGCAAAACTGGAATCAATGGAAATCAGGGAGAATACTCTCCTTTGGTGGAGTCATATCTGGCACATGGTTGTGGGTTTGGTTTTGGAGGTCAATCATCTCAACTCCAAGACACTCCAGCAGGAGGTCCTCAGGGTAGAGTCCTAGACCCAACCATTTTCAGTTGCTTCGTCAATGACCTTCTCTTCATCATAAGGTCAGAAGTGGGGAAGTTCACCAATTGTTGCACCATGTTTTGCATCATTCATGAATCCTCAGGTAAAGAAGCAGTCCAAGCCTAAATGCAGCAAGACCTGGACAAGATCCAAAAATATTTGCACCACAAAAATGCCAGACAATGCCCATCTCCAACATGGTTGTTACCATCACTGAAACCCCCATTATCACCATCCTGGAGATTACAAATGATCAGAAACTGAACAAGACTAGCCATATAAATACAGTGGTTACAAGAGCAGGTTGGAGGCTAGGAATCCTGCAGTGCATAACTCATTTTCTGACTCTCTAGAGTATGTCCACCATTTACAATGTACAGTTCAGGCATTTGTTGGAATATTCCCCACTTGCCTGGATGAGTGCAGCTGCAAGAACACTCAAAAAGCTTACACTTTCCAGGACAAAGCAGCCCATTTGATTGGCACCATGTCTAAAAACCTCCATTCCCTTTACTACTGATCCTCAGGAGCAGTAGTAGGTGCCATCTACAAGATCAACTGCAGAAATTTGCCCAGGCTCCTTAGACAGAAATTTCCAAACTCTCAACCACTTCCATCTGGAAGGACAAGGGTAGCAGATACATAGGAACATGCAAGTTCCCCTTCAAGCCTCTTACTATCCTGACTTAGAAATATATTGCTGTTCCTTCAGTGCTGTTGGATGAAAATCCTGGAATTCCATACCTAATGGCATTGTGGGCCTACCTAAGTACATGAACTGCAACAGTTCAATAAGGCAGCTCACCACTACCTTCTCAACTAGCGATGGACAATAAATGCTTCTACAGCCAATGATGCCCACATCCTATGAGTGAATTAAAAACAAAACAATCTAGCTAACTACATTGCAACCCTTCTAAGGCAAACATATCTTTCCTTAGGTATGGGACTGAATATGTCCATTCAAACCTGAAGGATCTAACTGTTCTAAAGTTTTCTTATTGCTGAGTGCATCAGTCTCTTTTGTAGGGTGTCAAGAATGCATGCATTTAAGAAAATCAGAAAAAGATTTAGAAATGCTTTTTGGAATTTTATTACTTGCAGGGAGTTAGAATATGAAATTCCCATAATCTGCTGTGCTGAATCATTAAATTTAGTTAATATCTGCTTGAAAAAAAATGTTAAAGCATGAGGAATGAGTGAGACGTGTACAGGAATAAAACATAATGGGAAAACCTTGTTTTTCAGTGCTGTACCATTCCATGCTCCTGTATATTTGTAAGCTTTAAAAATGTCTTCAAAAACAAAATATGTCCTTAGTCATTTAAGACTGTTGCTCATTCTTAACAATACTTTGCCTTTATACTGAAAAACTTTTTACATAAAGTTAATTTTTGCACATTCTCAAAAATATATGTGGTTTACTTAAAATGATGCTGGATGTTGCTTGACTTAAAATGCACTCTTTACTTTAGGTACAAGAATGGACAGAAGCTGACAACAGATCAGCATTTAAAAATTTCACAAAAGGAAGGCAAACACATTCTTTTCATTGAGAAGGTGTCTGATAAAGATGCTGGCATTTATGTTGTACGAGCTAATAATTCTAATGGTACTATCAGTTCCAGTGCTATCCTTCAAGTACAAGGTAACTGCAGTCTCAGATGTTTTCACACTGGTGATATAGATTGGTTCACTTGTCTTGGTTTGTTGTGTATATTATACATTAGCTTGTTTCTTATGTATATCCTATTAATCTAACAATTGCATCTGTATATCTCTGTTCCTGCCATCTGGCTGCCCATCAATGTGTGTTCTGTAATATCTCCACTTAACACAAATAGTATTATTGTGAAATTTTGCTAATAACTTTAATAATGTTTTTGCTGTTGACTATTTGGAAATTGATATTTCTTTAGTATTGCTCATTTAAGGCACAACATTAATATGCAGAAAATGCTAATATAATTCAATATTTTCCAGTAAAACACAAGTTTAATAATCCAACACATGAATAACTAACTAAAATATCACAATGACAAATAATAACTATCCAATAATAGTGACATAAATGGAAATCAGTAAAAGAACAATATTTGTAAAATACTGTAAAGAAATAATGATTTACTGGCCTATTTCATTAATATCTTGAAATTCTTCATAGAAAAGCATTTTAAAAAGTTATTTATAGTCAAATGTGAATTCTTTATTTACAATACCATTTTTTGCTTTTCAACATTTAATATTTTTTGAAAAAGAGGTATTACAAAAATGTTAAAATAGTAACTTAATAGATGGCACAGTGGTATTGCACATTGGCACTCTGATATATACTGATTCTCTGCCTGATCAGTTCCCCGTCTCAAAGATGTCTGTGGGAGAAGGTAACAAGGAAAGATCGGGCACTTTCCAACAATGAAAGAGAGAAAATTGGAAGGGAATTGCCCCAGATGGTATCTCCTGGGTGATATCACAACATAGTCTGAGTAGCCAAGCACAAAGCAGTATTTGCCAAGTTTGACCCATACTCAGTCTGAGAATAAATCATAAATCTAGCAGATAGAATGGATAAGGACATAGCAGTAGTATCACACAATTAAATACTTGTAGATGAAATGTCCATTGTTATAGAAATGTCTATGTGACCACAAACAAGGACTTATTATGTATAGTATTTCTGAACTGCTGTTCTTCTCATTATTTTCTCTTCATATCATTTAAAAACAATGACAAGGAAATAATTTTATAATAGTGGAAACAAAATGTATTCATGATAAATTACATTTCACTTTATCACTTGTACTGTTATGGCAGCAAATCACAAGCTACAATGTATTCATAATTCATAGTTTTCTTTGTCTTTCTTAAGACTGTTATAAATATTTGGAATTAAGTACATTTCATTGTCATTACCAACTTATTTGATTCTTCTTTATTGTACCAATGAAATCTATATTGATGGCAACACATGGGAATAGTGCAGCAAACGTTTTTTTCAAACAGAGCAAAAATCAGTGAGGTTGCAGTTACATGTTGATTGAGGAGCATGAAGTACAATGCCTACATGATGACTGACCACATTGCAGGTCAGAGTGAGGTCAATCATTAAGGAACATTGCACACATTTTGCTCCTGGACAGTTAGTTTTAAAGGCTTGGAGAAAATGGATCAGGGAGTTGATTCTCTCAATATTCCATACATAATTTGGTCTCATACCAAGAGTCATACATCAGTTAGTGCAAGTAGTACATCACTTGGCTTTAGTTTGCTTGGAAGTAAGATTGAGATTTGATTTAGTTGTACTGGATTATTCATATTAATTTGGTATTGAAACAACACGAAAATGGCATTTACAACTGAACCCTGAAATATTTTAGTGAATAGAATATGCCACAGTATTTTTTTAATAGCAAAACATAAATCCAATTCATAATATGATGTTTAATTATGCGTTGCTAGATTTTGACAGTTTAAATATAAATTGTTATGAATCCTGTATGGTTGATGATTCTATTGTGATGTTTAATATATCTGAAGAATGTACATGAAATAAAATGCAATTTGGAAAAATAATAATTTCTTCAAGTTAAAAATGATTGATTGGATCAAAGAGCTTTTACACAATATTTTCACAAACCATAAATGAAACACTAAAGGAGCATATGAACGAAATCTCCTCAAATCCACCTTTATGAAAGCATAAAATCATCAACTACAAACATTTGGGGCTACAGTGGTAAATATGTGGCCCAAGTAATTCGGAGTCAGGAGGGAAATTTTCCTAAATCTTTTGAAATGGTTTTAGAGATGGGTGATATAGGCAAATTTATGAAAAATTTGTTGGACTAGTTTGCCAACTATTTTCCATGACCTACTATGATTCCAATGATGGGCTGGGCTGGGTTCAGTGCTGGCAACAAATATGTCTGTGGCAGAAAGTGTCAATGAAGGTAGTTAGGGGATCCATTTTCAGTAATGTTACCACACAAAGCCATTTTGGCAGTGTCCCATGGAACTGAACTGTGTCAGTGCTCTGACTAGTCAGAGGCTATGTGAGACTTCAAGGCTTTTTAATGCTTATGTGGAAACAAATTGCAAGGCTAATGCATTCACATGACAGAGACATTCCATAGCAGGAAATATGGTGTCTTGAAAACGGATATTTTTAATAGTGCTGAGGCAAGCCCCAGTGCCATCTGTTCCCCGATAATGAAAGCACTTCAGCTGCATTCTTGCTGCTTGTTCTCCTAAGCAGTGCTGTTATTGGTGATACAGAAATAGCCCTAGTTGCAATGGTCCATGCTGCATTACCCCTCTCTTCCAGAATCTCCCCATCATCCCTATTTGGACAGTAGGGTTCCTAATTGGCTGGCTCACTAGGAATGTGTCAGAAGCATTGTTCCTGCTGTGAATGGGTTTAGACCTGAAAATGGTTCTGTGCACACAACATTTTCAAAGTCTGGAACGTTTAATACATTGAGGTTCTTGGATAATACAATCTAGAAAATAATTGAATGTTGAAAAGTTAGAGTTGTTTTTCTTCTGTATATTTAATGAATATTTCAGCTATTGTTCGTTTTGATTTCCCTCCTATTGTTTTTGTATTCATTAATGGGATGCTGGCTAAACCAGCACTTATAACCCATTACTAATTGCCATAGAGAAGTTGATGGAAAGCTGCCCAGTTGAATCGCTGCAATCCATATAGTGTAGGTACACCTACAATGGTCTCAGGAAAGGAGTTGCAGGATTTTGAATAATTAACAATGAGGGAACACCAGTATAGCGTGGCATATTCCCCTTCCTGGTATGGTGTAAGCAATGGCAAGAAAGTTGGAGAAATATGGAGAAAATGAAAAGATCAGAATCTTGACATTGAGAAGTTTTGAGATTTTCCCTTTTAAGCATTAAATGAGAATTTCACAATTTCTCTTTTGTATGATGAATACCTTATGTCCATTTATTTGCGTCTCCCCATTACCTTATTGCTATGCCAATTCAAATTCTCCTTTCCTCTTCCAAGAAACTAGATGACGCAAATTCCCAACATACAAGACAAAGCAGGTAACTGGGAGCTGCAGCTTGCCAATTCCTTATCCTGACCATTATCCGACTGTGTCACCAGCACAATGTCCCTGCCTGCTCTATCAACGTCGTCCTCTTCAGTCATCATCCATGCAAGGCAGCATTGGCAGGCCACCAGCTTCATCATATCATACCTGCTCTGGGACCAAGTCACACACCACTCAGCCCTTCAGCACTCTACTTTGGAGCTGAGGGATGCCTGCAGTATGCATGCTTCTGCCAGATTGCTTTCCCCACAGATTATCTCCTCAAGGATCTCACATGGAGATCACCATGGCTGGAATCCTAACAGTGATGGTTCGATCATCCCTGAACTAAGTTGCTATCTTGGCCACCTCCAGTGGTCCCCAGCATCACAGATGTCAGTCTTCAGCCAATTTTATTTACATTGATTGGATCAAAGAGCTTTTACACAATATTTTCACAAACCATAAATGAAACACTAAAGGAGTATATGAACGAAATCTCCTCAAATCCACCTTTATGAAAACCTACAATCATCAACTACAAACATTTGGGGCTACAGTGGTAAATATGTGGCCCAAGTAATTCAGAGTCAGGAGGGAAACTTTCCTAAATCTTTGAAATGGTTTTAGTTGGTTCTAGTTGCTAGTCTATCAGTTGACTTTGACCATCAGTAAAGTGATGGAAGGTGTCATCAACAGTGCAATCAAGGATCACTTGCTCAGCAATAACTAGCTTGCTGACTATTGGATCAGTTATCATGTCTGCAAGACATCTCTGCAGGAGTTCCTTAGTTTAGTTTTCTAAGCCCAATCATTGTCAGCTGCTTTGTCAATGACCCTGCCTCCATCTTAAGGTTAAAAGTGGGGATTTCCCAGGTGCATGGGAACACCACAAGATCAACTTCAAACCACTCACAGTCTAGACTTGGGAATATATAACAGTTCAAATCCTGGAAATCCCTTCCTAAAGACACTGTGTGCCTACGTACAGCATGTGAACTGTAGCGGCTCAAGAAGGCAGCTCACTGCCACCTTCTTAAGTACAACTAGTAAAAGGCAATAAATCCTCATGACCCACAAGTGAATAAAAAAAAGTACAGGAATCAGTTGCTTAGGACATATGAGCAATGATTGATGATAATAACTTCCTTCATCCTTTGGGTGTCTGAACAGACCGCTCGTGTCTCACATGAGTGCAACTTAATTGCATCTGACAGCAAAAATTATATCATAACACACATTTTAACAGTGCAAGTGAACAATTATTTACACAAGTGAAAAGTTATCAAAAGCAAAATGTCACCCGTGCTCTCAGTAGCATTTTCCTTCCTGTGCCTCCCATTATGTCTAAGCGTAGTCCTGTCTTTCAGAGCTGGGGTAGAGGGATTCTACTCTGTAGTTGCTCCTGTTGACTTGGAAGACTTGGGCAATCATCCTGGGAGTCTTTGGCCCTTGAGGACCCAGGACTGCTGAGAGAGCCCTGCCCAGACTTAGAGTCACCATTCCTTACTTGAACTTCTGCCGTCTATTGGAATCATAGGCAGGGGGAAGGTGGTGTCTCTGGGCCCTTCCTGGAGGGCCCTGACAAGAGATTTGTGGATGTTGCTTCTCCCTATGGTGGTTGCTACTGGTACCACCCTGCCACCCTGAGACCTGGAGTAAGGTTGTGGTCCTTGACCCTCTCTCACCTTGCCATTGAGGCTGAACACCTATGGCTACAGTGATGGAGAGCATGTCAGTGTACATATCCAGCAAACGCTGAGTGTGTTGGACCTAGATCTCCTTGGTGGTCATCAACTATTGCTGGAAAGAGTCAGATACAAGTATGCCAAAGCTAACAATACTGAGAATGTTATTAGGCTTCTCCATTCTTGAATCCAGTTTACCAACACACTTGGTCAAACTTGCCTACTGTCTCTGTGCCCATCTGCGCATTTTGATAATGTCATTAATAGCCATGGCCATGGGGTCCTCTCCTGCCTGGAGTCTGGCAGTTATCTGAGTGTGTTTCTTGCTTGAGCAGCTGTGGAGACATGTCAGTGATATATTCTCCAGATTGTTCTAACCTGGTGGAGGGTACAGGTGAAAGCCTTGTTGCTGCATCCTCTGAGGGTTGAATATCTTCCACCTCAGAGGAAAAGGTGGAGCTGGGGGTCTACGATGCTGGCCTCTTCCTGTTGAAGTTCTGCTGGATGTCATTAGTGCCTGCATAAAAGAAGAGAAGAAATTAATGTCTAAGAGAGATAAAGGTTGGTGCAGATTAAGAATGAGTTAGCACTGGCATTAATGGGACAGCAGTGCAACACAGTGCAATTATGCTTCGTGACTTGGTTGGCCATTGAATCTCTCCATCTTCATTTTGCTCTTCATTGGCTATTTATAAAACTTCCTCCTCATAGGAGGGAGAAGCCTGATGTGTCCATTGCCCCCCTCACCCCCCAACCCACCAGTCTTGGAGATCTTGGCCCAGTTATGAGCATGTTTTTCCTTCAATAAGACAAAGGAAGAGAAGTCTATGGAAGTGGATGGCATGATGATGCATGAGCAAGAGAGGGAATCAGATGTGCACAATTTGTATGTAAGAAATGCAGAGGGCAGGAAGGGTTAATAGTTTGGGAGGGCAGGATAGCTGAGAGCTATTGAGCAGGCAGATTGCATAAAATAGTAGTTCACGAGCCTTGGTGAGATGTGTGTGCTGTGGCAGAGTTGTAGTGAGTGTTGGGCCTGTGAGTGTAAGGGAGCAAAGAGAAGCACTTACCTGTGCAGAGCACAGAAGATCCTCAACGTTTCTATACTGCTGGGCATCCCCATTCACCTGGGACATAGCTCTGACCTGGGCTGCTTTCTGTGCCCAGGCTCATTGGTGTGGTGGCGTGGCCTCCCGTGGCAATCAGCTAGCTAAGAGACGGTCTTCCTCTCCCACACCCTGTCCTGTAGCACATCCAGGTTCTGGTCCTTGAAGTGGATTATGAGTTTTCCTTTCTGTTCCAGAACTGTCAAACACCAGACTATGAGGGCCAGTTTCAGTCTTCCAGCATCTGAAGTGACATACATCTGAACTTTAAGTCTGGTGCCTGTGGCATTCACCCTGGAAGGTTCTGGTAACACTGCTCACTTCTACCACACCTGCCATGTGATTGCACAAGAAGGGCCCAGATGCACAATTAATGCTGTGTAAAGTGGAACAGTGCCTGAGGAATGTTGCTTCAAGTCGTGGCAGACCAGGTGCCACGAATCTCACTTGAGTAAAGACTTCAACTGAAAATGAGAAAATTCACCCATAGTTCTGTGTCAGGTTGGTGTGTGACTTGGAGAGGATCTTACAGATGTGGTGTTTCCATGTATTTGCTACGCTGTCCTTCTGAATGGTAGAGCGGACACTGGTTTGGAAGATGCTGTTGAAGGAGCCTGGGTGAATTACTGCAGTGCATTTTGTAAATACTGCTGCCAGAGTGCAGTGGCAGTGAAGAGAGTGAATGTTGAAGGTGGTCAATGTGGTGCCAGTCAATTTGGCTGCTCTCAGAAACAGAAGTTGCTGGAAAAGCTCAGCAGGTCTGACAGTATCTGTGCAGAAAAAAATCATAGTTAACATTTCAGGTCCAGTGACCCTTCCTCAGAACTGGTGAGCTGCTCTATCCAGGATGATGTCAACCTATATGACAGTTTCTGATCAACAGTAACTCCCAGAATGTTGGTAGTGGGAGGCAATTTAGCTATGGGAACACTGAGGGGAGATGGTCGGATTCTCTTCTGTTGCAGACTGTAAGTGCCTGGTGCTTGTATGGTGCAGATATTACTGCAAATTATTAGCCCAAGCCCAGATGTTATCTCAGAATTGCTGCATAGGGACATATATGGCCTCGAAATCTGAGGAGTCAGGAATAATGTTGAACATTAATCAGCAAACATGCTTACCTCTGACCTTATGATGGAGCAAAGGTAATCGATGAAACAGTTACATATGATTAGACCTACGACACTGCCCCGAGATGCTAGAGGTCTCTTGAGACACAGTACTGGTGTCCCTACCTCTGAGCCAGGGGACTCGGCTTCAAGTCCCACCCGCTCAAGAGGTGGGTTATAATATCACTGGGCAGGTTGATCTGCGTGTATGGCGCAGAGGTAGTGTCTCTAACTTTGGACTAGCAGACCTGGTTTAAGCCCTGACTATCCCAGATATGTGTTATAACACATCTGAACAGTTTGACCAGAAACTATCCACCTTGAAATGTTTTTGCAGTGATGTCCTTGGGCTGAGATAATTATTCCTTGTCTATCTTCCTATAATTCTTCAAACCTGCATGTTTGCTTTGTTGATAGATAAATTCATCACAAATCAGTTTGAATGTCCACAATGCTTTCCTGGTGCCACAAATCTGTCAAACCTTTTTCCCATTCAATCTTCTGTTTCCTTCAGTCTCGCACTAATTTCAATGTTGTTGTTGTCCTTGGTTTCTCACGAATTTCTCATAATAAAAAGAAAATATGATGACAGTAGGTTTAAAGAGAAAATAGTGTCTAATTATTATCCTAATTATTAGTAAAAAGTGAAAAAAAAACTTTCTGTTGAACCACAAATTGTTGGAGTGGTCTGTCTTGTGGATCACTAGAACTGCGAGCCCTCTGATTGGCCAACAGTTCTTGGAGGCAGAATCTTCATGTTGAAGGCTTTGGAAATACTGGCAGCAGGCAGATTGATTCATCCCTTTGGGATTTCCAGAAATGACTACGGGGGCAGGGGGGAGGAAGGGGTGGGTGGCAGGGTTGATCCCACCATAGCCATTCAAGATAGCCTATCATGTCTTTGTAACAAGAACTAATTACCCAAGCTAACCTCACTATCTAGCTCTTGGGCCACAGTCTTATAGGTTACAACCCTTCAAGTGCATATCTGAGTACTTTTTAAATGCAATAAAGATTCTTGCCTTTAGCACTCTTTCGGACAGTGATTTCCAGATACTCACCAACTGCTTAAAACTGTTTACAAGTATTCTCCTTTAATTTTTCTATGAATTGCTGTAAAGCTGCACAAGTGGATAATCTTTTTCAGACCTGACAAACAAACTGTAGATCACCTCTGTAGTCTTTCTAGTGCATTTACATCCTTCCTGTGATGTCAGATAGCCCTTCAGGTTTGCGGATGCCTTGCTTCTATTCTGGGGAAGGCTGGGTTCTATAGTAGCTGAATGATCTGATCCTTGAGCTGCAAGCTCTGCCCATAAGTGCGGCAGGTGTTAGAAATAGAATCATACAATACCTACAACATGCGGCCCAACAAGTCACACTGACTCTCCGAAGAGCATCCTAACCAGAACCATCCCCCTACCGTTTCCATGTAACCCTGCATTCCCCATGGCTAACACACCTAATCTACACACCCCTGAACACTCTGTGCAATTTAGCATGACTAATCCAACTAAACTGCACATCTTTGGACTGGGGGAGGAAACCAGAGCACCCAGCAGAAACCCGCGCAGACACGGCGAGAATGTGCAAACGCCACACAGACAGTTGCCCGAGGGTGGAAGTGAACCCGGGTCCCTGGCACTGTGAAGCAGTAGTGCTAACCACTGAGCCACCATGCCGCCCTGGTGTTTGAGGAGGATGCGGGCTGGTGGGTGGATGGGTGAGACACCCTGGATTCTGTGCACTGTTTCCACTGCTTGGGGTTGGCTTCCATGTGCTCCACTTGGTGACGCTTGGAGTGGTTGGAGCCTTCGCAGGTGTTTCTTCCCCAGTTTATGCATTCTAAGGCAATTGATTCCATGTCAGTGGGGTTGTTGCATTTGTTAAGAGATGCTTTAAGGTGTTTTTGTGGCGTTTCTCTGCCCTCCTAGTGATCAGTTACCATGCAGAGTTCGAAGTAGAGCACTTGTTTAGGGAATTGTGTATTCAGCATGTGGACAATGTGGCCACCTATCACAGTTAGTTGTGTGTGATCAGTTCCTCGATACTAGGGATGTTGGCCTGGGAGAGGACACTCACAGCAGCACGCTATCCTGCCAGTGGATTTGTAGGATTTTGCAAATACAGCACTGGCGATCTCTCCAGGGATTTGAGGTGTCTGCTGTACATGGTCCATGTTTCTGACACTGGAGACCATCGTCGCTTAGTAGAACATGAGCTTGGTGCTGAGTTTGAGGTCTCGGACTTTGAACACTGTTCCTCAGCCTTCCAAAGGCTGTACTAGTGCATTGGAGTTGACATTAGATTTCATTGTCAATGTCTGCTAGCGCTGACAGGAGGCTCCTGAGGCATAGGAAATGATCACTATTGTCCAGGGGTTTGTTGGCTAGTTTTGATGATCGGTGGTAGTATTATGTGGCACAAGTGGACTTGTAGAGAGCTTTTGTTTTCCAGATGTTTAGTCTGAGGTCCATTCTCCCAAATGCCTTGGTGAATGTGTTGACAGGGGTTTGTAGTTCAACATCTGAATATGCGCACTTGCAAGCATCATCTGCATCCTGCAGCTCGATGACAGAAGTTGGGGTGGTCTTGGTTCTGGTATGGAAGTGTCAAAGGTTGAACAGTTTCCTGCTTGGCCTGTAGGTTAGCCTCTCTGGCGGGAAGCTTCATGGAGAAGGGGTGGAGTGTCGCGGCAAGCAAGTTGGAGAAAAATGGTGTGATGACACAACACTGCTTGACCCAATTTGCAGCCATATTGGGTCTACAGTGGATCCATTGGTGAGGATCATGTCTTGCATGTCATCATGAACCAGGTGGAGAATATCGATGAATTTCTGCTGGCAGCTGACTTTGAGGAGGATATTCCACAATTCCTTATGTTTGACAGAGTCAAAGGCCTTTGTGAAATGAAGAAGACCATATACAGAGGATGGTGCTGTTCCTTGCACTATTATAAGATTTGTTGCACATAGAAAATCTTGTCTGTTGTGTCTCTTGGCGGTTGGAAGGCACAATGAGACTCGGGAAGCAGCTTTTCAGCTCTGGGAGGAGGCAGCGGAGAAGAATTCTCACAATAACCTTTCCCATGTCAGACAGTAGGAAAATCCCTCTGTAATTTTCACAGCCAGACCTGTTTCCTTTCTTGAAGATGGTCACAATTGGGGCGTCTCTGAAATCTGCCATCATGCTCTGTTCCTTCCAGATAAGGGTGATGATTTTGAACTCTGGTTTTGGCTAAATGGGTGTTTCATACAGTTTTAGAATAATCTCCTTGTTCTTATATTCTATGCCTCAGCTAGTGTCCCATATACTTTCTTAACCACCTTACCTACCTCTTCTGCTTGGTTCAGGCACTCTAAAGGTCTCTTATTTAATACTACTCAGTATCCTACCATTTATGTGCATCTTCTTGATTTGTTTGTCCTCCCCCAATGCATTACATCTTGATTGAATTCCATTTGCCACTTTTCTGCCCACTCTACTCTCCAGTACATTGATATCTTCCTGCCATGTACAGCTTTCTTCCTCACTATCAATCACACAGCATATTGATATAAACAAAACATTTTAAATTGTATTCCCTAAGCTTCAATGAAAGTTATAACAGGCAACACACCAAGCTAGTACTGAGCTAGTACATCAACTCTCATTGTCATGACTGTGACAGTAATTGTTACCTGAAAGAGTAAATCAGTACCAAACAATTTCTCCTTGTGCATATTCATACAAGGACTCATATACACATAACAAATACCCAATACTGCAGTCTATTTTATTTTTATTCTATTTTTATTTCCTGAACCTATTTTCAGAATTAAGAACTGTTCTGTTTCAGTATTATAAATGTTATTTTGTTCATTTGCTTAAAATGTTCTTGCTTCTCTTGATATTTTGTTTGAAATCCAATCTGATGTATCACTTGAAAGATGATAATAACATCTGCCCATAAGTATTCCTTAGCTCCAGTAAAACTTCGATAAGAGCTTCAGGTGTTAATACTTATTTCTCTAACTTTACTTCTTACTCATTGTAAGATATTTAGCAGCAATAAGTTATCTAGTGTTGTAAAAGTTCATTTTCATCCATTCATGAACTTAGAAGAAGAAAGCAAATGCAAGTTAGTATGTGTATAGTGTACAATTCAGCAGATCATGGCCTGGATTTTGTCAAACCAACAGGAGTCTTGCCCAACATTCATAGAACCAGCAGGAAGCTTCCGTCAGTTCAGTAGGGAAGCCTGCAGGCACTTGAATGGCCACCCCTAGGCCTTTCCTGAAGTTGAGGTCCCCAGCAGTAGAAGTCCTACCCTGGCAAACAGAGGCTGGCAATTCTCATGATACCAGTACCAGTGGGTGGAGGTATCTGGATGCAATGCAGCCTCAGAATTCCAGGATCATCTTGGGGCTCCAGACTAAAGGTCAGTGAGGGCAGTGTGAGGATCATGGGATAAGGTTCATGAGAAGTGTGGTAAAGGTGGTTTGGAGATAAGAGTAGGAAGTGCCTTTCAGTGACTTCCTTTCCCAATGCCAAAGATAAAGCCTTCCCCCACAACAAAGCCTCTGGCAAGCATCAACACAGCATTTGCTGACAGCTTTATGAGGATGTGGAAAATCACAGTGGACCCTAGATCATTCCTGAGTTTGATCGATTGAGTTATCTGGGTTTTTGCATATCCCTGAACTTGACTGAATTGTGCTGGGTTCAGTAATAATGGGTATCAATTAGCTTGATAATGAGTGAGTGCTTGACATCCCATTGTCGGCAGTCAGGAACATCAGCACCTTCTTCCTTTCCAGTTTCTTCAATAGAGCTTTTACTATTGCTGAGAGACTGACACAACTGCTGTCCTTCAATTAAGTCGGCCCAGTAATTGGTAATGAATATGACAGAGAAAATAAAAAATACGCAGTGTGGAGTTGGAGGAACACAGCAGGCCAGGCAGCATC
>NC_063338.1:40042628-40076692 GCF_021869965.1 Rhincodon typus
GAAGGGTCCCAACCCGAAACGTCAGCTCTCCTGCTCCTCTGATGCTGCCTGGCCTGCTGTGTTCCTCCAACTCCACACTGTGTTATCTCAGACTCCAGCATCAGCAGTTCTTACTATCTCTAAATAAAGATATGCATCTCTGTTTCCTTCCTCTCCATTATATCTTGGGACTTTCCCAAAATCTGTACCTCAGAAGGGAGAATAGTCTGATACAGGCCTTGATCCTCTGACAATTAAAACAAGCTACCGCATTACTACCAACCTATGCACAATCTTTTTGTCTGTTTCTTTTTTGCTAATCTCATAGCAGGTGCCCAAAAATTGAATTAGATACCTAACACTATTCTCTTGAGAGTGGTAATGTGATTTTAGAAGAGTGGACAATGAAAGAAAGCAAAAATTCATATTAATTGTTTACTGTGGTGAAAAGACCACATTTGAGGCTGCAGGTTTCAAGTAGGCAAAAATTTTACCAAACCAAATGCAAAGGATTGAATCACAGTCAACAGCACAAAGTTTGCAGCTTGTATTTAACAAGTACATGTTCCCCCACAGCATTGTTTCACAATGTCACGTCTCATTGTCCCTTAGGCATCCCATGGTATTTTGTTTGGTATTTTGTGACATTCTTTTCTGGACATAACAAATACATATATGCAAATGTTAACTTCCCCTTCTGTCCCCCAACAATCCCTCCTTTTGGATTCTTGGTCAGCAGGACACTCCCTAAAATCCTCCACCTACTCCAGTGTTCTGACTGGTGATTTAGTGACCTAGGCTAAGCCTGGAACGACTTGTTCAATTTTTTTTTAAATTCAAATGAATTTCCCCCTCCTTTTCTCTTTAGGAATGCTTTAGCTGCAGCGGAGACTGGAATATATTCCCTATGCGCTGTTATCACCAGCTGCATTACTTGTAGTATTATCAGGTTTGGGAACTGTAATTGCCACTCTTCTCCCTAATTTCCACCAATTACACTGTGTTCTTGCCAGATAGTCACTAGCAGAGCCCTCTAACAGCCTTGCCATGCCATTTAGTTAGGTCTGCTAGTACCCTTGCCCTTGTTGAGGTTCGTTGGCTCGCCGAGCTGGTTTCTTGTTTTGCAGACGTTTCGTTACCATGCTGGGTAACAGCCTCAGTGCAGCCTCCAATGAAATGTTGGTGTGTTTTCCTGCCTGGTTTTTAAACTCTGGGGTCTGTTGAGATGGATTGCCTCACTTCCGGTTTTCCTTCGTAGTGGAATTTATATGGGGTCGAGTTCAATATGTTTATTAGTAGCATGCTTCATGGAGTGCCAGGCTTCTAGGAATTCTCGTGCCTGTCTCTGCCTAGCTTGTCCCAGGATTTTGGTGTTGTCCCAGTCGAAATGGTGGTTCTCCTTGTCCATGTGGATTGAGATGAGTGATATTGGTCATGTCTTTTTGTAGCCAGTTGGTGTCCATCCACTCATGTTGTTAGTTTCCTTCCTGTTTGTCCAATGTAGCATTTCTCACAGTCTCTGCAGCGGATCTTGTAGATGACATTGGTCCTGTCAATGGTGGGGAGTGGGTCTTTAGTTTGGGTGAGCAGTTGTCTTCCCCTTCCCCTAGTTATAATCTGATAGTTCTTCATGATTAACCTTTCAACTCGAACCATTTTCACCTCCTCCTGGGCAACTCTTCTCAGGTTATTATCAATGTTTAATTTACCATTTCAACAGGGGATGAGGACATAAAGCCGCTGCCTGTGAGTTGGAAGTTTCCCATGGTAAGAGAATCGGTGATCTGTAAGGAGAAAATATTGTTTCCACATTTCAAATCTCCAAAGAGAAACTTCACGCTTTCCATCAGAAAATGCTCCCAGACAGGAGAAGTTTGAATTGTCTTAAAGGCTTTTCTAAGAAATCGAAGGTTTATCATTATGGCAAAATCAACACTGATGAGTTTCAGGGTACTACAAAAGCCAACCTTGGAATACTGCAATTCAATGCACCATCTCATATGATCATCAAGAATGTATGTATCAAACATGGCAGGAGGCAGGGACTACTAAATAATAATATCATAGTACTTGAACTTGGGCTATAAATCTGTTGACAGAATGACTTCCTTAACCTCACTAATAGTCCGGATTGGACAGCTTGATTCCTGAATTTCACAAGTAATTCCAGTAACTGGATGACATGATGCATTGCACATCTGTTTTCCAATCCTGTCCTGAGTCATGTGTATTTATGGGATTGTTGGGATTTATGGGATTCCTGTTGATGTGGGCCTTCGGGAACTTATAAGCTGTGACTGCCCACCCTGGGATGGTGTTTACAGTGATGATCTTCCATAGTGTCATGCCGCAGGAGATCTAACTGAATCACATAGTTTAAACAACAACTAGTTGCTCTCCTGTTGATAGATTGTGATTTATAAGGTTTCACTTATGACAAATGCTTCCTTTCCTGCCATTTCTAAACACCTGCAGGTGTTATTGGTAATTATTGTATTATGCAGCCCCTGCCATCTCGGGGTGACCTAGACCTGTAAGGAATTTCTTTACCGTAACCTTCTTTCCTAACTTTGGTGCAGCCATGGTGCTTTGTTTCCCTCACTACTTTCCTGGTTCATTATCTCCTGCTCCTCCTTTTTCTAGGAACTTAACTCCTTTAACTGTTCACACAGGACCACTCTGTACCTTCTAATGCTATCTCCCAGTGATGGTACATCTTTACTTACTGTGGTTCCCTCCAGGAGTCACATAGCCCTTCTAGTCATTACCTCAAATGTTGTTAGTCTATTTGAACCTTTTGGGGTTGCTCTTAGTCACCCTGATATTATTGGGAGAATATCTATCCATCCTTTTCCTTCTTATTCTGTTGCCTTTCCTATGACAGACTTCAACATTCAGTTCATTCTTTCTATAATTCCCAAACTCAAGAAATGGTACTGGGTTTGGAACCTAACCTTCATCATCACTTTCACTGTAAAGTGAGTCTTTTGATCTGAGTATATTTGCAGAGGCATTCCCCATCATGGTTTTACTACTTCTGTCAGGAATTTTGCTACATTCAGGGTACAGCTGTCCCATTTGGAAACATTGCCACCCATATGGTAAGATGGCCCATGATTACTGGACAATACATTACCCCTGCTACTGGGTACCCATACAAGCTAACTGTAGATTTTTCCAAGGGTCCTTTAGTCCAGGCTGGTGGCTATTTTGACTTTGATTGACATTACCATAGTGTATTTCTTTGCCAGCAGATATTTTTGTTTGCAAATAGTCCCAGTAACATAATAGCAATCCATTGAAAAGATATCATTTTTTCAAAGGAACTGTACTTCAATTTGTTTGTATAATGTGCTTTCCAAACATTTTCTTGGTCCTCAAATTTCATGTGAAGCCAAACAACTGTAATATTCAATCATAAAGATTTAACAGTGATTTGATTCTTTTTTCAATTATTTGAATTCATTGGACTATAAGTTGTATTGTTGTTTTATTTCTTTCATTAACATTTATAAAACATTAAATTGTCAAAATATAATAAAATTGAAGAAGTTATTGTTAACGTTGACTTTGCTGTTTGATTTTATTGATACGTTGTAGTTCCAACAACACTCAAGAAACTTGAGTTATCCAGGACAAAGCAGCCCAGTTGACTCACTCCCTTCTCCACCAATGCTCAGTCGCGACGGTGTGTACCATCTACAAGAGGCACTGCAGAAATTCACGAAAGATCCTTAGATAGCACCTTCCAAACCCATGACCACTACTATCAAGGAGAAGAAGGGCAGCAGATACATGGGAATACCATTGCCTGTAAGTTCCCCTCCAAGCTCCTCACCATCTCGACTTGGAAATATATTGCCATTCATTCTGTGTCACTGGGACAAAGTCCTAGAACTCCTCCCTAATGGCATTATGGATCTACATACAGCAAATGGAGTCCAGTGGTGAGGAAGGCAGATCACAAACACCTTCTAAAGGGCAACTAAAAATGGGCAATAAATTCTGGCCCAGCTACCGTTGCCGAATCCCATGAATGAATAAAAAATACAGTTTTGTAGTATTCCTATTGGAGGCCTGGAAAATGCCCACCACTCTCTCGAAAATGATCTCAAAAATTAAAACTGTCAATTTATTAGTGTAAATGCTGAATGTCTTTAGTTCCTTGCATTTCTAACACCGATGTAATAATTCTAAAAATAATCTATGATTTAAAACTTTCGGATTTAGACATCAAATGTGAGGATCAGTCACATAGAGAAACATTACTAAATCTGTAGCACAGAAGCTAAACCCCACCCACTTGATGATATTTACATGTGATGGACAGGAAAGGGCAGTCCCAAGTGTGATGGGGGACGAATATGCAGTTTGGAGCAGGGTGACAGGCATTAATGCCAGTCTTGCTCTATTTCTGCTACTATCCCACTTGACATTAGGCAGGATCAGGGAGAATATTCCACCTCCTGAGTTCTTACTGCATATGTAGATATGGAGAAAGGTATATTCCATTCCCAGTTAAATTGATGTTAAAGTAAATACCAGCATAAAAGGAAGTTTGGACCGAAAGAAATTCTAAACAGGCTGCAATTTTAGATCCTGCAGAACAATTTATCTGCATCAATGGCCTGTTTTAGAATTCCTTCATATGTCCCTTGTATCTGAGTGGCCTGAAATTCAATACAAAGTTAACATGAGTGATGGGTCAACATGCTCATAAATTTATTCAAGTCACTGCAGCTGTTTGAAATGTCAAATAAGTATGCAGAGATTGACAGACAGGAGCATTTGGCAGGATTCACTGTTTGCAGAGATGACATAAACATATTTGGATGAGAGAAAAAGTTATCAAACGATTCAATGTAAAGTAACAAATAATATCTTCTGCCTGGTTCAAAAGCACATTTTAAAAATGCCCGTGCTCATAATTCTTCTGTAGGTTAATGAAATAGCCACCATTATCTTCAAATTCCTCCTTGGCCTCACCCTTCCATAGCTCTGAAATATTTTGCAGCCCCAAAACCTTACAAGAAAATTGCATTAATCTATTTCTGATTTTTTTTATTTTATTTGTGATATTTGAGCATGTATTGCCTATTCCCAGTTGTCCTCGAGAAGATGGTGGTGAGCTGACTTTTTAAAGTATTGCAGTCTTTGGAGTGTAGTGATGCCCACAGTGCTGTTAGGCAGAGACCAGGGAGTTCCAGGATTTTGACCCAATGACAATGAAGGAACGGGGCTAATATTCCAAATCAGGATGGTGTGTGAATTGGAGGGAAACGGAAGGCGGTAGTGTTCCCAAACATCTAAACGGTAGAGGTTGTGGGTTTGGAAGGTGCTTTCGAAAGAGGCTCGGTGATTTACTACACTGCATCCTATGTATGGTACTTATAGCTGCCACCTTACATCTGAAGGTAATGATTGTTAGGGGTGGTAGATGTGATGCAAATCAAGTTGCTTTGGCCTTGATGGTGTTGAGCTTCTTGAGTGCTCCTGGAGCTGCAGTCATCCAGACAAATAGAGAGTATTACTTCACACTCCTGACTTGTGCTTTATAGATGAAGGACAAAAAGTGGAGAAACAGGATGCAAGTTACTTGTCACAGAATTCCCAGCCTCTCACCTGCTCCTTCAGCCACAGTACTAAGATAGCTGGTCCATTTCAATTTCTGGTCAATGATGGTAACCCCCCAGGATGTTGATAGTCATAATAGGGCTTTCAGTGATGGGAAGGGCATTGAACATCCAGATTACATTCTTGCTAGATGAAGGTGTTATTTGCTGATGCTTGTGCAGTGCAAATAGTTCCATTCATCAGCCCAAGCCTAAATATTGTACAGGTCTCGCACATGTTTGAATGCCCTACCTGAGGAGTGCCAAACATTCTGTACCAAACAGAAAACATCCCCATGTTTGATCTTATGATGGTGTTAAGGTCATTGAGGAAGCAGCTGAAGATGTTTTGACCAAGAACACTACCCTGAGGCACTCCTGCAGTGATGGCCAGTGGCTGAGTTGATTGATCCCCAACTACTACAACCATCTTTAATTGTGTTAGATATGACTTCAACTATGAAGAGTTTTCTGCATGATTCCCATTGACTCCATTGAACATTCCTGACGTTAATTGCTTCACCAATAGTGACCTTTAGTGACTAGGCCTTAAACACTACAATATATATCTGACTCTTCTCTGCCTCTTTATTTCATTTCTTCCTTTAAAAGCCTCCTTAAAAATCTACCTGTTTGATAAAGCTTTTGATCCCTGATCTAATATTTCCTTATCTAACATGGTTTATAATATTCCTATGAAAATTATGATTAGGGAAAATTTGTTATATTAAAAGTGTTATATAAACATAAATTACATATTGTTGAATTCAGTGTGAGTTGTAGTTGTCAAATAATTTAGCCATGCTTTAGAAGCACTTCAGACAGCCTCACTAGGTAGACAGGGTGGTTAAGAAGGTGTTTAGCATGCTTGCCTTCATTGCTCAGACCTTTGAGTATAGGAGTTGGGACATCACGCTAAGGTTGTACAGGAGTTTGGTGAAACGTCTTCTGCAGTACTGTTTGCGGTTCTGGCTGCCCTGTTATAGGAAGGATATTATTAAACTGGAGAAGGTTCAAAATAGATTTACCAGGACATTGCAGGGAATGGAGGGTTTGAGATATAAAAATAGACTGAAAAGACTGGGACATTTTTCACTGGAGTGTAGGAGGTTGAGGGGTGACCTTACTGAGGTTTAGAAAATCATGAGGGGTGTAGATAAGGTGACTGACAAGGGTCTTTTCCCTGAGATGGGGGAGTTCAAAACTAAGGGGCATATTTTTAAGGTGAGAGGAGAAAGATTTAAAAAGGACATGAGGGGCAACTTTTTTACACAGAGTGGTTTGTGTATGGAATGAACTGCCAGAGAAAGTGGTGGATGCAGGTACAGTTACAATGTTTAGAAGAAATTTGGATAAATTCATGCATAGCAAAGGTTTAGAGGGATATGAGCCAAGCACAGGCAGATGGGACCAATTTAGTTTGGGAGCATGGTCAGTGTGGACTGGTTGGACCGAATTATCTGTTTCCATGCCGAATGACTCCCTAACATTATGATTGTATGACTAGGCTGTTTTCTTGGACGAATGATTTATTTTATGAGGGTACGTTCAGTGGGTTGTGCCTATACTTTCTGGAAGTGCAATATTGCAGTAACTTGAAACTATTCAGTTTCTCACTCTTCTATATGACTTACTTGTAGAACTTTGTGTTTTCTATTGAAACAATTGGAAGTAATTCTCCTCCTACTGGCAGGATAATAATAGAATAGGACAAATGCCTTTCCACATGACTCCATCATTACCGTACAGTTAGAGATAGAAATAACCAAATGGTATGAACATGAAGAATCTCAAAGATGCCAACAATTGGAAGAGCTGCTAGATTTTCCAGGCATCCACAGAGTTCCTTTTGGTAGGTGAGGACCAAAAGAGCAACAATGTTAGCTGTAGTGTTTGCTCGTTCTATGTTTGATGATTTGAGTCCGTTTACTGCTGATACTCACTTTGCTTGATTATTTAAGCCTTGGCATGGACTCACATTTTTGCTAGCAGCAAAGAGCAGTAAACTGGAACATTTCAAAGTGCTGTGAGTAAAACTGTTACACACATAGAAGTTAGTGTCATCTCTGCATCATTCCAAGACATAAAATATACAACACTAGGCAGTTGCTGGAGTGTGGCTTAGAATATATGGAATGATGTGGTAGACTTAAATGCTATTTTTAACACTTTTTGAAATGTCATACAATGCAGATGATATTTAATGTTCTCACAAAGGCAGCTGGAGTAAGTCTGAACACTTTGACTTTTACACATCCTACATTTGTCCTATCTTCACTCATTCCTAAATATATCAAAGTCTTTCTCTCTCCACACTTGGGTGCTGAAAATACTCCCTTAGTATAACAAGGAAAAAAAAGCATCATCTTAATTCACATCTGCTCTGTCAACTCAGAGATGATAACACGAAGTACAACCAACATTTAAAGAAATTTAATATAAAGATATAACATATTTGTCCCTCATTGTCATGGAATGCAGTCATTTACAGGGCAAAGTTCATGCCTGCTAAGTGCCTTAAATACTTTCTTTTGTCTCACCAAAGGAAACATTCACTTATAACCATCATATTCAATAAACAATACGGCAAGGAACATCAATTCTGAGCCCTTAGGAAGAAAGCTATTAGCAAGCTTGGCCCACAGGAAGTGCTGCAGAAAGTGGTGAAGTTGGAGGCAAGGTGGAAATAGAAGTTTGATAAAGGTTGAACTGAGATCAGCACAAGTAGTCTAGGCTTCCTGTGCTTTCTAAAAGTAATGTTGTACCCTGATACTCAACAGCTATTTCTTCAAGGAAAAATTGTCTTTATGGAAAGCTGAAAAGGCCTTCTTGTGTTTCACAGGTGACTTGAAAAAAGTAACAGCTATGCAGATGATCAGCTAAGAACATATCCATAACATTCGTCAGGCTAATGCAAACTCAGTCATAGCGTCTTACTTGCACAGGTATCAACACCGTCATATTCATTTGGG
This sequence comes from Rhincodon typus, assembly GCF_021869965.1. Lineage (NCBI taxonomy): Eukaryota > Metazoa > Chordata > Chondrichthyes > Orectolobiformes > Rhincodontidae > Rhincodon > Rhincodon typus. The sequence continues at coordinate 40,051,192 of NC_063338.1, forward strand.
AATGAATAGTTTGAGAGGCAGAAGGATTGTTGCTCAATGAAGCGTTGAGCACAAGTGAAAACAAAGATCTGACAATGTAAAAGAAGGGACATGGGGTTCCTCCACAGAGGGTGGAGAAATGGCTGCTCATGGCTGAGAAGGCTCGGAAGCAAAAATGGGACTTCAGCTAGCGAGCAGCAATCTCGTGTATAGGCAGTGAAGATGGTTTCCATGTGTATGGCTGAGAATTTGAACAATTGGGGAAAGTCTGCTACCCATATTTGCCATACAGTCATTACTTATAATTTGAAAAAGATCCTGATTACAGCTTTAGCCTAGGAGATTTCTTCAGCATCCAACTACCAGATATTGATGTTCTCTGGAGTGGAACTTCCCTCTGCTTCAGTAGATACCTTGAGGATCAGCATGAATGCATGGCACTTCCAAGACTTGAACTAAAATATTCATTTATCATAACTTGAGCCAGTTGTATCTCCGAACCTATACCCCCCGGTGGGCTACAAGGTGTGGAACAATCTCTCTCTTTATGCAAGTAGTGAGACTATTGCCCTACTAAGTAATGCCAAAATTTGAGGGAAATATTTGGAGGAGAATGGTATGATCATCTGTATCAAAAGACATCAAGAAAAATAAGGATCACATTCTAGCTATTTCAGAAATCAGTGAAATGTGAGTGAAATTTGATTTTCAGATCTTTAAAACTTGTACCCTCTTTAGTGGATAATGTACATACAAAAATGGAGATTTGGCAATCTCTATTTAGACATTAATAGATATATATTAACATTGCAAATACAGAATAGAGAAACTTATACCCAACCTCATATGTATTGTACATAATCCAGGTGTGTTCAGTGCCCTCTAATTGTTAATATTGGTATATAATAGATTCCTGAACACAAGATTTCACCAAAACTGTATACATTCCCAGCTCAATTATGCAATGCTGAAAGAATTATTTAAATATAGTATAATGCTTTCTTTGTACTCCCTTAATTATGCTTTCACAATGAGCAAAATTCCAATTTTTTTTTTTACAGATTCCAGAAATCATACTTTTGAGAGGTATTTAGATCTGAGGTAGGAGTTTAACTGAGGCTCGAGCTGCTTGCTCTTTTAGTTTTACAAGCAGACTGACAAGCAAAAGTTAAAGCTGTACAATTAGAAGTGGTTCAAACAAATGAGGGGTTTCAATCATGTTGTTTGGGCTTTGGGTTGAGATACTCAGCTAGTAAGATGGATTTTGATAGCTCTCTTCAAAAAACTGATGTTGTTGTAACAGATAACTGTGGAGACAGTTGCACCAAGTCAAACAGTAATAATTTTCAGTGGTCTCTTTTATTCAGAACTGGCCAGGGTAGACATCTCTTTTACTAGTCTTTTGCACTGGCTTGGCTACAATATACGGAGGGCCATATCCCAGGAAGTGATGTGTTCATTTTTGCCCTGGTAACTACTGGAAATTTCTGGAAGCAGTTAACTTGCTGAATCTCTGTTTGATAGCAGCCATTTTAAAATTCAGCAGAAGTCCATTACGAAAAATAATAGTCATTTTATCAAGGCAAAGTAGCTTTTTAAAAATACAGTTTCTGATTGCTCTCTTCCTGTTCTCTGGACATTTTATTGGTTTAATGTTTCATTTGAAAGGCAGGGAATCTGATGTGCAGTGCTCCCTTAGTACATATTGGAGTGACAGCCCTTTGTTTTATACACTCAAGCCCTGGAGAGTGACTTGAATCCAGGATTTTCTGGTTTAGGGGCAAGAGTGTGACCAACTGAACCACAGCTGACATCAGAATAGAAAAAAATGTCTGACTGTTTTGATTCATTCAAAGGTGCTTTACAATCAATGTATTTAAGCAGTTAATGTGGAGGTGCCGGTGTTGGACTGGGGTGGACAAGGTCAGAAATCACACACACCAGGTTATAGTCCAACAGGTCTATTTGAAAACACAAGCTTTCGGACCCTCACTCCTAACACCTGAAGAAAGAATGAGACTCCGAAAGCTTGTGTTTTCAAATAAACCTATTGGACTATAACCTGATGTCATGTGATTTCTGACCCCACTACTGAAGTTAAGCTAACTGGCTTATAGTTACCTGCTTTTGTTATTTGGGAAATGCAGTTAAAATAAACGATTTGAGTTACTATAGTGCATCCTGTACAGCTCATACATCATGCAGCCAAAATTCACCAATAATGAAGTCATGGGTTTTAAGTCCTGGTGAAGAAATGCTGTGCTCTTCAGATGTCTTTATTGACATATTTTAGCATAAAGTAACATAAATGAATCATCTGAAATACTTACCTGTTGCTATATTTTTATTTCTAGTTCAAGACAAACCTCCAGTCTTTAAAAAGAAATTTGGCAACTTAGTTTTAATGAAAGGTGATGACCTAATACTCCATTGTGTTATATCAGCTCAACCAGAACCAAGTGTTACATGGTTAAAAGATGATGTGATAATTTCACCCAGCAAAACTAATGTGAGTCATGTGGTTCTGATTTTATTTTTGTAAGTTCAGGCAAATAAAGTATAATGTTTTATGTAATTTCATAACATATTGTAATATGCAAAATAACAAAGCCTTTTTTATTTAGAGAGAGCACTTCGGTGAAAATCATGTATTCGTGAAAAGAAATATAGGCCCAACCGACAGTGGAATGTATAGTTGCATTGCTAGAAATATAAAAGGACAAGTGTGCTGTTCAGCTTCAGTAATCGTTACAGGTATTTATGGAATTGGTTTAGTGTAATATACATTTCCTTACATTGTCTGTATATACAACTTATGCAATGCACTGATATGATGAGATATGTGCAAATGACTGTATTTTATATTCAAAATAAAATAATTGGTATAATGTAAAGAACAAATTGATTTTCACCAGCTATCAGCTTCATCAAATTTGCAGCTATTGATAAAATATCAGCTTTTCAATTAATGTAAATACATTTGAACAAAGTGGAGCAAAAACATTGTTGGCAGTTTGAAGCTTAATGATGGCACTCATGAAGACAGCATGTTAAAGACAGCCCAACACAATTTTGTTTCTAACTTAATTTTTTGCTTCAGAGATTACAACTAAACAAGCCCATGCTGCATATTTTATGATAATATTAAAATTTTTGAATTTCATTTCTGTCCTTTAATCACTTATGGGTATCTAATTATTTGCACATAAATATATATGCGCTGATAAAAATGTTGAATTATTACAAATAATAAACTTTATATTAAGGTTAATTAGGATCCATTAAGTTTAAAATGAAATTGTAGCACTGTAAGATTTGAATTTTCTTCACTATTGATTAAGTACAATTGTGCTTTGTACATAGTTCAGAAACATTATTAATTTCATTGATTTCAAAACCATTTTCAGACAAAATTAAAGGGAAATTATCTAACATTCGTAAAGAAACTCCAGAAAAGGGTCATGGAGTTATGACAAAGATAGTGAGGCCTGTTCCTTTTACGAATGTTTATGAACGTGGAGCATCTTGTGATCAAAAAAATCAAAAATCAGGACAAACATGGTCAAGGTAGGTTATTTACCATTCTTTTTACATGGTACATACATAAGAACATAAGAACTAGGAGCAGGAATAGGCCATCTGGCCCCTCGAGCCTGCCCCGCCATTCAATAAGATCATGGTTGATCTTTTTGAGACTCAGCTCCACTTATCCGCCCACTCACCATAACCCTTAATTCCTTTACTGTTCAAAAATTTATCTAGCCTTGCCTTAAACACATTCAGCAAGGTAGCTTCAACCACTTCACTGGGCAGGGAATTCCATAGATTCACAACCCTTTGGGTGAAGAAGTTCCTCCTGACTTCAGTCCTACATCTGCTTCCCTTTATTTTGAGGCTATGCCCCCTAGTCCTAGTTTCACCTGCTAGTGGAAACAACCTCCCTGCTTCCACCTTATCTATTCCCTTCATAATCTTATATGTTTCTATAAGATCTCCCCTCATTATTCTGAATTCCAATGAGTATAATCCCAGCCCACTCAGTCTCTCCTCATGATCCAACCCTCTCAACTCTGGAATCAACCGAGTGAATCTCCTCTGCACCCTCTCCAGTGCTAGTATATCCCTTCTCAAGTAAGGAGACCAAAACTGCACACAGTACTCCAGGTGTATACAGCTGCAGCATAGCCTCCCTGTTTTTAAACTCCATCCCTCTAGCAATGGCAGACAAAATTCCATTTGCCTTTTTAATTACCTGCTGCACCTGCAATCCTACTTTTAGCGATTCATGCGCAAGGACACCCAAATCCCTCTGCACAGCAGCGTGCTGCAATTTTTTGCCATTTAAAACATAGTCCATTTTGCTGTTATTCCTACCAAAATGGATGACCTCACACTTATCAACATTGTACTCCATCTGCCAGATCTTTGCCCACTCATTTAGACTATCTATATTCCTCTGTAGACTTTCAGTGTCTTCTGCACACTTTGCTCTACCACTTATCTTAGTGTCATCTGCAACTCTTGACACACCACACTTAGTCCCCAACTCCAAATCATCTATGTAAATTGTAAACAATTGCGGTCCCAACACTGATCCCTGAGGCACACCACTAGCCACTGACCGCCAACCAGAAAAACACCCATTTACCCCTGCTCTTTGCTTTCTACGAGTCAACCAATCCTCTATCCATGCCAATACATTACCTGTAATACCGTGCAACTTTATCTTATGTAGCAGCCTTTGGTGTGGCACCTTGTCAAATGCCTTTTGGAAATCCAGATACACTACATCCACAGGTTCCCCATTGTCCACCATGCAAGTAATGTCCTCAAAGAATCCACCAAATTAGTTAAACATGACCTACCTTTCATGAACCCATGCTGGGTGTTCCCAATGGGAGAATTTATATCCAGATGTCTTGCTATTTCTTCCTTAATGATAGATTCAAGCATTTTCCCCACTACCGAAGTTAAGCTAACTGGCCTATAGTTACCTGCTTTTTGTCTACTTCCTTTTTTAAACAGTGGCTTCACATTAGCTGTTTTCCAATCTGCGGGAACCACCCCAGAGTCCAGTGAATTTTGGTACATGATTACTAGTGCATTTGCTATTTCCCCCATCACCTCTTTTAGTACCCTGGGATGCATTTCATCAGGGCCAGGAGACTTGTCTACCTTTAGCCCCATTAGCTTGCCCAGCACTGCCTCCTTAGTGATAATGATAGTTTCTAGTAATGTAATGGTAATGCATGGTAAGTAATCCTTTTTGTTTGTTATTATATAATATATAAACATGCCTAAAATGTACATCATAGTCATTTTTACTTTTAACTCTTTGTGGATACAGTTTTTTGCTATTTCTGTTTCATTATTTTAATGATGACCAGCCTGTATAGCTCACTATTAGAACGTTTGAAGAGCTTGAGTTGTAACTAGGAGATGTAATTTTTGCCGTTCAGCTTTAATTATTGTTTCAAGGTATTGTTCTAAAGAACAGTCCTAGCTAGGCAAACAGTTGTAGCAGCTCCAGCAAGCTGTGCAGGTTTTTTAAAAAAAAGTATTCATTCATGGGATGTGGGCGATGCTGGCTGGCCAGCATTTATTACCTGTCCCTAGTTGCCCTTGAGAAGGTGGTGGTGAGCTGCCTTCTTGAATTGCTGCAGTCCACCTGCTGTGGATTGATGGACAATGCCCTTAGGGAGGAAATTCCAGGATTTTGACCCAGCGACAGTGAAGAAACGGTGGTATATTTCCAAGTCAGAATGGTCAGTAGCTTGGAGGGGATCTTGAAGGTGGTGGTGTTCCCATATATCTGCTTCCCTTGTCCTTCTAGATGGAAGTGGTCATGGGTTTGGAAGGTGCTGTCTGAGGATCTTTGGTGAATTTCTGAAGTGCATCTTGTAGATAGTACACACTGAGCGTCGGTGGTGGAGGGAGTGGGATGGTTGTGGATGTCGTGCCAATTAAGCGAGCTACTTTGTCCTGGATGGTGCCAAGCTTCTTGAGGGTTGTTGGGGCTACACTCATCCAGGCAAGTGAGGAGTATTCCGTCACACTCCTGACTTGTGCCTTGTAGATGGTGACCAGGCTTTGAGGAGTTAGGAGGTGAACTACTCACCACAGTATTCCTAGCTTCTGACCTGCCCTTGTCACCACTGTGTTAATGTGGTGAGTCCAGTTGAGTTTCTGGTCAATGATAACCCCCAGGATGTTGATTGTGGGGGATTCAATGATGGTAACACTGTTGAATGCCAAGGGGTGATGGTTAGATTGTGTCTTATTCATGATTGTCATAGCCTGGCATTTGTGTGGCGCAAATGTTACTTGCCTCTTGTCATCCCAAGCCTGGATATTGTCCAGATCTTGTTACATTTAAACATGGACTTGTTCAGTATCTGAGGAATCGTGACTGGTGCTGAACATTGTGTGCAATCATCGATGAACATCCCCACTTCTGACCCTTGGAGTCATTTTGGACATTTTTGTGATTTCCTTTACCAGGAATATACAAAAGAGAGCTTCAATACTTTGTGTTATCTTTAGGTTGCTGAGGACTAGGGTATGTTTAGCATGCTGTAGAAGCCAGAGCTTGAGAACAGCAGCTAAGCACCCTGCACTGCAGGTAGATTTCCCTCCATCTGTGTACTGCAAACCTGTCAAAAAGGAATTAAGACAAAGGAATTTCAATTCAGCCTACAAACTAAAGAATCTCAAAAATTGACTGGAACAAAAACAGAAGTTGCTGGAAAGACTCAGCTGGTCAGGCAGCATCTGTGAAGAAAAAAATCAGAGTTAACATTTCAGGTCCGGTGACCCTTCGTCAGAACGGCACTGGACCCGAAACGTTAACTCTGACTTTTTCTTCACAGATGCTGCCAGTCCTGCTGAACTTTTCCAGCAACTTCTGTTTTTGTCCCTGATTTACAGCAACTGCGTTTTTTTCGGTTTTTATTCAAAAATTGACTGTTCATCTGTCAAAGTCAACACCACTAGTGCAACTCAATAATGCTGCAACATCATCTTACCTGATCTTCATGAACAATTCAGAGACTGATTTCTTACTTTTATCTTTTGGGACTCACCTCTTATTTCTAATCTGTGTGTATGTGTATTGTGTTACTATTTCTCCTCACGTGTAGTAATTAATAAACTCAGTCTTTCTGTTAATTCAAGAAAGCCTGGCTACAGTGGTTCCTTTTAAACAATATTATCGATATTTGGATCTGGGAGAAAGCTTTTCACAAGGGAAGAGATCCCTTTTAAATCAATGTTGTTGCAACCAAGTGAGGGGTTTTTTGAATAAAGAAGGGGAGCCAATTCATCCCTCCTCACTCAGGAAATTAACTGTTTGGGGATCCTGCCTGGAACTCTAATGAGCTGGGGTCATTCTACTGTGGTCTGGTCATAACAACATGCAGTTCCCCCTGAAGAATAAATAAGTGATTGTGAGTACATTTGAGTTTTTGTTTTGTCCTGAAGATGATTGTCACAAGTATTCATAGAAATATAGAAGCATAGAAAATAGGAGGGGTAGTAGGCCATTTGGCCCTTCAAGCCTGCACTGCCATTCATTATGTTCACAGATGATCATCCATCAGAATAGCCTGTTCCCACTTTTCTCCATATCCCTTAATCTCTTTAGTCCCAGGTGCTATATGCAACTCCTTCTTGAAATCTTACAAGATTTGACCTTGACTGGTTTCTGTGATAATGAATTCCACAGGCTTACTACTCTCTGGGTGAAGAGATTTCTCCTCATCTCAGTCCTAAATGGCCTACCTTGAATCCTTAGCCTGTAATCCCTGGTTTTGGGCTCCCCAGCATCAGGAAAATCTTTCCTGCAAATACCCTGTCTAGTCCTGTTAGAATTTTAAAAATTTCTATAAGATCCTCCCTCCTCTGAAATCTAGGGAATGTAATCCTAATGGATTCAACCTCTCCTCATGCGTAAGTCCCACTATTCCATGGAACCAATCTGGTAAACTTTCACTGCACTCCCTCAATACCAAGAATATCCTTTCTCAGATAAGGAGAGCAAAACTTTTCACAATATTCCAGGCATGGTCTCATGAAGGCCCTGTACAATTGCAGCAAGACATCTCTGCTCTTGCACATAAATCCTTTCATTATTAAGGCCAACAGACCATTTGCCTTCTTCACCACCTGCTGCACCTGTATGCTTAGTTTTAGCCCAGGTCTCCTTGCACCTTCCCTTCTTTCAATTTATAGCCATTCAGACAATCTGTCTTTCTGTTTTTGCTACCAAAATGGATAATTTCACATTATTCCACATTAAATTGCATCTGCCATTCATTTACCCACTCAGTCAACTTGTCCATGAGTCTTGCAGTTCCACAGCAATAACCTAGCTCACAACTAAAGATTTTCCTGAACTAATTTGTTTTGTTACAGATCACCTCTGATTCCTTCTTTTGATTATTCTCTTCATGCGATCTCCTGCCCATTCTTTCCCAATCCTCCAGCATGCTTACTCTCTTTCTACGATATAACTGTTCAGTCTGCAGCAAGATATTGATAATCCACATCATTATGGCTGAACTGTAAAGCTAAAAATTTATTGCTAAAAAATCATTTCTACATTGAGACCCACATGTGCGAAGGTTGTTGTATGAGAACAATTTTGGAATCACTCTTCTGTTACGTTGATTAAGGTTGGGATCTATTGTTGTGATAAATACATCTAGTATCTGGCTATTTGGTGAACACTTTATTAAATGGAAGCACTGTGTACTGCTGGAGCCTGAAAACATTGTGGATGCTCCCTTGATAGCAGACATTATTATACAGGATAACATTGTTGTGATTGAAAAACCACCTGCACATTATAGAAATGAAAACACACCATCCTTGTATTGCCCACATTAATACCATCCTCGATATTCTTGAAACTTGGAAGAATTGTTAATTGGCAAAGTATGTTTCACCTATGAGGTTAGTAGACTCATTCTCTGTTGAAGATGATTGGCAAATGTGGCACCTGTCACTTGCTGAATTTGAGATTGAAGTTAAGACGGCCTTCATGGCAGATTTATCACATTGGGACATGAAGGATTTTATCGTGTTGAAACCAAATGCACCATGGCCTCTCTAGCAACAGTGAGAGATATTCCAGTCCTTGACATAGTCAGCAATTCAAGCTTTGGAAGACAGTGTAGTTCTGTCACTGCAAACCTGTCACATCTGACATACCCAGTTAGGGGTCCACAATCAAATTAGCCATTATCTTATGAATGTCCTCAAACATCTATCTTAAAAGTGATAATGAAGGCATACATAGTACCTGTGCTGTTGATGAACCTTCTGATGATGTCCCATCATGCACTGTTCCTCTTGATAATAAACCATATGAAAGAATGGTGCTTGAAACAAGTCAGATGCATTTTTTAAAAATCTGTATTAATGTCCCAGCCTTGGATATACAAGGCCTAATTTCAAAGTTTGTGGATGTCTCAAAACTAGGAACTATTGTGAATCATTAGAAGACTGTGATGGACTTCAATTAAACATAGACAGGAATGGATAATCTTATAACAGGTGAAATTTAATCAGAAAAGATTGAAGGGACATATTTTGGTCAGGCAAATAAGATGAAGCACAAAAAGTAAAGACTACTAAGGTGCATTTGATGAAATTAATTAAGAGGAGACAAAGGCCATTCAGCCCTTCAAGCCTGCACAGGATGGTGGCTGATTTGTTTGTGTTCCAAATTCCACAATCCCATCTATCCTCAATAACCTTCGATTCCACTGCCTAACAAAAATCTATCCATCTCTACTTTTCCTTAAACAGATTCAGTGACCTTATCTGCAGCAGAGAGCTCCAAAGCCACATAATCCTCTGCGAAAAAAGTATTCATTACCTCTCTGTAATAAAAGGGCAACTTTTAATTTTAAAACAGTGACCTTAGTTCTTGGCTCATCCACAAAAGTAAACATTCTTTTGACATCCACCTTGTCAAGATCATTCAGGATCTTATAAAGGTAAAGTTGCCATAATCCTACCAGACCATGAGGCTGCACTCTCATGAGAGAGATGACTGGTGATGGTTTAAGCTGAGGGTCGCCACACCTCAGGCGAGGGGAGAAGTTGAGAAGGAGAGTCCTTCATAATGACCTCAGCTCGTGCAGGAATTAAACCCATGCTGTTGGCATCATTATGTATCACAGATCAGCCATCCAGCCAACCAAGCGAACCAATCTCCATGCACTTCAATTTGATTATCTTTTGCTGTTCTGAATTCTGGTGGAAATAAGCCCAGTCTGTCCAATCTTTTGTCAAAAGTAACCTGTTCATTCCAGGTATCAGTTCAGTAAATCTCCTCTGAACCATCTCCAATGTGTTTCCTTCTTCCTTAAATAAGGAAACCAGAGCTGGACACAGCATTTGAGATGTGGTCTCACCTGTAAAACTGAAGCATAACATCCTTAATTTTATGGGCAATTCCTCTCATATATAAGGAAAGCATCCCATTAGCCTTCTTGATCATGTGCTGTATCTGCAAACTGACCTGCAGTGACTTTTGCAAGAGACCGCCTAGACCTCTCTGCATCTCAGAATTCCACAGTCATTCTCCTTTTAAGTAATACTCTGCTTTTTTAGTTCCTTGCCAAAGTGAAGAACTTCACACTTTCCCATATTGTATATTATGGGCCAGATGTTTTCCCATTCATTTGACATATCAATATTAGTCTGCATTCTTGTTATGTGCTCTTCAAAACATATTTGCCTACCTATCTATGTGTCATTTACAAATGTAGCCACATCCTTTTGATCCCCTCATTTAAGCTATTGATATAAATTGTGAAAAGTCAATCCAGCACAGACTACTGAGGGACCCCACTTGTCACAAACTGTCAAAATGATTAAAAAAAAGACTCATTTAAACATATTCTCTCTGTTCTGCCAGCCAACATATCCTCTATCTATACTAGCATGTAATCACCTACACCATCAGTTCCTACTTTGTGCACTTCTTTTATGTAGAGCCTTGTGAATGCCTTCAGGAAATCCAAAGACAGTGCAATAATTGTTAGGGGCGTGCAGGAGCATAAGGGCTTGCTTGTGCATGTGCACAAACCACTGAAGTTAACACAGCATGTTAAAAACATAGTTAAGAGGGAATCCAGGATTCTTAGTTTTATAAATAGATCCATGGAGTATAAAAGCAAGGAAAATATGCGGAACCTTTTTAAAACACTGGTTAATTTTCTTGAGAGAGATAGTAGGAACCGCCAATGCTGGAGAATCTGAGATAACAAGGTGTAGAGCTGGATGAACACAGCAGGCCAAGTAGCATCAGAGGAGCAGGAAAGCTGACGTTTTGGGTCTGGACCCTTCTTCAGAAATGGGGGAGGGGAAGGGGGTTCTGAAATAAATTGGGAGAGAGGGGGAGGCGGATGGAAGATGGATTAAGGAGCAGATAGGTGGAGAGGAGACAGACAGGTCAAAGAGGCGGAGATGAAGCCAGTAAAGGTGAGCCGTAGGTGGGGAGTTAGGGAGGGGATAGGTCGGTCCAGGGAGGATGGACAGGTCAAGGAGGTGGGATGAGGCTAGTAGGTAGGAGATGGGGGTGGGGCTGAGGTGGGAGGAGGGGACAGGTGGGAGGAAGAACAGGTTAGGGAGGCGGGGCCAAGCTGGGCTGGTTTTCGGATGCGGTTGGGGGAGGGGAGAATTTGAAGCTTGTGAAGTCCACATTGATACCATTGGGCTGCAGGGTTCTCAAGCGACATATGAGATGCTGTTCCTGCAACCTTCGGGTGGCATCGTTGTGGCACTGCAGGAGGCCCAGAAAGGACATGTCGTCCAAGGAGTGGTGGGACTGATGGGGAGTGTGGAGCGGACAAGGGAGTCATGGAGAGAGTGGTCCCTCCAAAAGCAGATAAAGGTGGTGGGGGAAAATGTCTTTGGTAGTGGGGTCAGATTGCTGATGGCGGAAGTGTCGGAGGATGATGCGTTGGATCTGGAGGTTGGTGGGGTGGTACGTGAGGACGAAGGGGATTCTGTTTTGGTTGTTATTGCAGGGAGGGGGTGTGATGGATGAGTTGCAGGAAATGCGAGAGACACAGTCGAGGGCGTTTTTGACCACTGTGGAGGGGAAGTTGTGGTCTTTGAAAAACGAGGACATCTGGGATGTCCGGGAGTGGAATGCCTCATCTCAGGAGCAGATGCGGCGGAAGCGAAGGAATTGGGAATAGGGGATGGCCTTTTTGCAGGAAGATGGGTGAGAAGAGGTGTATTCTAGGTAGCTGTGGGAGTTGGTAGGCTTGAAATGGATATCAGTTTCCAGGTGGTTGCCAGAGATGGAAACAGGGAGGTCCAGGAAGGAGAGAGAAGTACTGGAGATGGTCCAGGTTAACTTTCTTGATATGTATTTGAATCTGATACTAAATGAAGGGGTCCTGTAGGTATCTAGCAATTGTGATGTCAATACGCAAATAAATAGCCAAACGCTTTGAAGAATTCTCACAGTCACTGAGGCAGAATGTAAAATGAATTTATTACCCTTCACTTTTTGTATGTATTTATAAGATTGAAATAAAGATAGGGAACAGATAGTTGTGGTTGGTTGGCTTGCCGAGCTGGTTCATTGTTTTTCCAAGACGTTTTATTACCCTGCTGGGTAACATCATCAGTGCAGCCTCCGATGAAGCGCTGTTGTGTTTTCCCACCTGTTATTTGAACTCTGGAGCCCGTTGAGTTGATTACCTACTTCCGGTTTTCCTTCGCAGTGAAGCGTATATAGGGTCGAGCTCTATGTGTTTGTTGATGGCTTTCTTCGTGGAGTACCAGGCTTCTAGGAATTTCCGTGCTTGTCTCTGCTTTGCTTGTCCCAGGATCGTGGTGTTGTCCCAGTCGAATTGGTAGTTCTCCTTATCCATGTGGATAGAGTTGAATGAGTATTGGTCATGTCTTTTTGCAGCCAGTTGATGTTCTAGTATCCTTGTTGTTAATTTCCTTCCTGTTTGTCCGATGTAGTGTTTGTCAAAGTCTCTGCAGGGAATCTTGTATATGGCATTGGTCCTGTCCATAGTGGGTAGTGGGTCTTTGGTTCGGGTGAGCAGTTGTCGTAGGGTTGATGTGGGTTTGTGTGCCACTCTGATGCCCAGTGGTCAGTTCTGATGTGTTCCTGATGTAATGTAGCGTGATGAGTGTGTTGGGGCATATAGTATCTTCCTGGTGTAGTTCATGTAATAAACATCTTCTGATCCAGTTTTTCGGGTATCCATTGTCTTTGAACACCTGAAAGTGGTATGCTTCTTCTCAGCGCAGCTCTGTGCTGCTGCAGTGTGTTGTTGCACATTTAAATAATGTTCTCATGCAGCTTCATTTGTGTGTGTTAGGGTGGTTGCTGTTGAAATTCAGTACTTGGTCAGTGTGTGTGGCTCTCCTGTGTACCTTTGTTAGGAATTGCCCATTTGTCCTGCGCTCTCCATGACGTCCAGGAATGGGAGCTGTTTGTTCTTCTCCTCTTCTCTGGTGAATCTGATTCCAGTGAGGGTGTTGTTTATTAGTTCGTGTGTCTCCTCCAGTTTAGTCCATTTAATGATGACAAAGGTGTTGTCCACGTAGCGTATCCATAGTTTTGTTTGGATTAATGGAAGGGCCGTACTTTCAAGTCTCTGTATCACCACTTCGGCTATTAGTCCGGAGATATGTGATCCCATGGGTGCCCTGTTGATCTGTTCGTATGTTTGGCCATTATTGAAGTATCCTAAACAACAAAAAACTCCAGATGCTGGAAATCAGAAAAAAAAATCAGATGATGGGGAGGTGATGGCCTCGCGGTATTATCGCTGGACTGTTAATCCAGAGACCCAGATGTTGTTCTGCGAACCCGGGTTCGAATCGCACCATGGCAGGTGGTGGAATTTGAATTCAATAAAATATCTGGAATTAAGAATCTAATGATGACCATGAATCCATTGTTAATTGTTAGGAAAAACCCATCTGGTTCACTAATGTCCTTTAGGGAAGGAAATCTGCCATCCTTACCTGGTCTGGCCTACATGTGACTCCAGAACCACAGCAATGTGGTTGACTCTTAACTGCCCTCTGGGCAATTAGGGATGGGCAATAAATGCTGCTTAGCCAGTGACGCCCTCATCCCGTGAATGAATAAAGAAAAATAAAATTTCCAGCAATTTCGAATTTTGTTTTTTATCCTAAACAAACTTTTTATTATGTTATGATGTCTTGAAGTTTATTTTCAACATTAACTATTTACATGAGTACAATATCACAAACTTACACACATGTAGTCTGGGTTCTGCACTTGTTGATACGGTCCAACATGTTTATTTGAAAACACAAGCTCTCGGAGTCTTGCTTCTTCTTCAGGTGTTAGTGATTCTCTGAAAGCTTGTGTTTTCAAATAAACCTGTTGGACTGTAACCTGGTGTTGTGTGATTTTTGATGTTGTCCACCCCAGTCCAAACACCGGCACCTCCACATCATTGTTGATACCATAGATAACAAACAGAAAGACTGACTGGCTGAATTCACTGAAAACTGAAAGTGAGGCAGTCCTGTACACTGGTGTATCACATGTAACTGTATTAAAGTTATAGGCCTATCTGGTCTGGAAACTATGCCAAAATACAACAGTTGCTGTCAGATACAGAAGCATAATGATAATGAAAGTTGGCAATTGCGCTGATGTTACTACAAAAAAGCTATAGTTTTCTAATTTGCCGAGACCATAGGGAATTTTGAATTTTGGAACTGATAAAATAGTTAAACATTTTGACATTTTCTTTATATGTTATTGGGGCTTGGGGATAAGTTGTTTAGAACTTGTCCACTGGTTTTTTAAGTTATTATATAGAATTCTCAAAACACAAAGATTTTAAAAAAACAAAGATTAAAAAATAGTGCTGGGTTCATTGCACTAAACAACATTGTCTCATTCCAAACTGCTTTATATTCTAAAACCCAACATTAGCTTCTCTTATAATTTGAAAGGTTTTATTAGCGCTCTACATTTTCTTCTTAATGTCCCAATTTAAAATGTGCATTGTAAGTGTATGTCAAAAAGTACTTCTCCAAAATGTTCAAAAATCCAAATCCTTTATCTTTTGGCAGTAGTATACAACTATATCATTACACAATACATGATGATAAAATTAGACCACGGTACTTCTCTATTTGATATTCTTAAAACTTGAACATTTATTGTGTTACTAAATGAAATTTTTAGAAGTTTTTCAATTTATTATTAAATTATAAAGAAAGAAGTTTACATAAGCATTGATCAGGGAGTTTGTATGTCATAACATTGAAATTACTACAATAAACTTTGTATTAAAGCCTGTTGCACCAGATAATACAAGCAAGATTCAGCCCTTCTTTTATGATCAGATTGAATTACACATCCTCATGCATTTTGAACTGATTGCTACCTAACAGGTTTAACTTCAACTGTTGTATTATTACCAGCAACTGGACACAAATGTGAAATTCTATAATAAAGTGGGAACTTCTATGTGGGGGGATCATTATTTATCCACATGGTATTTAATAGAATATTCGTGATCACTTGTTTTGAAATGTTTGTTAATCTGATTAGGTGATTGACAGAAGCAGTTGTTTGTATCGTCAATGACTGGTGCTTTCGGCCTTGCACTGTAGCTTAGGGTTTGATACTTTCCTTATCATTTTACTGGTAACTGGAATATACAAAGGTAGAGTTAAAGAAAAACAGAAAGAAAAGTGATGATTGTTATTTGAAATGAGTCTACTCTTTGTGTCCTTGGGCATTGATTAACAGTGACAACTCAGAACTAATGTGCCAAAATTAGCACAGTCTGCATAAAAGCAAAGTGACAGACACCATTGCGTTGCCTAAAATGGGTTCATTATCCCATGATTCCCTGCTCTACTAGCCAATCAGAAGTGACAAAAAAATGATGTTGCATACTTTCAACAGAGTTGGGGTATATAAAGTAAAAGCACCATGTGAGCACTTCTGAGCGGTTCAGGCATTCCCAGCCTTGCCTCGGGTGTAGGGATTGCATGGAACCTCCGGGTAGTTTTGTTTCCTTTTCGTAAGAGGAAATTTCCATTCCTCAGTGGATAGTTGGCAAAATTCTGGATACGGAGGTGGTTTCCAAAGCTTTAAAACCTTTGGGCTTAGCCCTATAGCTGTAGGCACTCTTGAAAATTCAGGTTTGTAAATCAGTATTTCTTATAAAACAGTATTTTGTTTTCATGATGCTAAACTTATTTGTATATTGAGCAATAAATGTATTTATTTTTCTGGTAAAAGTCTGAGAAGATCAACTTGAGATTTTTGTGAGCACTTTATTAAATCATTGTAAGACTAGTCAATGATATTGAATTTTCTAAGTGTGAAATGGATTTGTTGAACAGTACCTAATATATAAAGACAAATTGAATTCAGTGGTTTTAATTTAGATCATTTAAAATGTTTGGTCTACAGCATAAAAGCTTTCAAGGTTATGCTATTGACAGATAAATTAAGAACTGCTAAGAATAGCACCTGATTATATGTATGCGGTATCAGCTAGACAGCGATGTCTTTTTAAGGGAATCGGCGCTGAACTTTTCGTTGTCCCACCAGCTGTCACATTTGTCTACTGTCAATCAGTCATTTCGCTAAATTTAGAACAAGCTTTTCTGTCACCAGCTAATCAACCCTTATTTAAAGTATCTAAGGATCATATTTGTAAGATGTTGAAAATTAAATTTATTTCCTCTAAATATTCTAAATAAAATGTAGTTAAAGTACAACAATAAAATATTTTCAGTAATTGAAACATAATTCACACAAAGTATTAATCTGTCCATTTTAATCCAAGGATAATTTCATTTATTAATTGACAGCAGATGGGAAATAATTATTTTACACGTTAACACTGGGTTTTAATACAGAAATGGTACTCAACTCTTTACTGTCAACCATCTACTAAGGCACCCCATACTCGTTACTAGAAGTGCCATGAGTAGTTACGGCTGCATCGTGAGGATTATGAGTAGTGTTAGTTCAAACGGTAGTTTGACTCATAGTCTAAATATATTTAAGACAAACAGAAAGTGCTGGAAAAACCAAAGCAGGTCTGGTACCATCTGTGGACAGAAACAGAGTTAACGTTTCGGGCCCATTATGACTGTTTGGAGGCACTGTCTGTTTGTATTTCAGATCCCCAGAATCATCCTGTTTGTCCAAACATATTTCAAATGGATATTGCGAAAGTCACTGAATCGGCATAACACAGTACAGACAATTATGTTAAAGTTCTGCAAAGGCGGACTAAGAACAACAGCAAAATGATTTGCATGTACAAAATAAATTCATAATTGATTTGTTTTCAAAGGAATACCTCCCGTACAGTAGCGAGAGTGATTAAAACCAGATTGTTTCTCACCACTCAATCGAGACTGTGAATATGGCAACGGACTTTTAAAAGTTATTTCACAATGGACGAGGAATCGTTATTAATTATCCATCTTTCTCTATTTTAGGGTGCCTATAAAAATGGCAACACAAGCTCCGACATTTTTACATCCGCTTCAGAGCGTTGTGGCACTGGAGGGTAGTGCCGCAACCTTTGAAGCGCACATTAGTGGTAAGTGTTTTGTTTCCAGGCGTCAGGTCAACTCAAACCGCTCGATGCGAGACCACACAGAACGGTGGAGATTAAAATCACGGCTGTCAGAAGCTGTTCAACACGGGGAGGAATGAAATGGGTTAATCATTCGGGGGACTCCCCTTTTGGGTTCAGTATAGCTAACTGCACGTGTTTGTTTTCATATTGTACATTTCACAAACAAATGAAAATTATTCTGTATCTATGAAGGCATGTATTGAATGCTGGAAAAATGTATTGCTACTGTTAATAAAGACCTTCCCCAGCAAACGGCCAATCGACCACTAACTAATCGAATCCTAAACTGAATTCTATCTCTATTTTTATTCCAAAATGATGTTTGCACGTGTTTGATTTCCTGCTTTTGAAATAGCTTTCTTGTTCTCTCTGTGTTGCATTGATTTGCATTCTCTCTGGGTGGTTTCTGGAGCTGTGCTTTTTTTGTGTGTGTGTTTGGCAGGTTTGCCAGTTCCTGAGGTGAGCTGGTTCAGAGATGGCCAGGTTCTTTCCGCTGCTGCTCTCCCGGGCGCCGAGATTTCCTTTAGCGACGGCCGCGCTAAACTGATCATTTCTCGTGTGACGCCCTCACACAGTGGCAGATACTCTGTGCGAGCCACCAATGGATCAGGACAAGCGACTAGTACCGCCGAACTGCTGGTGACAGGTAACTGCCCACAGCCACCATGTAGAGTCAATGGCACTTGGAGAGCGGACGGGAGGCCCCGATCTAAATATCCTGCTCACTCCCCATTCAATAAACTAAATGAAAAGTAAATGTAGATGTGACTGTAGGAGGTATGATAAGGTCACAGACGACAGCTACAGAATAATAAAAACTAACTGTTACTGGGAGGGTGCTTTATCATCGAGGTCAGTCTCACACACCTCCGAAAAATTAAGGTAAAAAAACAAATAAAGCAGCTAGACCACCATTGTGGGGTGGGCCAGAGAAAAAAAAATGCATTAAAACTTACAAATGACACACACGGATCCAACTTCTCTTGTCTTGCTCAAAATGGAGCTCCAGAACCACCAATGCATTCATTTCCAAATGTTACTTTTCTGACGAGGTTCATCCCCAATTGTGGGCAGGGAAACAGGGAAAACCTGTGGGAAACCTCTTTACAGGGCAGCCTTTGGCTACACCTGGGTGTAGGCAGCCATGGCAGGGCCCATAGTCCTACCTGGAGCGTTGTCACCTGACCTCCTACCAGGGTGCCTACCTCAGCGGCTGACCCTCACAATGTTGGGGAAACTGGGAGTTGACGGCAAAATCTCAGTTGGCCACCTTGCAGGGCCCTTAAAAAGACTTTTACTACTTCAAATTTACCACCACTTCATGGGGGCAAGTAATCCTGCCAACCCCTGAACCCACCTCCTTCAAAATGCCTCATGCCAGGATTGGAGTTGGGAAATTGGCATACAGGCCAATGCCAGTATTTAAGGACCTAGGCCTCCTCTATTCCTGAGCTTGGTGGACCCAAAAAATACAGCCCCATGTGCATTCAATAATGCCAGTCTCATTGACCCATAACAGGAACTCTACAAAATACAAGAGGTTTAGTACATATATCACAAATTGCTTTTTTAAAGAAACATAAACCAATACACGTTCATGGTTGGTTTATACATTTCATTACTGGCTCATTTAATCTTAAACTGGAAAGGACATGTCACAAATGCTATATTACAGTCCCACTTGGATATAGAGTGGCATAATTTCAAATCCAACATCCTGCATGCCAAGGACACAGACGTACATAAGGTTAGTTGGTGGAGGAAACAGCCTCAGATGGGCATTTGGCAACTTGGATGTACATATCAAAGCTTTGATTTAGAACCCTTCTGGACCCAGCCATCAGACCTGCTGTCACCAATGACAAGGAGGGGTGTCCATCTTGAAAAGCTCAGTAATTCCCTTTGCTCAATCCCTCCGCCAGTGGGAACGTAGGAGTAGGGGCAGTGGATGTGTTCTGTGTGCAGGAATATCTCTTTGTTACCTTTGGTCTCTTATCCTTATTCCCTTGAGCATCATGGAGTGACATCTGACTGCTTGGCCTGGGGCTTTCACTGGCTCTTTGTGTGAACGATCCTCGGACTGTAGCCCCTTCTCCTTCTCGGGTGCTTATATTTGCTCAGATCACCGCAGCTGATCGTCTAAATCCATTGACAGATCCTTTGTCACTAACTCAGCCTCAAATTTTGACACCATGATATCTTACACCATAACTCCCACGTTTATGTCATCCCAGAACATGTCAATTCACGCTGCAAACTCATCAAAGTGAGTCTCCCTTTGGATGCACACACTTAAGAGGATAATAAAAAGAAACAGACTTTGAGAGATCATGGGATCATGAGTGAGTTGACTAAATGGGAACTAGCATCTTAATTCACAAAGCCAGTATACCATTCAGTAGCGTAATGCTTTCTTTCACATTAGATACTTCAAATTATGTACTAGATTCCTTTTTATATTTCCAAATATATTAGAGAGCAAATAGTAATTGATTATGAATAAAAACAGATACAATAACTGATTCAAAATTAACATAGACTGATTTGAAAAACACCTTAACTGATATTCAGCACATTTCTGTGTGGAGCATGGAATTGTTAGAAATACCCATCTTTAGACAAGACAGTGAAATGAGACCCGCTCCAGATGGTCACAAAAATGCTGAAGGTCAATAGAACATTCCTTTCTTTGTCAGCAAACAAAAATTAAATTGTTATGCATTTTATTGCTGTATCCAAAATTACTGTTTCATTCATCTGAATAAAAATAACAACTGTATTGCATTCCATCTGAACATTTTTGGTATGTTTTAATAAGGCAGAATATAAATGTAATTATTAAGTGAGTCCAGTACACAAAATTGCAACTTCCAGTTTCTCCAGATGTGCCACCTTCATGTTATAAGTTTCAATATTATCAAGGAACTAGCAGGGTAAATACCGTGGTCTCCCTTCTAAATTTTAATGGGGTACATTTCCACTGGTGTAACTGCCTCACTTCATTACTTCCCTTCAAACTAATTCTGTGTTCCAAACCCTTTAAAATATTTTGTTTTTTCTATTCTTAATAGCAAAGTGAATAGCTTCACAGTTCTCCATATTGTACTTTATCCTCCAACTTGATGCCTATTCATTTCACCTGTATATATCTGTGCAGCTTTTGAGTCCTCTTCATTGGTTACATTTTTACCATGCTTTTTATTATCAGCAATTTTCAGAGTGGGAAATAGAACTTTAATTCATGACTAATATTCAATATAGAATTCAATTGGATACATCATTCCCCCCTTTCCCTGAATCAATAATGTTAATTGTAAATAGTTGAGATTGAATGCTGATCCTAAAGCCACTCCTTAGTTCATGATGACTGATGTCAGGACAGCTGTCCACTCATAGTTCCTGTTTTCTCTTTCCCTCCTTTCTTGAAATGTAATGTTACTTTTTCTAAGTTTTAATCGGTTGAGAATATTTCCAGAATCTGTGCATTTTGGAAAATCATAACCAACATATTATGTGCTGTCATTATATGACATTCTCTGCTTAGAATATTTGTGAAATGAAGTTCTTCATGTGTTGGCTCAAACATCATTCAACTTATGTTCAATAAAATTTAAAAATAAAACTGAACAGGTTCCTCTCCTGAGTAAAAACCAAAAAAAAACTGCGGGTGCTAGAAATCAAAAACAAAAATTGCTGAAAAAGCTCAGCAGGTTTGGCAGCATCTGTGGAGAGAAGTCAGAGCTATTGTTTCAGATCTGGTGACCCTTCGTTACTGGACCCAAAATGTTAACTCTGATTTCTCTCCACAGATGCTGCCAAACCTGCTGAACTTTTTCAGCAATTTCTATCTTTGCTTCTAAGTTACTCTTCTGTTATGCTATTCTAAAAGTGGAGTTTTGGAAATAATTTTTACCTTCATTGTTTGTGTGATATACAGGCAATAAAGATAATTGGCCTGAACTAGAAGTTGCTTGATTTAATTTCTATACAGAAATTTATAGGTCCTGTAACAAACAGAAACTATGCAGTTCCACATTACTGCCCATATGTGCAAGGGATATTTATCCCTTATAGTAATTCCTTGACACTTTGAGCATGGATCAGCAACAGTGTAGACTGCATGAATAGGAGTCCTGTGAAGCAAATAAGGGACAGATTGGAAAGATGGAAAAATAGTGAAAACATTATTGAGGAGCAGAAGGCAAAGCGAGCCTAATCATAAAAGTTGTTATTGTAGTGATACATTTAAAGTGTCGTATATGAAAGATTTTTAATTGTATAGACCATTCACACAGCAATGAATTTAACTTTAGATTTTTTTTTTACCTATTGCAGCAGAGACAGCGCCTCCCAACTTTATACAGAGACTACAAAGTATGACTGCGAAACAAGGATCCAAAGTTAGACTGGACGTTCGTGTGACTGGAATCCCTACACCTGTGGTGAAGTTCTACAGGGAAGGAGCAGAAATCCAGAGTTCTCCCGACTTCCAGATTGTACAAGATGGTGATTTATACAGTTTAATAATTGCTGAAGTTTATGTGGAGGATTCTGGAACCTTCTCAGTTACCGCCACTAACAGTGTCGGACGTGCCACCTCCACAGCCGAACTCCGCATCCAAGGTATCTCTTTGTTGATGTTTTTGCACAGATTTAAACATTACCTTGTACAATTCCAAAATTAATTGCCACATTTTCACTATGGTGTATCTTTTTCACAGCTGATGAAGTGGTACCTGCTAAAAAGACAAAGACAATTATTACTTCCACTGACATTTCCCAGGCGAGACAAATCCAAGTTGAAAAGGTATCTTGGTCTTAATTCTCACTTTGAGATAATTTTTATTGTACTTTATTTGTCATGACTGAGAACTTTCTTTTTTATATTCTAGAAAATGGAAGCTCACTATGAGGCCAGCGCTTCAGCAACTGAAATGATTGTTGATGGCAGGACAGTAGTGCAGCATTTGCATCATAAGACACCGCCACGCATCCCGCCAAAACCAATGAGCAGGTCCCCGACTCCGCCACCTTCTGGTGTCAAAGTGACTCGCCAACAATCCCCATCTCCTGTCCGTCATGTGAGGGTCCCAGCACCTTCGCCTGTTAGGTACGGGGAATTTAAATGCTAATATCTGAAATTCAAAACATTTTTCTTCATGCATCTTAATAACTGGTAATTCATGTTTATAATAATGTGAAAATCAAAGTTTCTCTGAATGAAAGACAAAATTCATGAATTAGACCTTTGTGTTCCAGTGAAAGTTGCTGGACAGCACTTAAATGTTTACAATACGACTTAGGTCATTTAGATTGAATTCTTATAGTTTCTTGGATGCAAACATCCCAAACTTAGTTCACTTGAATCCAAATTCGACTATAAGAAGTTTTATTTTAATTTGCAATGTATTAAAATGACAGCTATTTTGGAGAATAGTAAATGAATGTAGAAGTTATTGGGTTCACAAAAGGACATTGCAGGTTTCCTGGCCAGGACCAAGTTTCAAAACGATGAGATAACATTCCATCTCACATTTCAATCGCTTATTTTCTCTCACTCACTTCATTTGTCAAAAATCTATCCAGTTGCTTGTTGAGGATTTAAGTAATACTGCATTCTCGGGTAATAATGTTGTCTGTATAAAGTGAACAAGATGAAGTATCTGTTTACCATTTATCTTTTGGTTTTCAACTCCTGATTGTAGTGAGTAATTATGTTAGCAAGAACCAATTTCAGTATATACAATCAATAATTACGCTCCTTAAAGTTTGGAACATATCAAAGCAGTGCCCCACCCCCACAAAGCCTCCTTTCTTTAATTATTTTTATAGTAATAGTGTAAATGTCTGCCTTAAACTTACCTTTGGTTTAAATGTGTAATCCCCAATCTGTGTAGTTTTTCTCCACCACATTCTCTTCAAATGAAGGCAAAATACTGCAAATGCTGGAAACCTGAAACTCAGAGAATGTTGGAGAAACTCAGCAGGTCTAGCAATATCTGTGGAGAGAGAAACAGAGTAAACATTTTGAATCTGGCATGATTCTTCTTCAGAGCTCTCTTCAAAGCTGCTGTAGCATGATGAACAGAAGGCTGTAAATCCTACCTGTAGGTGTTCACAAGCATATACACATTTGAGAAGGCTCACTCCCTAATTTTGGAGCAGCAGATGAGGTAGAGGTAGTCTCGAAGAAGGCAGAGCTGGCAGTTCTAGCTGGAAGTGCTCAAGGACTTGGGTGGCTGGGACTGACAAAGAGGAGCAGAATGGTGCATGGAGTTTGAAGTTTTCCCTTCAAAAATCAAAATCTAATTACCTGGCCCTCTCTGCGCATCATGCTGCCTTTCCGGATCTACTTTTGCACCCACCTCCTTGTCCAGGGACGCAGCATCAGCAGTATGGTGTCCTACCTCCGGTAAAGGGAATGCAGTGTTTGGTGGGAGATGGTGGCAGATCGCTATGGCAATGGAGCATCAATTGCCTCACCTTCTCTCCTTGTCCCTGCCACAGACATCACTCTCCACTTACCAGGATGTTGCCTGCATTAGAGGGTATGAACTATAAGGAGAGGCTAGAAAAACTAGAGTTGTTTTCTCCAGACCAGTTGATGCTGAGGGGTGTCTTGACAGAAGTCTAGAAAATTATGAGATACATGGATAAGGTTGATGGTCGGGATCTTTTTTCCAGAGTTGAAATATCTAATACTAGGGAGTTCACATTTAAGGTGAGAGGGGGGAAAATTCAAAGGAGATGTGAGGGGCAAGTTTTTTACTCAGAATGGTAGGAGTCTGGAATACTCTGCCAAAGGCAGATACAATAGGGGCATTTAAAGAGATAAGCACATGAATATGAAAAGAATGGAGGAATATGGACCAAGGGCAGGCAGAAGGGATTAGTTTAATTTGGCATCATGTTCATCACAACATCACGGGCCAAAGGGCCCCTTCCTGTGCTGTACAGTTCTGTGTCTGTGTTCTCAGATACACTCTGGGTCAGAGACAGAGTAACGCACACTCATTGCAGGATTCTACAACTTATCTCGCATGGAGACTAAATCTGATTTACACCCTTCCTTTACCACTTCCTTCAGCCCACCCTCCAACGACTCCAACTCCCAACCTTTGTTCTGCTCTCACTGGGACCCCAGCCTTGGCCTCACTGCCCAAAATCCTTGCCAACAGCATGTGATGTCACCACACATAGAACATGATGATGTCTCTGCGGTCGGTTCTGTCACGCCAGGTAACATCACTGGCTATGTCTGTACATGTGTGCTGGTCATACAGTGTTACAGATAATCACACTTGTACAGTATTGCACATATGATGGCATGCACCAACTTCTGTACAAAGCTCAATATTACTCATTGAGCTTATGTTCTATTCCCCCTCAGTATACACAACAAAATCATGCTTTTCAAGGTTAAAATAAATATTTGCTATGCTGTGATGAAATGCAGGTTTTCCACTTGGAAAATGAGAATTGTTCTATTGACTATATCTGCATCTGACACTACAAAGTCATGATTATATTTAAATGCTTTGTTTTGTGTTTATGTACAGATCTGTATCTCCAGCTGGAAGACTGTCAACATCACCTATCAGATCTGTCAAATCTCCAGTTCTTACTCGTAAATCTCAAACAACTGCAGTTGTTACTTCAGAAGTTATACCACCTTGGAAGCAACAGGACTATGTTTCAGCAACTGAAGCACAAAAGAGAGAAAGCAAATTAATTGCAAGTAGTGCACAGGTTCATAGAGAAGAAAAATGGGAAAGGCGATATGGAGTCCATGGACAGATGATAATCAGTGGAGTTGATGGTGCTGCTGGAGCTGCTAGAATGACCGCAGTTGAACGAGCTGCTGGAGCTGGTGCTGT
>NC_063338.1:40076702-40086756 GCF_021869965.1 Rhincodon typus
ACAGTTGATGGAGGTGTTAGTGCTGCTAGAATGACCGCAGTTGAACGCGAAGCCGGTGCTGCTGGTGCTACTAGGATAACTAAAGTTGAGCAAGTAACTGGCGCCCCTAGAACTACCACAGTTGAACGAGTGACTAGAGTTACCACAATTGAAGGAGCTGCTGGTGCTGCTGGAGTTGCCGCAGTTGAAGGAAGTGCTGCAGCTGTTGGAGTGAGCAGTGTTGCTGGCAAAGAGGTAAAGGCACCTTTGCATTTTCATTCAGTGTGTTCAAGTTAGAAAAAAAAAGCATTATTAATAATTCAGGTTGTCTTAAGATAGCAGAAACTAACATATTAGATTCAATGAAGTTTAAATTCACAGTGTAATTGGATTAAAATAGATCTGTGCAAATTAAAAAGGATCCTGCTTGGTTCCATGCTAAAAACATTTTATCTGTAAAAACTTAATAATCAAAATTGAAGAGCAAATTTTTTTTTCAGACATGTGTGTGTGTATATGTATGTAACTGCGTTTTGAATATTACTCCAATACAGGGTCATGTTGAAACCAATTTTCAAAATTGCTTTTTGACTTATTATGTGGCATATATAACAAAATCCATTTTTTTCTTTGCTGCAACAAATTCAGACAGCGCATGACATAGAAAAAACAGCAGCTGTTGCTACTGTAGTAGCTGCTGTTGACCAAGCCAGAGTACGTGAACCAGTTACTGTAAGCGCTACTACAGAAAGAAGCACTTCAGAGAAACATGTGTTTACAGTACAAGCACATCTGGTTGAGGATCAGGTAGTTTGAATCACAATGAACAATAATTCCTAATTCAATAATTGCTGCAAACATATAACCTTTTGCTCTCATAATAAATTGTCATTTAACAATTAAACATTTTTATATACCCCCTAATTTTACCACTTCTCCCCTGTTGTGGTATCACTTAGTTTCAGTAGTATTCCTTTGTACTTCTTCCACTCAGGTTTGCCACTTGTCCCTTAGTTTCCTCCCTATACTCTCATTTTGACATACTTTAGTTTCATCACAACTCTTCCCGTGAAATTGCATGCCTATGTCATGTAATTTTAGATGGTTTGTTTAAAATTTGTATTGATTATAAATGCATTAATGCATAGTGTGCATTTTGTTGTCAAAAGCAATACCAATTTATTTTGTTCAAATCTTTACTCAGTAATAGTTAGCAATGGAAACCAAAAGTTTCTTAATTTTAAAATTTCTTAGCTAGTGTTTTTGGTGATTGATAAATACTCAACTCTTAAAAATAATGGTGTCTGTAAAAGAAAATGAACTTCCGGAAAGTTGTAAACAATATTAAATTCTCAGACCTTGAAGTGATACATCAGTCAAACCCCAAAATGGTATTGCTTTTGAAGATCATAGTTAATCTTGTGACATTTAAGATTAGACTATGAGTGCTCTCGCAGACTTAGCCCTTGTTGTCTGCAGATTGAAATTGGCAAAAAGGCTGAAGCTGTGGCTACAGTGCTGGCTGCTGTGGATCAAGCACGTACTAGACATCCTCTGTATGCTGAAGGAGTGCATTCAGAAGAGGCATCAATGGAGTATGAATATGCACAGCGTGGTGTGTCTCAAAGTACCACTGAGTTTTCTGCTGAAAGACGAACAGTTCCAGCTGAACAACATGTTGTCACCACAACCGTCAGAAAAGGGACAGTTATTGTGCCGACTGAAACACAAATTTCCTATGGCGAGCAAGCTGAAAAACACATTTCACAGGTTAGACATCAATTAACTTATAAAACAACAAGGTTAACACTAACAAAGATTTTGTTATTCATGTTAACTATGAAGACCATCTTACCAGAACTTCTTTTAATCAATACATGCTGAATTAAATATAATAATAAAGATTTCGTTAATTACTATAGATTGAAAGAGCAGCAGAATCTGCCGTACATCTGGACCACAAAGTTTCCAGTACAATTCCTCACTTCACTGTTTCAAAAATAACCGTAGCCAAACCAGAAACAACCCAAGAGGTAAGGGTGCAAATTGTGCATGGCAGGCAAATAAACAGAAAAAGCTTATAACATTAGTCTTAAATACTCAGGACTATCAAATGACGTATTTAAATTGGGAAACAAGATCCATATACTTTGTTTACCTGATGAAAGTTATGAGCAATGTTCATGATTATTCACCTTAAATTGATAAAACTGAAGATTAAACATAGACATGTAGATGAACTCTGCGTGAGAGGTCATTTGATTAAGTACAAATGACATTGGCAATTGATATTGATAATGATTGACACATTAGAGACCCTTAGATTGAAATTTCATAGATCCAACTTCAACCCTGAAATTAATGTGCTCAGCTGGGAGGCCCCAAACTCAATCTTGAAAATCAGTAATGTTATTTAGGCAATTCTTAGCTTGCCTTCACAGGTAGCTTATTTTAAACATATAGTACCTTAATGTGGTGGAGGGAGGTTGGTGGGAAAAGAGGGCTAGTTATTCTGGTAACAGAGGAGGGGCCATGATTGCATGTACTGTGGGATCAGAAGAACAATCATCCCTGTCCAAGCTCCACAGGAACTAATTGTACATTTTCATTTGAAAACTTAATTTTTGTTGGCTGCCAAATGTCAGCGCAGAGCAGGATTAGCTTGATGCAATTTTTCAGAGCATCAAAAAACAGATTATATATAAATTTATTTCTTTGAGGGGCCTACTTGTTGTCTGAATCGCTAAGGTCCAATCAAATTTTATGGCATATATCTTACAGGCACATTTTGGATCCAGGATATGTTTCTTGCATTTGGCCTTGGAGGTTGTTTGATAACTCTAAAATCTATTGGTTTTGAAGCTGGGTTACCTAAATTATTTTTCATCTTAAAACATACAACCAAAACAGAAATCATGGCTATTGTTGTCATTTACATTATGGAAAACTCTTCACTAAATATCAAGAAACAATTTTTAAGAACCAGCCATTTGAAATTGTTTAGAAATCAGTTACAGATACCACAGTCTAATTTTACTGTAATGGCAGATAGCATACTTAAAGCTATTCTTGAAAAGCCTTAAACAGCTCACATCAAAAGTTGTTGTTTCCCTGCCTTACCGCATAATTATCATTTTTAATTTTAAGAATGGAATAGAAATGTTTTTTTATATACTGGCCCAGAATTTGCTTGGAAAATGCTGGCAGTTTTAATGCATGCACAGTTAGTAGTTTAGTATGTTATTGGTGGTGAAGAAGATTAATTGTTGAGTTGTGAGTCGCTGCAATTGTTGAAGATTTGCACTGTTGTGCCATGAGCCTTGTGAAAATGGGATCTCCTCATCAAATTCTCCATTAGTTTCAAGAATTTGCTGCATTTGCATGATTAAAATGTATTAAGTTGTCTGCAGCAAGTTAATGCTAGTACTTAATAATAGACACTTTTGCATATCATCATTTAATTTTCTGTATTGCCACTCAACCTTTCCAGGCCAGATAGGGAACAATTGAAACTTTGGAATCTCATTCCTCCAGATGTTGCTTCTGGAGGTTTTAAAATTTAAAAGTTTGCATTTTAAAATATTTTTATTTTGCCATTCCCTTTCTTTTTGTTTTGATTTCAGTCTTAATCCATTTTTCATCTCCATGATTTTCTTTCTGTATCTAATTTCACTACAATGCATTCTATTTCCTATGCCACCATTAATGTTGTTTCTTTCTCACATTTGTTGAAGAAATAGCCTGGTCTTGAGGTTCACGCCAAGCTCTGAGATGTCCCACTGACATTGCCCAATGTTATCACTTCATAATTTCAATAATATGTAGAACAAAATACTATTTGCACTGAAGGGTGAGAAAAAAATACAATAAATAGGACACGGCAACTCCTGGGCCATTATATTACATTTTTGCTATCTTTGTCATTGATTTTATATTTTCATAGTTACATTTTTTATCTTCATCATTTATACTAATAGATTAATTTTTAACAGTTATTAAGGACTAACTCAAGTTCCCGGCATCTAACATTTCATATTGGTTGGAAGCTGTTGAGGATTTACCTCATATTATTACCTCAGTGCTTTCTAAACCACAAGTTCCTTGTATTCCTATTGATCATTGTATTGACCCTGTTCATCTCTCACAACGTTTTCTAAAAAGCCCATTTAATTTAGCTAACCTAATAATCCATTCCATCCTATCGTGTGACCATTAATTAAAAAAAAATTTTCAAACAATTTGTAAGTAATGCAACTTTATTCTTCTTGGCTTGGTTAGGTTTCAATAGCAGGAACTGCTATTGTTACTCTGGAAAAAGAGTTGGCTGCGTCTTCTGCTGTGAAGGTTACCAAGCCAGTGAAACCTCCTGTGTTAAAAGAGGCCAGAGTTGTGACAGAAGAGAGTGTCTCTCTCCAGCCTCGATTTAGAGAAAGAACTGATGTGTATGAGACACGATTTGATACTGAGATGCGTAAGCATCTTGGTTTAAGTATTTCAGGCTCACTTGAAGCTGATTTTGATGTTGAACATGAGGAAGAATATGAAGCAGAAGATGAGCAGGTTTGTTAATTACCCAGTTGTGTGCCCTAAATATGCTAACTTTGTGTGTTCCCCACAAATTAACAGCAACAATTAGTACAAAAAGTTTTGTTCCTGACCAAGAGCACAGCTAACATTTTCACCTTGCCCCCTCTCATCTGAAAACTTTGCCATATATTAACTCTCCTTGATAATAAAAGTGACAACTTAGTGGTGTAACAGACTTGCAAAATGAGTCCTCTGCAGGACGTTCTTGCCTACTTTCCTAATTGATGTGTGACATTCTCAGAAATGTGACGGAAAAGCAAAATGCTGCGGATGCCGGAAATCAGAGATATCAATGTAAAATACTGGAAATACTCAGCAGATCAGGCAGTGTCTGTAGGGTTAGAAACAGAATTAATGTTTCAGGTTGATAACCTTCAGACAGAACTAGAAAACATTAGAGATGTAAAAGATATTGATGAAGTATAGAGACAAGGGAAGGGAGTGAGAGGAAGGACAAAATAGTAGAATCAGTAATGGAGGGGAGATCCAGGAGAGATTAAATGACTTAAACAAATGCATGTTATAATAAATCTGCATGACAGATTGTAAAATTGAGCTTCTTTTCTTACTCCCTAATTTGTTTTCTGTTCTTTCAGATTAGAGAACCTGCCCCTCTACCCGTTCCAGCAGCAGTTCCCCTTACTGCCCCAAGTTTTGTTTCCGTAAGTAAATAATTCACATTATAATGCATGTTAAGTGGTCCAGTTTGCATGTTGTGTTCTTTATGCTTGCCTTTTTTACAGCCATTCATTGTAACATATTTTTGCAGGGCTTGAAAAACATGACTGTTGTTGAAGGTGAATCTGTAACCCTGTCATGTGAAATCACAGGACACCCTGCCCCAACCGTGATGTGGTTCAGGGAAGATTATCACATTGAAAGTTCCATTGATTTTCATATAACCTTTGAAAAAGGTATCGCTAGCATAACAATTAGGGAAGCCTTTGCAGAGGACAGCGGCCGCTTTACATGTACTGCCACCAATGATGCTGGTACTGCTAGCAGTTCATGTTACCTTCTTGTTCAAGGTATGCATTTTGGTAGAATTAATAAAAGTGATTGAAATTTGACAAACATCACTGGCCAAGGCACAACTGAAATGTTCTATTGTTTGCACTTTTATAGTGTCAGAAGAGATTGAGAGCAGAGAAGAGACCTTTGCAGTATCAGAGCAGGCTGTCCATGAAAGGAAAAGGTACTTACCATTTTTAGATATCACTATTAAAAAGGATTAATCATACTTATTGTTTTTTTTGTTTCTGATATTTTCTTCATGATCCTGATTAAGTTGTTTTTGGACATGCTGCTCTGTGCCTTTAACCTGAATTAATGAATAGTATAAAGATATATGTAAACACATGCTAACAACGAAGTCATTCATTACAGTCCACCAAATCACAATCCATCTTGTCATTTGTTTATTCCCAGAGTTGAAATGAAAGTTGAAACTCTATCAGGAACAAGTATTACACCTGAGTCAGTGGAAGAAGGTGCAGGAGTCGCTCCATTCTTTATTAGGAAACCAATAGTACAGAAGCTCATCGAAGGTGGAAGTGTCATTTTTGATTGTCAGATTGGAGGCACCCCTAAACCACATGTCTACTGGAGAAAAGCTGGAATTCCA
The DNA here is from genome assembly GCF_021869965.1 of Rhincodon typus. Classification (NCBI taxonomy): domain Eukaryota; kingdom Metazoa; phylum Chordata; class Chondrichthyes; order Orectolobiformes; family Rhincodontidae; genus Rhincodon; species Rhincodon typus. The sequence continues at coordinate 40,082,893 of NC_063338.1, forward strand.
TTAACAACTGGATACAGGTACAATAATCGGTTTAACTGGCATTTGAATCTTCATGTTCAGTCAATTTAAAACAATAGAGCACCAAATAAAGTAATTTTTTCACTGTTCATTGGACTATGAATGGAATTGAAATAAAAAGGATTTTTTAAAAATTCTTGTGTGGCATGTGGCTATCACTGGGATCCCAAGTATTCTTTGAACTGATTGTCTCTAAATGCAAATAAATGTTTACTTTTATATTGAAAGTTAACTATTGACAGAATGATCATCTGTAGTTGGAGAAATACTACATGGAGTGCAATATTGTCACCCGATTCTCTGAACAATGCTTAGGACAGCAATTTTGCAAATTTAGGGGGAATGGGGCACCTAGAGATAATGTCAATGGATGATTAATGCAGAATGTGGCGATTGAATGAAAGCAATATACTGCAGATGCTGGAGATCTGAAATAAAAACAGAATGAGCTGGAGGAACTCAGTAGGTCTGGCAGCTACTGGGGAGAAAGAGACAGAGTTAATGTTCAAGTCCAACATGACTCTTCTTTGAAGTCACAATTGAATGGGCTGGGTATAATCTGTGATAGCTTGTATTCTGACTGGAAGGATAGTGTAATAGGCTTTTCTTGTTTCTTGACTTTTATATTCATCAAAAGTTTTCTTTTTTCTGATTCTTGAAGTTTAATGTTAAAGTATATATGCTCCTTCTAGGTACAAAGTAAGCTACAACAGAGAAATGGGAGAATGCAAACTTGAGATTTCCATGACTTTCGCAGATGATGCAGGCGAATATTCAGTTGTTGTTCGGAATAAACATGGCGAAATTTCTGCTTCAACTCAGCTACTGGAGGAAGGTTTGTAACCATGAAAATAATAATGAAAAGAATCTAATTTTCCAGCACAACTAAATCTACTTCACTGTGGTGATATTTAATTACAATGATCAAATTATTCATGAGATTAAAACATAACTTAGGTAATGGCAAAATAATTTAGTTTAATTAAATTAGTTTTAAAATTAAACAGGTATTCCTGTTATAATTGCAATTTCCTGGGTGCATACATTCACAAGTTTTTACAGCACAAAAGGAAGGCATGATTTACCTACTGAGTAACTTCCTTGTCCACACACTCTTGACGTGATTGAATACTTTTAGGATGAGTTGTACCACATACCATTTCAGTGGGGGATATAAGCAAAGGGTTCAGTGAATTCTTTCTGAAAGTAAGACAGCATTATGTATATCATACATTGACTTTGCTCTAAGCTGCAAATGAAAAAGATTCTCTCTCCTCAGCTTCCAGCATTAGCAGAGAATCATGCGGGTAGGAGCCCATACCATGGCAGTGGTGCTTATAACTTATTTCCATATTGTTGCTGTGCCAGCTGCATTGACACCAACAAAGGGTGACTACAAGACCACAAGGCCATTGCTGACCACATGGATGATATCACATGTGTGATTTACATGTAAAATGTAAGTCATGCTACCACGCAAAATCTAGTATATCCAATGAATGGTGTGTAGAAACAATGTTTCTGCTACCTGGGCCAGTATGGAAGAACCTTACTATAACAGACTGAGTGAGTGTCAAGAATTGTCTTGATCTGTCGCATGTTGCACACTATCGCCATCATAAGAGGACAACTCCTTGTCATTAACTATATGACATGCAGCTCAGGAGGAATGAAGGAGTCAACCCAGGAATCTACTTTATTAATGGACAGCTCAGGTGCCAGCCGTTGGAGTGCAATATCAGTGGATGTGACCCCAATTCCCCATTCACCAAATGTCTACATTTTTCCTTCACTCTGTAGCTATCGCAGCATCCACCTGGCTGCAATGTAAAAATAACAACAATCAAAAAATAAATATTTCAGACAAAATTTATAAATCACATCATTCCACTTGTTTGTAGAGTTCAACTAATCACTTGCGTCCAGTCCTTTCGAGATTTTCTTCTTGTGCCTTTGCCCCTTCTAGTGCTCCTGTGCAGTGTTATCCTCTGCTGCCGAAATTCAATGTAGGAAATTACAGGTGGTCATGAAGGGTGACCTTGGGCAACTTGCCCTGCTGCAGGCAGCAGCATCTCAGCAGCCTTGGCTGGCTTGTTGACACAAAATAGCCGGGGTTCTGGTGGAGCACCAATGGTGGGAGAATGAGTGTTGTCCTCTGGAGGGTGAAAAATAGTTTTGGTCTTTTCTTCCTTCCAAGTCATAGGAATAGGACTAGGCTATTCAGCTTGTGGAGCCTGCTTATCAATTCAATTCATCCTGGTTGCTCACCTGCCTCAAAGCAACTCTCCTGTTCAATTTCCATATTCCTTGATGTTATCAGTCTCCAGAAATCCATTGATTCCTGTCTTGAAATGCTAAATGACTATGCTTCCATAGGTCTTTGGGATAGAGAATTCCAAAGATTCATCACACCCTGAATGAAGAAATTCCTCATCTCAGTCTTAAATTACTTACCTCTTACCTTGAGATTCTGTCCCTTGGGTTTAGATTCACCAGCCAGGGGAAACACCTTATTCACATTTGATAGCGTGCCAGCCGATCCTGATACTGATTCCTGAAGGGCACCGCTGTTTACATCCCACACAAGGGCAAAATACTGTGGATCTGAAATAAAAACAGAAGATGCCAGAGAAAATCAGTAGGTCTGGCACCACCTGTGGAAAGAGAAACAGAGTTAATGCTTTGAGTCTGAAATGATTTCTTCAGAATGTTGAAGTTGTATTGGACTCAAAGAGTTAACTCTGTTTCTCCGCAGATGAAGCCAGACCTACTCAGTTTTCCAGCTTCTTATGTTTGTATTAATGTTTATATCCCTCTGACTGTGAAATAATTTGCGTACCATTTTGAGCTCTTTGTATTAATTTGCCATTGAATAACTAGGGGATTTTAGTACTTTTTATAACTTTCATGTTGTTCTAATTCTAATGCGATTTACTTCTAGCTGATTATGAGCTTTACATGAAGGAACATGAGGAGATTACTGAGCGAACAGAAATAGTAACAGAGTATGTTCAAGAACCCAAAGTTGCGGAAGTAGCACCAACAATTTTCATGACCGAGTATGAAAAAGAACAAGCTCTGATCAGGAAGAAAATGGGCAAGAGTGCAGCTATGATGAAAACCGTGACAGAAGAACAGGTGAGATCCATCTTAGAATTAGTTTACATTTAGAGCTGCAGCACAAAGTTATCACATTTAGTTTGGAATGCTAAGAGGTGACTTGTTCTCTCATTGCTGAGGTTAAATTAAGTCATTTTCAAATGGCAGGAAAGCTCAGTTTACATTAGTATTGTTTACCTTTGGATAAACTCGTCTTAGCAACCAATATTCAATCTCCATTTTTTAAACTTTGCTGGAGTGCAACAATGAATGGGCTAATACCATAACAACTGATGTTTACAAAGTGCTTCCAATGTAGCAAAATATACTTCACTGGCACATTATTAAGCCAAATATGACATCCCAAACAAAATGGTATTAATTCCAAGAGGAATGGCCTCATGGAATCAAAGAATCTATGTATAGAAAGAAACTATTTGGCCTATCAAGTTCACACCAGTTCTCTACTAGAATAATTCAGCTAGTCCCACACCTGGCCCTTGCCCCAGAACCCCATGCTTTTTTTTGTAATCTTCAAGTATTTCCAAAAATTCCATGTGAAAATCACTGTTGTATCTGCCTTGTCACCCTCACAGACAATGGAATCCAGATCCTGACCATATGATGGATCAGAGATAGTAGGAACTGCAGATGCTGGAGAATCCGAGACAACAAGGTGCAGGGCTGGATGAACACAGCAGGCCAAGCAGCATCATAGGAGCAGAGAGGCTCTCTGCTCCTATGATG
>NC_063338.1:40087156-40115246 GCF_021869965.1 Rhincodon typus
ACCTCTAGTTTCTTTGCTAATTATCTAAATCTATGACTTTTGGATCTTGACTCTTACACCACAGGGAATAGTTTCCCTCTATCTGTTATGTCTGGATCATTCCTACACTTGAATACTTCAATCAAATCTCCTCCCAACATTCTTGAAGGAGAACAACACTGGCTTCTCCCGGCAATCTATCCTATAATAACTGAAAGTCCTTCATGGCTGAAACCATTCTCATAAATCTATTCTGCAATCTCTCCAATACCTTTGCATTCTTCTTCAATTGCAGTGTAGGGATGAATGATTGGATGGATGGTGTAATTTTTAAAAAATCCTTAAATGTCCTCTTCGCTTTCCCTGCTTCAGTTGGATTGTTCCCAGTATCTTAAGTCTCCATTCATTTATATGGGTTCTAGTTCCTGGAATCTTTCTGGTGACTATATAAATTAAACATTCTTTAGGACTTTCTATAATAAGATTTCCAAACACTGCACACAGCTCTAATGCTTTTTGTATCAGTTAATGATTTTGTTGTTCTTGTAGTCTGTGTTGCAATATGTATTATCCAAACAGTTCTTGGTTTTCATTATGCTGTAGCTGTACTTGTGCATGTTAAGGATTCTACCTGGACTTTTACATTTAAGGAATTATATCACCTGAATCCCTAAGCCTCCCATCCTCCACTCGCTTTAGCAGTTATTTTATGTGGTTTTCTTGTCAATCACAAAGGATTATGGGTACAGCATGGGTGAAAGGCATTGAAGTGTTCGGTCAGTCATGATCATATTAAATGGGGTTGAATAGCCTAGTCCTGTTGCTATGTTCTTATATGGTCCTTTTGGTGGGATTCGAATCAAATCTCCCAAAGTTGGTAATATGAGATGGCAATATCTTCACACAGGATGATATGTCTGCTATCTTGTTAATGCCACCAATCTGCCCATTTTCATTTCTTCAATGGCTGAAGTGCCTGCCTGTTTGTACATAGGCTCTATTGAAAATGCCGATTCTGGTCTTATGAAATATATAGGCTTCCAATTGCCATTTTGGGGCAGAAGAACATGCTCAGAGCATCCACTGTACACACACTTATCCATTTTATCAGCAGTAGAACTGAAGAGGACTTAAAAAAATAAGTTTGAACTGTTTCTGTGTGGCAACAGGAGCAGAACTGCTCCACTGAGCCCCACAAGAATACCTGGAACTATTGCTGCCCCAGGCTTCACCCCTCCATGATGGCACCATCACCTAAAGCTTATGACACTTCTGAGATTGCAGCAGTATAAATCTGGCAAGCTGCATGAGGATGCCCATAGAAGGTGCTTAGCTTTCTAGAACAGCCAACTTGTACAGGTATGTATTGGTCTGACTTTTCTTGTATCTTTCAAAATGGAGGACCAGCATATTCATTTCCAAGTATTTCTGTTTTCCTTTTACCGGTTTTTCCCTCTGGGTTGCTGGCTCCGTTTAAATGAACTGGCGTGTCAAAATGTCTCCAGCTTTCTCTCTACTTCCTGCTCCATGGTAAATTGTATGTAATAGGTCTGCCTATTCTGTTAAAACTGTACAATCAACTACATTCAAGTGTAATGGGGAAAAGGCAGGAAAGTGGAGTTGAGGGTGATCAGATCAACAATGATCTCATTAAGGGGTGGGGCAGACTTGATGGGCTGAATGGCTTACTTCTGCTCCAATGTCTTATGGTCTTATTCTCACCAAACAAGCTTCTTGGTGTGGTTAGCAAGTTCCAAATCCTTTCTTACACTGAGAACAAAAGTGGATACAGTACTGATTCTTTGGATCACAATTTCCAATTCTTCACCAATTTATATTAACTTTGTTTCCTATTTATCATTCAGCTTTCTATTAGGTAGTTCATTCCTCTTTCAGCCTTTGCCATGTGCATGGGATCACTATAATGACAGCTGATCACTTTCACATCGAAGATTATTTTTAGATTTGGTGGGTAGTTTTACAATTGGATACACTTCCTGCCACTAACTCTGCCCAATAGTCCAGTCGAAGAGCCAGCAATGATACATGCTGGTTTGCCTGGCCAGTGACTAAGCTCTAATCAGCTTTCCATACATACCATTTAAGCTCCTGTTTAACCACGGGTTTAATTTTCCAAGCAAGTTTCTTGTGAGCTCTTTATCAAAATAATTCTGAACATCCATCTTTGTTATTTTACATCATTTTATAATTTTGCATCATTGTGTTTATGTGCTGTGACTGTTTTATAAACTTAGTTAAGTGCCAATTAAACAAGTCTTATTTTGTACATTGTTTACCAATATTTTAATTGATTGCTCATCATCAACCACAAAGCAATTTTGTCTTTTTTTTAGGAATACCACATTTCTTCATTTGAAGAGCGACTTATCAAAGAAATTGAATTGCGAATCATCAGGATTACTTTGGAAGAACTTCTTGAAGAGGATGGTGAAGAAATGGTGATAGATATTCCTGCAGAAGAATCTATCGCACCAGGATTTGATTCAACTTTGAAAAGTTTCAGAGTTCTTGATGGCAGTGGCATTACTTTCCATTGTAAAGTATCTGGTTATCCATTGCCCAAGGTAAACAATCTTTTCAGCAGAAGCCACATTCCCCGTGAAGAATATTTGAGATGAAATTTGTTTCTAATTAGATGTGATAATTGATAATGAAGGGATGAAGACATGTATTTAAAAATTAAAATGCCTCTATAAAGTTTTCTTTTGGAGATTATAACTGTAAAATGATCAAATACATCTTAGTAATGTGCGTTTTACATTTTTGTAGGTTGTATGGTTCAAAGATGGTAAGCGCTTGAAACATGGGCAGCATTACCAGATGGATATTTCTCAGGACGGCAGAGCTAATCTGCGTATTGCTACAGTTTTGCCAGAAGATGAGGGCATCTACACAGTGTTTGCCAGCAATGTCAAGGGGAATGCTATTTGCTCTGGAAAGCTGTTTATTGAACCCATTGGTACTCCCACTGGCCATGCTTATTTGCCAACAACAGAAATAATGAGGAGAATGCGGTACTATTTATTAACCACTGTTTACTTTGTGTTCATTTCATATGGTGTGCTTATGTTCTGTAGAATTCAGAAATTCATTAATTAGCTAGTCTTATCAAATAATGTTAAATCATTTTTCCCCTTTTGCAGTTCCGTGTCTCCTAGATCTCCAAGTCGTTCACCAGCTCGTCGATTAGAGGATACAGATGAGACTCAACTAGAGAGACTGTACAAACCAGTTTTTGTTCTGAAACCTACATCATTTAAATGTTCTGAGGGGCAGACTGCTAGATTTGACCTAAAAGTTGTTGGTAGACCCATGCCTGAGACATTATGGTTCCACAATGGTAAAAATTATATTTTGTTATCTTATAATATTCTACATTGTTCTCCACAAATAATATGGGAAATGTGGTAGCTGACTCCATATCCACTTCTGTTACAGGTCGTCAGATTGTAAATGATTACACACATAAAATTGTGGTAAAGGAAGATGGGATTCAATCTTTGATCATTGTTCCTGCTCTGCCAATTGATTCGGGTGAATGGACTGTGGTGGCGCAAAACAGAGCTGGCAAAAGCTCTGTATCTATGACACTATCTGTAGAAGGTACAAAATATTTAACTGTCTTGTCGATTGATGAAAAATTCAAACATGTTATTATTAGAGACAAACATGCTGCAGCAGATTTTTTTATTATTGTTTCTGTGTTTGTTGTAAGAGACACATAGAGATGAATAATGAGCAACATCAAAACTGCTGCTCCAGTATTTTGTGCACCTGCCCAAGAATGAGCTGGGTCTACTTCACAATGTAAACATCCAGTTCATTACACAAATCATGTTTTGCTCCACGTGTATTTCTTACAACATACTAAGCTGTGGAAATAGGATCGCCAGGAGAAAGAAAGTGTTGAAAGAGTATTGCGCAAGATTATAATGAGTCTTTTAATCCAACATGTTGAGCGAGATGTATACAGGATCTTTCTGCTGGTATTATCAGGTTACCCAGATTTGAAAAAAAAATGTTTACTTTTGTCAGATCTTCCCTTCCAGTGCCGTTTGCACCATACCATGCATGAATGAAGTGCTGTACAAGTAGTTCGACTGCTGGATGACAGCAAACTTAATTATTTAACTATATTGGCCTTGCTGACTGTTCTGTCACTATGCCTGTAAGCGCTCAATGCGCATTTGAGCTAGCTGGCAATATGGAGGAGTATAGAAACTATGGGCATTATCGTTTTGTTTCCAGACTAATTCTGAAAGCAGGAGAGATTAGCAGAGAGAATTCTGTGCTATAGTAAGACATGAAAGCCCACCTCAAGGGTTTTCTAAAGGTATTGGGAGCCTGATAAAGGATGTCCTGGCTGTCAAAAGCTGTTCACTGAGCACAAGCCAGCGGTTCTCGTACTCTGCAGTGTCAATGATGTGGTTTTGGTGGCTGCCTGTACAAACTCCCCGGCCCCATACCCCAGAATGGAGGAGTGACCAAGAATGAAATGAACTTGTTTGGGATGATTTTAAGTCCCAGGAATTGGGAGCCATGGGGAACGAGGGTCCTTGGCTTCAGAAAAAAAGGGTGGAGCCCTAACTTTCAATGCCCTCCTGCCCTATATTGAGTCTCTCAGTTCTTCCCAGATTAGCGCAGCTCAGGGGGACCACCCAAAATAATTGCAACTAAGGTGAGAATAGACCATTAAGAGGTCATTAATTGATTATTCAAGTCCTGAATTAGTGGTGGGATGGGAATGGCAAGCTTATACCTCTCTGCTTAAAACTTAATTCAGATGGAGTTTGAAAAGTTGCACGATCCTGATATGTCAGTTGCACCTTTCGAGGGGATCATGATTTATCTGTGATCCAATACCTTATGGATGTCTTCACTCCAAGTGGATTGTAAAATAAGCTTCAAACTTGCATACTTAGTTGTAGCAAGAGCTAGTGGACATCACATGCCAAGATAGCAGATTTGACATTATATTGTTAAAACCATTTTGTACATTTTAGAGAGAAACTGGAACTTTTTATAAAGTTTGTCTGTCTTTACGTTGCATTTTGAGGCAGAAGTGGTGCACAGTAATTTGGGGTTTCCAGGTTTTGACAAAATCTTAAAATTGATAACTCCCAATATGCAAGAGTGAGACAGCATGAGTTTCTCCTGTTTTGAGAAAACATTTTGGCTGCAGTCAAATGTGAATCAGTAGCCCCCCCACTTCCAACAGAATACTGAACCTCAAGTGTTGCTCCACTGGACCATTTCAATTTCCAAAATGCAGTCTTTAAATAAACTTCGAGTTTATGTATGTATTTGCATATCCATATTTTTAAGCAGAAGTATTTAAAATTTAATATTTTCTTTGCAGCTAAAGAGCATTTATTGAGACCCCAGTTTGTGGAAAAACTGAAAAATCTCAGTGTTAAAGAGGGTGCTCCCGTTGCAATGGCAGTGAAAGCTGTTGGAAACCCAAATCCTGATATTGTATGGCTGAAAAATAGTGATATAATTGCCCAACACAAGTATCCTCATATTAAGTAAGCACATTACAATTTTAGTGAACATTAAGTACATTGTGCACGTGCACACTGATATTATTTGTTGTATCATAATTTCCACTTATTTGTATTTTAGGATTGAAGGTACTAAAGGAGAAGGAGCACTTAAAATTGCTTCTGCTGCAAATTATGATGCTGCCTGGTATACTGCAACTGCCATCAATAAAGCAGGTCGTGACACAACAAGGTGTAAATTAAACGTTGAACTTGAATTTGCTGAACCTGAACCAGAAAGAAAGTTGATCATTCCAAAGGGAACATATAAAGCTAAGGAGATATCAGCTCCAGAGCTAGAACCGCTCCATTTACGTTATGGCCAAGAACAGTGGGAGGAAGGTGATTTGTATGATAAAGAAAAACAACAGAAACCCCACTTCAAAAAGAAAACTAGTTCTGTGAGGCTTAAATGTTTTGGGCCAGCACACTTTGAATGCAGACTGACACCAATTGGTGATCCAACAATGGTTGTTGAGTGGTTACTTGATAGTAAGCCTCTTGCTGCAGCTAACAGACTACGCATGATCAATGAATTTGGATATTGCAGTCTGGACTTTGAAGTAGCATATCCCCGGGATAGTGGTATCATCACCTGTAGAGCTACAAACAAGTATGGTACTGATCAGACATCAGCAACTCTCATTGTAAAAGATGAAAAGAGTCTTGTTGAAGAATCTCAATTACCTGAAGGCAGAAGAGGGATGCAGCGAATTGAAGAACTTGAAAGACTAGCCCATGAAGGTGCACTGACGGGTCTTGCGGAAGAGCTGATAAAAGAGAAGACAAAGCCTGAAATAGTTTTGTTCCCAGAACCAGCAAGAGTGATGGAAGGTGAAATAGCACGCTACCGGTGCCGTGTCGTAGGCTATCCTCAACCAAAAGTCAACTGGTATCTTAATGGACAACTTATTCGTAAGAGCAAACGGTTTAGGCTGCGGTATGATGGTATCTATTACCTGGAAATTATTGACTGCAAATCATACGATTCTGGTAATATCAAAGTTACAGCAGAAAATCCTGAAGGGGTCGTAGAACATACGGTGAAGCTAGAAATAACCGAACGAGAAGATTTTAGATCTATTTTGCGGCGAGCCCCTGAACAGAAAGTTGACATTGGCCCTCCAGAACCAGCCAAACCATTTTTTGAAGTCATTAAGATAGAAAAACCAGCAGATGCTGCAACCAAAGAAGTGGTGAAACTTAAAAAAGCTGAAAGAATTGTTCATGAAAAACAAACAGAGGAGACTGAAGAACTGCGTAGCAAGTTTAAGCGTAGGCAGGAGGAAGGTTATTATGAAGCTATTACAGCAGTTGAACTCAAATCGCGTAGAAAGGATGAGGCTTATGAAGAAATGCTGAGAAAAAGAAAGGAAGAACTTCTCCATTGGACCAAAGAAGTACCTGAGGAGGAGAAGAAACCACTTCCTCCTCAAGGCACCATCACCATTCCAACTTTTAAACCAGACAAGATTAAGTTATCACCAAGTATGGAAGCACCCAAAATTTTGGAGCGTATTCAGAGTCAGACAGTCAGCCGTGGAGATGAGAGTCATTTCCGTGTTAGAGTGGTGGGAAAGCCAGACCCTGAATGCCAATGGTTTAAGAATGGGGTGAAACTTGAAAAATCTGACCGAATTTACTGGTATTGGCCTGAAGACAATGTTTGCGAACTCGTGATTCGAGATGTTGTACCTGAAGATTCTGCCAGTATAATGGTGAAAGCTATCAATGTGGCTGGAGAAATCTCTAGCCATGCTTTCCTGCTTGTACAAGGTATTTAACTTTGTTCACTAAACACTAGATGCATGTTTTTAAAATTATTTTTCATCTGGCATTTACAGTTTTGTGTTTTTTGTTTATTTCCAGCCAAGCAAGTGATTACATTTTCTGAGGAAATGCACGATGTCAATGCAAAAGAGAAGGACACCATGGCAACTTTTGAATGTGAATTGTCAGAACCATTTATAAAAGTAGAATGGTTTAAGAACAATGTGCAGATTTTCTCTGGTGACAAATACCGAATGCATTCTGACCGAAAAGTTCATCTCCTGTCTGTATTGACAATTGGTATGAATGATGCTGCAGAATACACTTGTGCTCTTGTTGATGATCCTTCTATAAGATCAACAGCTAAGCTTATTGTTGAAGGTAAGAAAAGTGCTTGAGCAACAAAGTAAATAATAAAATGGCTGTATCATAATAGACAGCATGCAAATTGTAATTGAAATTAGAGATCCTGATTTTGTACAAAGATTGTTACTGCCACGTAATGATGAACGTTGCTGCTCCTGTCTCCATGATATCTATTGATTAAGTTACCAAGCAAGAAATAATGGACATTCAATATTTAATGCACATTAACAGTACTAATTTTACATCTTTCAGCTTGGCTTTCAAAACAACTTACCACATCATTAAAAAAATTGTCTGAGGGTAACAAGAACATTTTTCTTTTGCCTGCTACAGATGAAAGCATTGATGATTGATTGTTTTCATAAGATCATAAGAAAATGAAGCAGGAGTAGGTCATTTGACCTTTTGAGATTTTGTTAACCCTATTTGGATAAAATCATGGTTAATCTGATTGTGGCCTTAACACCCTTTCCAGTCTACTCCCATGACCCTTAACTCCTTTATTGATCAAAAATCTGTCTAACTCAATCTTAAATCGATTCGGTGACCCAATCTCCACAGCTTTCTATGGAAGACTCTTCAAAAAACAAATGACTCTCTTAGAAAATAAATTCTTCTTCATCTGTCTTAAATGAGAGATGCCTTATTATTAAACTCTGTCCCCGGTTCTAAATTTCTTTATGGGAGGAAACAGCAGCTATCTAGTCAAGCTCCCTCAGCATCTTGTGAGCTTCAATAAGATCAACTCCCATTCTATTAAATCAATGAGTATCAGCTCAACCTGTTCAACCTTTCATTTGAGTGTTGAAAAAGAAATGCAGCACCAGGTTTCATGATCAGAGTCAAAAACAAAGTTGCTGGAAAAGCTCAGCAGGTCTGGCAGCATCTGTGGAGGAGAAAACAGAGTTAACGTTTCAGGTCCAGTGACCCTTCCTCAGAACTGATGGTGGCTGGGAAAACGTCAGTTTATATGCAGAAAATAGGGAGGTGGGTGGGGTAGGGAGTAAATGATAGGATAGAGCCCAAAGAGAGAGAAAGACAGTTGGACAGACAAAGGAGTTGCTAACGATCAGGCTGGGAGGGTGAATAGTTGTTAATGGGAACTGTTAGTGACTAACAACAGGGGGTGTGTAGTGGCAGGCTATGTGGTAACAAGGCCTGGTGTGTGGGGTGGGAGTCTGGAACTTGGGAGAGTTTAGGCCCTAAAATTATTGAACTCAATATTGAGTCTGGAGGGCTGTAGGGTCCCCAAGCGGAAAATGAGGTGTTGTTCCTCCAGCTTGCGTTGGGCTTCACTGGAACACTGTAGCAAGCCGGAGACAGAGATGTTGACCAGAGAGCAGGGTGGTGCATTGAAGTGGCAGGCAACAGGTAGTTCAGGGTCTTTTTTGCAAGCAGAACGTAGATGTTCTGCGAAGCGGTCGCCAAGTCTATGCTTCGTTTCCCCAATGTAGAGGAGACCACATTGTGAGCAGCGAATGCAGTAGACTAGATTCTTGGAAGTGCAGGTGAAGTGTTGCTTCACCTGGAAGGTATGTTTGGGCCCTTGGATAGTGGGGGGGGAGGAGGTAAATGGGCAGGTGTTGCACCTTCGCTGGTTACAGGGGAAGGTGCCGTAGGGCTGTGGGGAGATGTTGGGGGTGAAGGAAGTGTGGACCAGGGTGTCCCGGAGGGAACGGTCCCTGCGGAAGGTGGACAAGGGAGGGGAGGGGAATACACATACATATACGTATAATACATATTCCCCTCCCCTCCCTTGTCCGCCTTCCACAGAAACTGTTCACCTGCACTTCCAAGAATCTAGTCTACTGCATTCGCTGTTCACAATGTGGTCTCCTCTACATTGGGGAAACGAAGTGTAAACTTGGTGACCGCTTCGCAGAACATCTACGTTCTTCTCGCAAAAAAGACCCTGAACTACCTGTTGCCTGCCACTTCAATGCACCACCCTGCTCCCTGACAAACATCTCTGTCTCCCGCTTGCTACAGTGTTCCAGTGAAGCCCAACGCAAGCTGGAGGAACAACACCTCATTTTCCACTTGGGGACCCTACAGCCCTCTGGACTTAATATTGAGTTCAATAATTTTAGGTCCTAAACTCTCCCAAGTTCCAGACCCCCACCCCACACACCAGGCCTTGTTACCACATAGCCTGCCACTACACACCCTCTGTTGTTAGTCACTAACAGTTCCCATTAACAACTATTCACCCTCCCAGCCTGATCGTTAGCAACTCCTTTGTCTGTCCAACTGTCTTTCCCTCTCTTTGGGCTCTATCCTATCGTTTAATCCCTACCCCACCCACCTCCCTATTTTCTGCATATAAACTGACGTTTTCCCAGCCACCATCAGTTCTGAGGAAGGGTCACCGGACCCGAAACGTTAACTCTGTTTTCTCCTCCACAGATGCTGCCAGACCTGCTGAGCTTTTCCAGCAACTTTGTTTTTGTTCCTGATTTACAGCATCCGCAGTTCTTTTGGTTTTCATGATCAGTGTGATGATATCCCATTACTCCTTACCATTATATCTCTTTACCACTCCATTTGCATATCATTGGTCACGCTGATTGTCCTATGACCAGTCTTAGCTTGACAGAAGTTTTCTCCAGTTCCAAAATCTCCATTCCTCGGCATCCACTTCCATTCCTCCCTGACATTTGTCTGAGCCTGAACCAGATTATCCCAATTTCTGCACCCTGTTGAACCATGAGCCCAGTTCCTGATTCTATATCATCTTCCATCATCAAGACCACCTACTCCCAGTTTTACACTCTTCTTCATCCTTGTCTTTGCCCATCTACTGTTAGAACCCATATCGAGACTTAGATAAAGACTCCCCATGGAGTCACCCACCTCCAATCAGTGTAAATTTTAACATATCCAAAACTCTGTTGCTCATATCCTCACAGAAAGTTTAATTCTCCTGTTAACCTTTCTAGCAACACCTCTGATTTAAAATTTTTGTATTGGCTCTCAAATCTTTTCATGTTGTCAACCTTCAATTTTTCTAACATCGTCCATCGCTAAACCCTCCAAGGGCTCGATATTATCCCCAGCCTGGCCACTTTTACAACTTTGATTTCCTTTGTTCTACCATTGGTAGCCCTGACTTCAGCTGTCAGAATCTAAATCTTAACATTTGCCCTTAAACTAGACTACCTTTGTGATCGTCTTGAAAATGCTCCTTAAAATATTGTTCGTGTCTCCCAATATTGTCTCATGTGACTCAACATCACACACTTTCTTTCCTGATAATCCCCGTATGAAGTACCCTGTGAGATTTAGCTATGTTAAAGATACTATTTAAGTGCATGCTGTTGTTGACTTATGGATAAATGGACTGATGCTGCATTCATGCAGAGAGTCCTATTCGGAATGCAAATGGGTGGAATAATTTATACCATGAGGGTGTAGCTCTGTTTCTAGCCCATGCTTCTTCAAGCGTGCTTTCAGTTGAGGCACTGGATTTCTGAATTTATTCCTTAATTGGATTATGTAAATCAGGATATGAAACAGTGCAAGATGTGGTCATTTAAATTGTAACTTTTTTTCAATGTCCATATAGGTGCTCTTGTTGAATTCACCAAAGAGCTTGCAGATTTAGAAGTACCAGAATTATTCTCAGGTGAATTAGAATGTGCCGTTTCGAATGAAGATGCTGAGGGAAAATGGTACAAAGGAGATGTAGAGATCCAACCCAGCAGCAAATACTATATTTCTTCTCGTCGTGGCCGGCACACTCTGACAGTTAAGGATGTTATTAAGGAAGACCAGGGCAGATACAGTTTTGTTGTTGAAGGCAAAAAGACCAGCTGCAATCTGAAGATGAAGCGTAAGTTAATTTTTTTTTAATGAATAACAACATTCTGTTTTCTAATTCATACTTTTAACAAAGCATTTGGTTCAATACAACCAATGTCTGAATTTAACAGATTTAAGGATATTGTAAGGGGTTTATTGACAGTAGTCATCCTTGTTTTTTTTTATAGCACGTGCTGTGACAATCCTTCAGGATCTTGAAGACCAGACCATTTGTGAAGGCGATATTGCCCAACTTGAAGTAAAATTCTCTCAGGAAAACGTTGAAGGTGTCTGGAAGAAGGATGGCCAAGAAATCGAGGCCAACGAACGTGTTCACATTGTTATAGACAAAACATCACATATGTTGCTGATTGAAGATGCAACTATAAAAGATGCTGGCAGATATTCATTCCATGCCACTGATTTAGATCTTGTAACTTCCGGACGTTTAATTGTACAATGTAAGTGTTAATACTTTTCATTCCTAATATTTCAGTTTTATAGTTTTTCATGCTATTATAGGCAATATCTAGCCTATCCAAAGGCTTCCAACTGACAACCATGTTTTCTTTATTTTCTAGCTATTGATATTGTGATCCCTCTTAAAGACGTTACAGTTATTGAGGGAACAAAGGCAGTTTTAGAGTGCAAAGTCTCAGTTGCACATATCACTTCTGTGAAATGGTACTTCAATGATCAACCAATTCAACTTGGTGACAGGATACAGGCCATTGCAAAAGGAGCTAAACAGCGTTTGGTAATCAGCAAGTCATTCGCCTCAGATGAAGGTTGCTATAAACTTGTCATCGGTAAAACTGAAACAAGCTGCAATCTATCGATTGAACGTATGTGACCAATTACTATGAACTGATTTAAGAAACTTTTTTTTGTTTATTGGATTTCTGTTTTCTGAAGCTTGGGTTTGTGCCTTGCTTTACAGGAATTCACATTATTAGAGGACTTAAAGATGGGACATGCACAGAGACACAGAGTGTTACTTTTGAAGCAGAGTTGTCTCATAGTGGAATTGATGTAGGCTGGGTATTTAGGAAGCAAGGGCTCAAAACAGGCCCCAAATACAAGATAGAGGCAAAGGGCAAAATTTACAGATTGACTGTACTGAACATAATGAAAGATGAAGAAGGAGAGTATACATTTACTGCTGGTGAAAAGACATCAAAGGCAACCCTTACTGTTTCAGGTATGGACAAACTAAATCCTACTCTGAACAAACAACCTTGAATAGAGTATTTTTTAATATTTGTTTGCATTAAAAATCATGGTGGCTGTTTATAAAAATAGACAGCAAGCTTACATCTAAATGAATATTTTAAATTATCTATAATCCATGTTTCATTAATTTTACTATAAAATGGTCTAAACACATGTGAGTGCTATTTTATGTCACAAGTTCAAAATGGTTGAGATCGCAATTATTACAGTGCAGAAGGAGGCCATTTGGTCCATCTGGCCTGCACTGGTTCTGTTACCTCCTGTCTTTTCCCCATATCTCTGTACACTATTTCTATCTAAGTAATCATCCAATGGATGCCTCCCACTTGAATGTCTCATTGAAACTACCTCCAACAAATTTCCAGGCAGTCCATTTCATACTCTAACTACTCACTACACACTATTTTATATCTATACCCTCTTGTTCTTTTATCTTTTATGAGTGGGAGCAGCCTCTTCCTATGTACTCTGTCTAGTACTCTTATGATTTTGAAACTGTCCATCAAATCTCCTCCGGGTCTTCTCTCCAAGGATTACAAACCAACTTCTTCAATCTATCCTCGTAATTGACGTTTCTCATTCCTGGAACCATTCTTGTAAATTTCTTCTGCAATTTCTGCAATGCATTCACATCTTAATGTGACAATCACATTTGGACACAATACTCCAGCTGGTGCCTCACAAGTGTCTTGTTAAACAAGGCAAATCATTGCTCTGTGATTGTGAGAATTAACTCGATCACTCAAGGTTTTATTTTAACAAACCGTTCACTTGTTATTTTTCTTTCTTACACTCATATTTTCAGCACTTAAAAAGAAGCTTCAAGCATAGAAAATTAAAGATGACATATTTCACAATTATGTGCTTATCAATAAATTAATTGTTTTTCAATATTTTCATTAACCCTTCAGATACCTCAGCCTCTTCTGAGATGGGGATATTGTAATCTCCCTGTCTATGCTGACACCTTATCTGTTTTCCTTCTTACCACGATACATCCCATCATTTGATTATGGTTTCAATTATGTTGATGCTTGTTTTGAAAATTTAAAAGCAACTTTTGTTTTTCAATGTATCTGTTAGCCATTGGCTTCCTGATCTCACTATTGTACAAGGATGAATCAACATATGATCTTCTACAATCGCAACATAATGCAGTTGACAATCTCTGACATCATTTTGTTACAGCACAGAGACAAATGGTCAAATCAAATCAGCCTTCCTACCTCTGTATTCACAACACAATAAAATTAAAACCTTCAAAGACCCTCAAAACTGACTCCAATTATTCCTAACCAGACTTTTTAAAAAAAGCCAAACCCAGACTCTGTGAATGATCAATTCTAAAGACCAGGTTTTAGCTTAAGCAAAAAACTGTAACTATTAATTAATAATACAGAATATTTTATATATGTTCATATTCATTGAGCAAGTTTAGTTTGTTTTTAAGATCTTCATCTAACTAAATTAGAGATTTAATCAGGATTACAGACACTGTTAAATTTACACCAACAAGATGCCATAGGATCAGTGTGCATGCAGATATATAAGTTTGTACTTGTCTTTTATTAGCTTTGGTTTATTCTAGTAATTTTATAAATCCTCAGGTGGTGCTATCAGCAAACCTCTTAAGGATCAGACGGTTCCAGAATCACAGCCAACTGTCTTTGAATGTATGGTGGCCAATGCAGACTCTGAGGGAATATGGTCAAAGGATGGCAAGCCAATAACCTTCGGTAATATTATCCGAAGTGAAGTAGATGGAGTTACCAGGCGTCTCATAATTGATATCACTAAATCAGAAGATGCAGCTGAATACTCATACCAAGTTGCAAACTCCAAGACATCAGCTAAGCTGAAGGTTGAAGGTCAGTATCACAATCAAGAAATGAAATACATTTATGTTTACATACATAGCTGAACAGTAAGATCGCAACCATTACAGTTTCATAGAAAAATAATAATATAACATGAATAGAAATTGTAGAGTGTATTTGATATTATTTAACAATTAGTAGAAAAACACCTTTTCCAGTATTATAAGCACATAAAAACTGCCTTCTGGATAAATTTGAAAATTTTTTATCTAATTTGTGTTAGGTAATGCAGTGTGTCTTACAGGCTAATGACAGATTGAGGGATTGGCATGGTATTGTAAATGGGGAGATTGTTTTTACCTCCCTTTACCTTCAAAATGAGTCACACAACTTGACAGAAGAGTGATATTGGAATTTAACATGCAAGAAGAAAAGAATATAAAGTTTTTGAGAAGATTTGTAGCTTGGGCTGTGGATGAGGTTGTAGACTTGCTCGCTGAACCAGTGTTTTTAATTGCAGATGTTTCGACTCCTTGCTAGGTAATAACATCAGTGCACCTCCGGTGAAGCATTAGTGTTCTGTCCTGCTTGTTATTTATATGCCTCGGTTTGCTGGGGTGGTTGGCATCACTTCTGGTTTTGTTTTCCAGTGGTTTGTACATCGGGTCCAGTTCAATGCATTTGTTGATGGGAGTTCTGGTTGGATTGCCAGGCCTCCAGGAATTCCCTGACATGTCTCTGTTTGGCTTATGCTATTATGGATGTGTTGTCCCAGTCAAATTTGTGTCCTTTTTTGGCTGTGTGTGTTGAGATCAATGAGAATTGGTCGTGTCTCTTGGTGGCTAGTTGGTGTTTGTGTATCCTTTATGGCCAGTTTTCTTCCAGTTTGGCCTACGTAATGTTTCTCGCAGTCCTTGCATGGTATTTTGTATATTACGTTAATTTTATTGGTTGTGGGCATGGGATCCTTTACATTCGTCGGTAGCTGTCGCAGGGTGGTCGTTGGTTTGTGGGTTACCCTGATACCTCGGGGTTTGAGTAGTCTTGTGGCCATCTCTGAAATGGTCATCTCTGACTACAAGAAGACACAACATGACCAAACTCACTAATCACCCTACGATACATCAAGGACATTTCAGAGATGACCGCAAGACTACTCAGACCCCAAGGTATCAGGGTAGCCCACAAACCAATGACCACCCTGCAACAGCTACCGACGAATGTAAAGGATCCCAAACCCACAACCAATAAAGTTAACGTAATATACAAAATACCATGCAAGGACTGCGAGAAACATTATGTAGGCAAAACTGGAAGAAAACTGACAATAAGGATTCACGAACATCAATTAGCCACCTGAAACACGACCAATTCTCACCAGTCTCAATACACATGGACAAAGAAGGACACAAATTCAACTGGGACGATACATCCATAATAGCACAAGCCAAACAGAGACATGCCAGGGAATTCCTGGAGGCCTGGCATTCCAACTGGAACTCCATCAACAAATGCATTGAACTGCACCCAATATACAAACCACTGTAAAACAGAACTGGAAGTGATGCCAACCACCCCAGCAAACCGAGGCATATAAATAACAAGCAGGACAGAACACCAATGCTTCACCGGAGGCGCACTGATGATGTGACCTAGCAGGGTGACAAAACATCTGCAATCAAGCACACAGGCTTGGCAAGCAAGTCTACAAGCTCAAAAAGAGTATCCTAACATTTATGCATTACAAAATGAACAGTTGAATATCCCTCTAGTTCTGTGATCAAGGAAGACTTAATAATTTGAAACTGTTAAAAGCTACTACTTACAAGTAAATGAATTAACTGTCCTTTATTCTCAGTTCATAATTTTAATTTGCAAAGTTTGACTTTTAATGAAATTACTGACAAAATAGTACTATAACAGTGTACCAGGGAAAAAGTAGAACAGCTGTTTAATACTTCCATTTGAAGGACTTTTGCTTATATGTTATTGAATCATTCACATATGGGAAAACTGACTGTTTTACTGCTCCCCAAAGTAGTGATGTACATACATTCCAGAAAATGAAAATGCTGTTGCTTTTTTAATGGATGTTATTGGAAGCATAGACAGAAGTTTAATACTTTGCATTATGTTAAGTGAGATACGTCTCTCTAGAGTTGACTGAAAATCTCTTACTGTTAAAATCTTAAATTGATTTAATTCTATTTTAAAAATACTGTGATATATAAATTATGGCATTAACATAACTAATTAGTCCTATTACTCTACACCAAGGTGAAAAAGTAGAAATTTGACATCAGTTGAGGTATAAAGCGAAATGGCTCTCATGTTCCATGGGGTCTTTACAATTTCTGACGATTGTTAGGGGAGACCAATGAATGGTCCAATAGAATTAAGAGGATACAAAATTAGGGAGGAGGATGAATTAGAGAGTTATTTAACAATATGATTAAGGAAAGACGTGATCAGGGAATAAGGTGGAAATGTCTATTTAAAGCCAAGGCAGCTAGTCAAGTGAACTTTTCGTAGCAGTATAAATTGACTGTACAAACATTTTACTAGTAGAATCCCTGTGATCGTTCATAAGGCTAGGACTTCTCCTTGTACATTCATAACTCAGAACAAGTCATCCAACTTTCCATGCATTTTTGGGTACCAGATCAAATCATCACCCATACAACATTAATACATGACTAGAAGCCTGTGGCTCAGCACAAGAAAGCAATCAGGCAGGTTATGGGGTTCATTAGATTGCAGAGTCTCATTTGATCTTCAGATCTTCAGTACAACTGAGAAGTCGTACTTTCCCCTCCTTTCAGGTAATTAATAAGCTGAATAGTGAGTCAATGGATAATTGAGATTGCATTATTAATAAATAACCTTAATAAAATTGTTCCCTGAACCCAGCTGTCAAGATAAAGAAGACTCTGAAAAATCAGACAGTCACAGAAACACATGATGCAGTCTTTACCTTAGAGCTTACACATCCCGATGTGACCAGAAGCCAGTGGATTAAAAATGGGGAAGAAATCAAACCTAGTGACAAGTATGAGATTACCGTAGATGGTGTCATACATACTCTAAGAATTAAGAAGTGTGTAACTTCAGATGAATCTGTGTACAACTTCAAACTTGGCAGATTGTCAGCTAATGCTAGACTTCATGTGGAAGGTAAGTGCTGGAATTTATATCTTATATTGCTTAACAATACAAATTATTAAAAACACATTACTGTAGGTAGTAATTCCTTAAAAGCTTTTGAAACTATTTTTAACCATGCTAATAAGTACTAACCTATTCTTGTGTTATACATTTTAAAGATTTTTATAGGAACTCTATGCAGACTTGCAGAATTGCCAAGCAATTATTAATATCTTGGCTCGTTCACCTAAAAATGAGTTATTTTGGCATCCAGAGCAACCTAATGACAAAACTCAATGTAGTTTGAGTATTAGCTTAACACTTGTAACATAATACTGACTTTTCATGAATTATTTTCATATTTGCTAACTGTAAATTAAGTTGCACATCTCATTACATTTTGTATCTTAAATTATGATAATGAAAATTTGCCTTCTTGAGCTTTCTTTCGGTAATTATTGTGGTGTCTAAAATGTTTATTTGACTGTTCAGAACTAAACACAATATTTTGTTTCATATTATTAGTTATCAAAGTAATTAAGAAACCAAAGGACATCACAGCTATGGAAAATGCCACTGCTACGTTTGAACTAAGTGTATCACATGATAATGTGCCAGTAAAATGGATGTTCAACAATGTGGAACTTAAGACAAGTGACAAGTGCAAAGTTATTGCACAGAGGAAAGTTCACAAACTAGTATTGGAGAATGTCACCCCAGCACAAGTTGGGGAGTATTCAGCCATTATTGGACAACTTGAATGCAAAGCAAAACTTTATGTTGAATGTGAGTGGATAATTATATATTCTGCTTGTGATAGTACATTACAAAACAGCAATTTCATGTAAAATTGAAATAATCCATCATCCCAAAAGATAGAATGCAGAAAATAGATACTAATTTTTCAAAACTTATTCATTCAGCTGTGCACATCACCAAGACTATGAAAAATGTTGAAGTTCCCGAGACAAAAAATGCAACCTTTCAATGTGAAGTGTCTCATTTCAATGTACCATCCACCTGGTTGAAGAATGGTGTGGAAATAGAAATGAGTGACAAGTTCAAGGTAGTTGTGCAGGGCAAACTCCACCAGCTAATTATAATGAACACAAGCAATGAGGACTCTGCAGAATACACCTTCATCTGTGGAAATAATAAAGTGTCAGCTACTCTGACAGTAAAACGTAAGATTTCTTCATTTCAATACCATATATCCATAATTCTGAATTAACCTTCCATAATTACAGATGACAAAGTAAGCACCCAATTAGAATGTGTACATTAATAATCATATTCCTCTGCCACTAAATTATTGTTTTCCTTCTTCAGCAATTTTAATAACATCTATGCTAAAGGATATGAATGCACAAGAGAAAGATACAATTACCTTCGAAGTAACAGTGAATTATGAAGGTATTACTTACAAATGGCTCAAGAATGGCAAAGAAATCAAATCAACTGAGAGAACACAAATAAAGACCAAGCAATTAACACACACACTTTCAATCCGCAATATTCACTTTGGTGATGCAGCAGAGTACAGTTTTGTTGCTGGATCAGCATCATCTGCAGCAACTTTATATGTGGAAGGTAATTAACAAAATAATTCATTTGTGGCCTTGTTTATATCACACAGTTCACTGTAAAATTGTAAGTTTAATATATGCAATAGAGTGTAAAATCAGCATATGTCCTTCTATAGCTCGGCATATTGAATTTCGGAAGCACATCAAAGATATCAAAGTCACTGAGAAGAAGAAAGCCACCTTTGAGTGTGAAGTTTCAGAACCAAATATTGAAATACAGTGGATGAAGGATGGTGCGGAGCTCCAGCCTTCTGAAAGGTAAGTGTTCAATCTACACAACATTTGATAAATGAACACAAGCAATGGCTTTGCTTTTTCTTTTACTATTTCTTTGCTTTTTTTTAACAGAATTAAGATGCACAGTGAGAAATTTATTCATCGCCTCACCATTCCTGTTACAAAAATGGCTGATGCTGGCCAGTACGCAGCAGTTGTGGGTGAAAATATTTCCACTGCTAATTTGTACGTGGAAGCACGACACATTGTCATTTCAAAACCTGTTCATGCAGATATCCAGGTATGATGCATTTGCTTCTTATTTAAAATAATAGTTTTTGCAGTTATCATGTAGAAATTGAAAACTGAAGAAAATCACTGAGTTTTATACTTTCCATACATTATTTTAACGAAACCTAATTTTCTGTAATCAGGTCATTGAGAAAAAGAAAGCCATATTTGAATTTGAAGTTGATGAAGATGATGTTGAAGCTCAATGGCTCAAAGATGGAACTGAGATCAACTTTCAGGTTGAAGAAAGATACAGATATATAATCCAAAGACGCGTACATCGCATGACCATCACTGAAACCAAAGTTTCTGATTCTGGCGAATACACCTTTGTGGCTGGCAGGAATCGAAGTTCTATGAAACTTCTTGTTAATGGTACGCACAAAGCAACAACTACTTGCTATCATAAAATACCTGTGTGGTACAAAAAATAGCGCTTCATAGAGTGTAATCAGACAAAAATGACTGCTGGACCAAAGCAGGAGGTATTAGGAGAATTGAGCAACAATTTTTGTTCAAAGTTGGGTGTTAATGAATGTCGAAAAGAAGAAACAAATAGTGAGGCAGTGATGTTAGGAAGAAAATTGCAGAACTTAGGGCTAAAAGTACAGCTATTAAAAGAAGTGGCATTATGAATTCAAGTTTAAACATTGGCCAGATGTCATACAAGTGTAATTGGAAGTAACTTGGCAGGCATTTTTAAAGAGGATATGGAATATATACGAGTATATGTGGATGGAATTTGATAAAAGAATGTGTGTGGTGAGGGATACAAGAAAATGGTTGATCGTAATCTTGTTTTGAGCAAAAAAAAGGCAGTGTAAAGCTAGGAATACATTGTGGGGTTGAGGGAGCTGATGTGAATATAAGGAGCAACGCTTTTGCAAGACGGGAGATTGACAGCGCCATGAAATCAGGAGAGAAGGGAAGACAAGTTGAAATGGAAACAGTGGGTGAGGAGTCAACAAATGAACAGGTTAAGGTTGGAAAGGAGATATTTTTGCAAGAAACTAGAGTTGCGGTTGATTTGTTAAGGATGAGATTGCAGAGTGCTTGGAAGTGCATGATGAAATAGGGCTGAGTCAGCATGACTTCAACAAGAGAAGGTCATGCCTGACAGATCTGTTTGAAATCTTTGAGGAGGTAATGAGCAATTTAGACAAAAGAGAGCCAGTGGATATGATCTGTTTGGATTTGTAGAAGGTCTTTGACAAGTTGCCGCACAGGAAGTTGCTAAGAAAAGATAAGAGCCCATGGTGACAGGGACAAGGTACTGGCGTGGATAGAGGATTGGCTGACTGGCAGAAGGCAGAGAGTGGAGATAATAGAGTCTTTTTTCAGGATAGCAGCCAGTGACTAGTGTAGTTCAGTAGAGGTCAGTGTTGAGATCACAACTATCCACATTATACATAAGCAATCTGGACAAAGGAACTGAGGGCATTATTGTTATGTTTGCAGATGACACAAAGATAAGTGGAGGGACAGATAGTGTTGGGGAAGCAGGAGGCTGCAAAAAAACTTGAACAGGCTAGAAGAGTGGGCAAAAAAGTGGTAGATGGAATACATTCTGGGAAAGTGTGAGGTTCTGCATTTTTGTAGGAAGAATAGAGGCATAGAATTCTTTCTAAATGGGTAAAGGCTACAGAAATCTGAAGCACAAAAAAATTTAGGAGTCCTAGTTCAGGACTCTCTTAAGTTTAACATGCAGGTTCAGTTGGCAGTTACAAAGGCAAATGCAATGTTAGCATTCATTTCAAGAGGACTAAAATACAGGAGCTGAGATGTACAACTGAGGCAATATAAGGCTCTGGTCAGACTGCATTTTGAATATTGCAAGCAGTTTTGGACCCCATATCTAAGGAAGGATGTGCTGGCCTTGGAGGATGAAGGGTTTGTCATATAAGGAGCAGTTGAGGATTCTGGGTCTGTACTTGAAGGAGTTTGTAAGGATGAGGGGCATTCTTATTGAACCTTACAGAAAACTGAGAGGCTGGTTGGAGTGGATGTGGAGAAGATTTTTCCACTAGGAGGAGAGTGCAGTACCTGTGGGGGCAGCCTCAGAGTGAAGAGACGACTCTTTAGAACTGAGATGAGGAGGAATTTCTTCAACCAGAGAATAGAGAATCTGTGGAACTCATTGCAACTGAAGGCTGTGGAGTGTATGTAGAGAGTATTTAAATAGAGATAGATAGGTTCTTGATTAGTAAGGGGATCAACAGTTATGGGTGAAGGCAGGAGAGTAGGGTTGAGAAATGTATCAGCCATGATTGAATGGCGGAGCGGACATGATGGGGTGAATGGCCTAAATCTGCCCCAATATGTTATGGTCTTATGGCCTTAGGTTGGTGGTAGAGAGCAAGTAATTTCTAATAGAGGAAGGAGGGTGAGGTGTTTAAAGGGGAAGATACCATCAGAAATTAGTAGCACCACCAACTGAGTTGAGAGCTGTTGATGTTAAAATGGAGACTGTGAGGACATGTGAAGAGAAGATTATTTTTAATTTTTAAGACATTACAGCTAGTGAACCATGAAACTGGAGGGATAGCTATGGCCTGCAGCTGTTGTTGATCTGGTTTTAATATCCATTATAGGTCCTGTGATTAACAATACTTGCCCTCAATTGAGCAACACAGAAATGACTTGTTCCGAAGGCAGCGTGATCAGTAACGGATAGATTCGGGTTCATAGTAGTTGTCAATGGCTCTAAATCGCGTACCTACCTACCTCCAATCTAGACACCAAACTAACTTCAAACCCCCCAGTTAAATTTGATATTCAGATTACTTTACTCAATAAGAAACTGTATTTAAGAAGGTCTTAATTCTTTACTGCCAGCTATTTGATGCTAATGATCAGTTCCTTGGCAAATGGAATCTTTCGAAGGAAGTTAACTTTTTGAGCTTTTATTCAAAAGTCCCTAATTATTTCTTTTCTTGGGATATTTTTAATGTATTTCATGCTATTAGCTGGACTATTCACTATTGCTATGAAGAGAATGTATGTATGGCAACTGGACAGTAGATAGCAGAAGTAACTAGTTTGTGGAAATTGGAAACCAAGTGTTTTTATATTCTTCTCTGTTGTTATTTTAGTTCTTGAACCGCCTTCTTTTAAGTTGGAGTTGGAACCTTGTGTTGTGAAAGCTGGTGAACCTGCTCGATTCTGTGCTGTAATAGTTGGCACACCAAAATTAGAAGTGTCTTGGTTCAAAGATGACCAAAAACTTTCCTCAGGATTTAAACGCAAGTTACTTCATGACGAGAACCAGTATACTTTGTTACTGATTGAGGCATTCCCTGAAGATGCAGGCACCTACAAATGTGAAGCAAGAAATGAAGTTGGGTTAGCTGCTAGTGGTGCTTCACTTGATGTTGAAGGTATACCTGAAGTAATTTATTTATCTGCATGTACTTTAATATACATAACATCCTTGTGAAGAATACTATCTACTTTTAGTTATATAAAGGAATGGGGGAACAAAAATTGGTCATCGCTCACGAAATGATGTGAGCAATGGTGAATCAGTAGCCTATTTGAAAGCAGTGGAAAAGAAAATTGGACCTATTGTAAATGTACCTTTTTTCTTAACACTCCTTTTGTGCTACAGTAGATATTTAATTTAATGCTGGGAACGTTCTATCATAAAAACTTGAAGTTCATAATTTTGCTTTGCAGCAAGCATTAATCATCCATTAACATTTTTGTTAAATGTAAACGTAGTGTTTCCATAGATTTGCTTCTACTTCATATAATTTTCAAACAATACTTTTGATAAACTGAGATGTGATTGATTTACGAATTTATTTATTATTTACAGTTCCAGAAGTTGTGTCTCCTGAGGTTGAAGCACCCGTTTATCCACCTACCATCATAAGTCCAATACAGGACACTTCTACCACTGAAGGAAAATCTGCTCAATTTCAGTGCCGTGTTACTGGGACAGGTATGTTCCATGTTTACATTTCAGGGACACCTTTGCTTTTATTCCAATGTTCTCCTTCCACCAGATGGAGGTGATTTCTGGCGGGTTAGAGTTCCAATGTTATATACCGTGTTCTTAAACTTCTCCCATTTAACCATTCTGTATGTACGAACTCAGCTTATTGTGTCATAGAGAGTGTCACAACTGAACTTCCCTGTACTCACTTAACATTTGTACAATAGAAGCATGAAAAGATCCATGATTCAGAAGGAGAGAAAAATATTGTAGAATGTTAAGGGACTGAAAGCCGACAAATCCTGAAGACTTGATGGCCTAAAATAGGTCTCAGCAGAGACATCAAGATGTTGGTTATGATTCTTTCTAAAAAAAACCATAGAATAAGAAACAGTTCCAGTGAACTGCAAGCTAGCAAATGTTACTGCAATTCAAGAAAGGAGCAAGAGAGAACCCAAGAATCTACAGGGCAGTTAACCTAATGTAAGTCATCAGACGAGTCTCAGTAATGCACTTAGAAAATAAGAGTACAAGCAAACAGAATCAATGTGGTATTGTGAATGAGAAATTGTGTTTGGAAAAATGAAGAGTTTTTTAAGGGTTCAATAATAGTTAATTCAGTTCAGTTAAGATAGGACTCATGGAGCTGATGATAATATTCTAACATGGCTGGATGTTTGGTTAATTGACTGGAAACAGAGAGGAGGGATCAAAATTTTAGACTTCTCAGCCTGTGACTAGTGGAATGCTGCAGTGATCGTTGTTGGGGTCTCAGCTATTTATGTTGAATATTTATATATAGAAACCAAGAATAACGTGTCCAAGTTTGATAACTGTGCAAAGCTATATGGGAGTAAAAAATACTGCAGAGACATGGAGAGGTTGAGTAGGTAACAAGCTGGATGAAGTACGAAATGGGGACGTGTGAGATTCATTTTGGTAATAAGAATAAAAAAAGCAGATTATTTTTAAAAAAGCATGAGATCTTTAAATGTTATGCAAATTACTCTATCCAGCTCACACATGGTATTGAAAATCTCTATCAGATCTCCTCTCAGCTTTCTTCTCTCTGAGGAGAACAGTCCCAACTTCTTCAATCTATCCTTATAACTGAAGTTTCTCATCCCTGGAGCCAATCAAGTATACTTCTTCTGCAGCCTCTTCAATGTGTTCATGTCCTTCACATAATGTTACATCCAGAACTGTGCACAGCACTTTAGCTGAGGTCTAACAAATGTC
The DNA here is from genome assembly GCF_021869965.1 of Rhincodon typus. Lineage (NCBI taxonomy): Eukaryota > Metazoa > Chordata > Chondrichthyes > Orectolobiformes > Rhincodontidae > Rhincodon > Rhincodon typus. Next base: position 40,112,100 of record NC_063338.1, read on the forward strand.
TTATACAAGTTCAACATCACCTCCTTGCTCGTGTACTCTACACTCCTATTCATAATAAATTCATAATAATATTCATAAAGAATAAAGTATGCTTTACTTACTGCTGTCTCCACCTATCCTGCATTTTCAATGATTCATGCATATAGATATCAAGATGGTCCTGCTTTTGTACCTTAGAATTTTACCACCTATTTTATACTTTCAATGTTCTTCCTTCCAAAACGCATCACCTCTCTCCTTCTGCATTACTTCGCTGCATTAAAACTCATCTGCCTCCTATCTGTCTACTCTACCAACTTGCCTATGTCCTCTATGTCCTTCTGGAGTTCTACCCTGTCCTTTTCCTAAGAAAATGTTGACCTTGCCAGTGATGCCCACATCTACTGATTGAATTAAGAAAAAAAAACTTCTGCTTGGTCTTCTTTGATTTGAAGGAAAGCAAACAGAACTTATGCAACTTTTCCTCATAGATAAAATTCTTCATTCCTGCCAACATTCTCATAACTCTCTTCAGCTTGTGCAGTACAATTACTTCCTCCCAAAGTCAAATGGTATGCAATACTGTAGCTGCAATTTAATTCATTTTTTAATAAAGCTATTAAAACTCCTTTGGCTTTACAAGGACCTCAGCTAATAAAAGAAAGTACCCTCCATGCCTTCCTGATCATCTTATTTACCTGTTATATTTCTTTCAGGAACTTGTGGCATATTGTCCAAGTTGTTCTGTTTCTCTACATTTTTCAGAATTGTATTCCCTTGCCATGTTAGTCTTCCCCAAATACCTTGACTTCTCCAAATTGAGTTTCAATTAACTAACAGATCCGTTGACAGCTTCCTGCATGCCATGGCTTTCTCCTGATCTTCTTCAGCATGATCAATTTTTATTTTATAAATTTGTATGATTGATTCAGGCCTACAGCAAGGAGCCCAGTATAATAGTGACATTCAAAAGAGATGACTAGTGATTGAAAGTGGGACCCTGATTGTTTTTCTCCTTCCTCAGCTGAGCTGAAAAGTCTACTCCTCCTATTTCTTATATCTGGTTTGAATATTTCACTCATTTCTTAAAAATGAGGTTTCATGCTAAATTTCTCCTTATCTCTGCTAAAAATCTTGATTTCTTTCCACTGGAACACAGTTCACAAATATAAGCAGCTTCTATTGTTTTACAAAGGGGGAGTTCGCCAAACTTACAAACGCCAACAGCAACCTATAGCAGGTTGTTGTAACATATAAGTGTGAAAACAAGTGACTATCAAGCATCTGAGATGTTTAGATGTTAATGGATCTTTGATGTAATTTCTGGAAATAAATGTGGTGGTATTACTGGAGCCTCATTTATGAGCAGGTTTGTGCTTTATTCTGTGAATTTAACATATGTAGCATAGTTTGGCAGTTGGTTGGGTGATTAAGTGATAGAGTAGGGATAAAGGAACATTTTCAGAATCTATGCTGTGTCAGTGACATTCCAGAGATTTTTCATGGGTCCTCAACTTTTCACTGTATATAAATGACTTGAATGAGAGTTACAAATATTAGAGTTTGCAGATAACAGCTGGTTGAGAGGCACAGTAAGTTATGTAGAGTAGATTAATAAGGGGCAGGCACTGTGTAAGTGCTGAAAGCTGTGGCCAATAGAGTTCAGTGTGGTGAAGTGAGTGGTTATCTACTTTGATATGAGAAGGACAAATTGGAATCTATTTTAATGGTAAAAGGCTAGGAACTATGAATCAGTAAATAAATTTAGACTTTCATGCACACAAATTACAAATGCAAAACTGTATTCAGTAATCAAAAAGGTAATACAATGTTGCCTGTTATTTCAGAGTGTTCAAATCATATACATTTTATATTTGATGGCACAGAAGGAGGTTATTCTGGTTGCTGTACCTGGACTGGCTTTTTAATAGAACAATTATGCTTAGTCCAATATCCTCATGTTTGCCAAAAGCCCTGTAAATTCGAATCCTCAAATCCTTTTAGATATGTTGTGGAATCAGCTTCCAATACAGTCAGAATGTTCTAGATCTTGACAACTGAGAGTGAAAACTATTCTCCCCATCTTGCCTCTAGACCTTTTGCCAGTGATTTTAGAGCCATCGGCTCCAGTTACTGATTCACTTATCAGAAGGAAGCGCTTTACTTTCTCCCCAATACTTGCGCTATCTTAAACCACAATTCTATCACTTCTTGATCTTCTTTGTCCAAGGAAAATAATAATTATTTTTGCAATTTATGTTCATCATTGAAGCCCCACACCCCTGATAATCTACCCAATGTCTTTCTAAGGCCTTTGAATCCTTCCTGAAGTATGGTGCCCAGTATTGTCTGCAGTACTCCTGTTGAGGGTGAACCAATGATTTATAAATGTCTATGTGGATTTTTTTCCTTGTTTTCATTGATCATCTCAAGGAACCAGTATGCCCTTTCCAAGTGACTGTTAACTTTGTCCTGGATTATTGTCTCCAAAAAACTTTTCCAGCGCTGCAATTCTCCAAATCTCTGGCATCGCCGTTCATCTTGGAAGGCTTGTGGCCAATGCCTCTAAAATTTCCATCTGTATTTTATTTAGTACCTTTGGATCCATCTAAAAACAGAAACATAGAAAGAAGAATCAGGATTAAGCAATTTGGCCCATCAAGCCCATACCACCATTCAACATAATCACGGCTGACCCTCTATCTCAATGATACATTCCCATTCTCTCCCCATACCTCTTGACATCTTCAGTTTCTACATATCTATCTATATCTTTCTTAAACATATTTGGTGACTTCACCCCCACATCAATCTGTGGTAGAGACATCCAATGGTTCACTATCCTCTGAGTGAAGACACTTCTCCTCTTAGTTCGAAATGGCCTACCATGTATCCTGATCCATGATTCCTTCTTCTCTGTCTGGTTCTTGTGATGTATATAGTTTGGTGTCAACTTTTATTTGCTAGTTTTCCTGCACAGTGCCTTGTGGATGAAAGAATATCAGGATATGCAGGAATGTAGAGTTGAGGTGAAAATCAAATTAGCCTTGACCTTATTGAATGGTGGAGCAGGCCTGAAGGCTGAGTGAGATAGTAGGAACTGCAGATGCTGCAGAATCTGAGATAACAAGGTGTAGAGCTAGATGAACACAGCAGACCAAGCAGCAT
>NC_063338.1:40115646-40135128 GCF_021869965.1 Rhincodon typus
GAAGGCTGACGTTTTGGGCCTAGACCCTTCTTCAGAAATTCATTTCTGAAGAAGGGTCTAGGCCCGAAATGTCAGCCTTCCTGCTCCTCTGATGCTGCTTGGTCTGCTGTGTTCATCCAGCTCTACACCTTGTTATCTCTGAAGGCTGAGTGGCCTACTTTTGTTTTTTGATCATATGTTTATATATTTACCATATAAAAGGCACTATGTAAGCATCATGCAGGGTGTGTAAAATTTAATTGCATTGCACTCGTAATTTTAGCACTGGAATGTTGGTTTAGTAACAAGATTATATGCATGACACATATGTGGAGAAACTCAGCAGCTCTGGCATATGTGTGAGGGAGAAACAGAGTCACCCTTTTCAGAGTTAACCTGTATCTCTCCACAGATGCTGCCTGACCTGCTAAGTTTGATATTCAGCATCCTCTGTGTTTGTTTCAGATTTCCAGCATCCACTGTGCTTTGCCTTTATTACATCCATGGCAGTTCAACACACGTACAGAGTGATGCATACCAAATACCATCTTGATGAATATGATAATGCGGGCGGTTCATGTGTGTAAAAGAAATATGGACAGAAGGCAGGCCATGTTTGTTTATGTGTGACACTGACTTGATGCCATCTATGTCATTTTGAATCTTGCTGCTCCTTTCTCTCTTCATTTTTTCCAGGTATCACTAACAATTCCAGCAGTTTTTACACTTCCCTAATTGCCCTTGAAGTAAATGGTTTGCTATGTCACTTCAGAGAACCATTAAGTGTCATTGCTATGAAGCCAGACTTCCATGTAAACAAGACCAAGTAATGACAACAGATTTCCTTCTTTAAAGGACATTATTGAATCAGATGAGTTTTTATGACAATTGATAGTGATTAATACTGGCACTAGCTTGCAATTCCAGATTTTTATTAATTGAATTTAAAATATGCTAATTGCCAGCTGTGTTCCGAAGAAGAGTCATATCAGACTTGAGACAATTACCTGTGTTTCTCTCTCCACTGCAAGACCTGCTGAGTTTCTGTAGCACTTTTTGTTTCCATCCACAGGACATTAGCTGGTCCACTGGACTGCGAGTCTAGTGCCATTACTATTACACCACCATCTCCCCAACTCTCATTTAATATTGTGCTCATGAGAGGTATTCTCATCACTGCTAATGAAAGAGAACACTAACATGTTACACTGGCCTTGTTTGAGTATTTGAAAGTGCTGTGTATTTAGAGAAGTTGATAACAGTTGATAAAATCTGTAGACTGTGCTGCATGTGGAATAGGCATTACTTGTAACTACAAGGTTCCGAGCACCAATTTCTCCCAACTGTGGGACAAGTTTCCCTGGGCTGCTGTGTGAGAGGGAGATGGTGTGGAGGCAACAGCAGTGAAAATAACCTACTCGCAAAGAGAATTGGGAATAGGCTCTTCACACCTACGACTGACTAAGCCAGGAAGAGGAATCTGCTGTTCTCCAAAGAGATTGTCACAGAAGTGTGCGACTGCTTGGATCCCGAGCTGCAGCCTCCAATCGGGATGAGGCCAGTGTTTTCAGTCACCATGATGGTGTCCATGGCATTCAGTTTGTTTGGGTCCAGATCCTACCAGGCCAGAACAGGGGACACAACTAACATCTCCAGGCTGCCATTCAGTGCTCCATCAGAGAGGTGACAGAGGTTCTGTCTTTCATGGCTTTGTTGTTTTTCTCTGAACTGAGAGAGACAGGAGGAGCATGCATATGGCTTCTGCACGATAATGCAGTTCTCCACAGTGCAGGGTGCAATCGACTGCACATTACTGGCTTCGCGAACTCTGCACCCAGATGGTGATATGAACTGAAACCATTTAACTTTCCATTCATTCGCTATGGACTTGTTATGTAACCATACTCAATACATCACCCTAGTGAATGTCTTCTGTCCTGGGAGTAGTCATGAGACATTTATTCTACACTAACCTTCAGTTGCAAGAATCTTTCACCAAAACAGAGATGGGAATCAAGGACAATAAGTTTTACATTGTTAATAACACCCTGGGTAAACCAGCCACACAAGGCCAACATGCTGCTATGTGGACCATCTTCAGGCAGATAGCAGAGTACTAAAACAATGATTACCTTGTCTGGAGGAGCCCTGTACTGGCCAGAGCAAGAATCCACCTTGTTTTGATCTGTTTCTCCTTTTACATCCTGGTCATTATAAAGACACAGTCTTTAATTACCACCAGGGATACAACAAACACCTCAGAAGGAGAAGCAAGCAGATGGGAGAAAGGGAGCAAGAAGCCAGACCATCAATGTACAAGCTGGGCTTTCTTCATGTGCGTCATTTGACTTTGCTTCTCATGAATAAAACAACAAATCTCCATTGTTTAGAAATTCCATGCCTTCCCATCCATTTTTATTAGATCATCAGATTTTCCTCAATCCTAAAATAAAAGCCACCAGGGAGTAATCATCTGATATCAACTTTATGCAACAGAGCATCAATACTTGAATTAATCATCCTTGTGCATTTCCTTAGTGCCTGTTTTCTGTGTGCCTTGGTCTGCCCTAGTGCAACAAATTAGTTCTACCCCAGTGGCAGCAGAATGCTTGATGGAAGAATGGCTGCTTGCAAGTGCCTTGTGGGGCAGTCTCAAGCAGCACTGGGATTTGAAAGCTTGGCTTCACACATACTACCTCAGCATGGTCAGTGGCAAACCTAGCTGGCTGGTTGAAAAAGCAGCAGGGCCACTGACAGATTGGTAGTGGTTGGAGCACAAACACTGACATCCTGAGAGAGAGCAGCAGGTTTGTGCTGCACAGCCCGGCACCACTCCCTTGGGTTGGTGCCTCGGCAATCCTCTGGCTGTGCTGGAAGGCGGATTGCTGGATTGGGAGACTCTGCAAAACCCTTTGAGTACCGGTACCTGTAGTTGTGATGGCAGCTTTCTGAGCCTTTGTGACGAAAGCTAAGATTTGCTGATCTCAGTTTGAGCTTCCATTGCAGCACTGGTTGGCTGGGTGTAGCCTTCTTGTGCTGCCATGGAAACCACCACAGTTCACGGTTGGGCCCACAGGTTTGCTACCACTTCCTCTTTGGAAAGAATATGATGCAAGCTCTGCTCACAGCTCGAGTCAACCTGGAATCTGACTTCTGCATGTTTCTTGACATTGGCAATGGGAGTGTGGCAGGTGCTAATACATGAATAATGTTTGTCTGCATGACCTTCAACCTTTTTGGTTGAGGGTAAAGTAAGAATTTAGAAGGTAATAAGTAGGAACTTACTGTCTGCCTCAGTAGGCTACTGTTCACTGGTCACTGCCTCTATGACCACTGCTGCAATGGTGGAAAGCACTGTCTCCTCTATGGAGATGAGCAGATGCAGCATTGCACACAGCCCACAGCCCTCACCCCTCACCCAAACAGTGAGTTGCTTTCTTATCAATTCAAGGCCACCTCGTCCTGCAAAGAGTGGGAAGTGTGTTTTTGAGTGTGGTACTAACCATTTGAAAGTTGTGCATGCCAGAATTACATAGCTGGCAGTATGTGCAAGCTGTGAGGTGTGAGTATGTGGTTTGTGGCACTTCAGAGTGTATGAAGGTAAGCTCACATTGTGAATGTGAGGTATGAGTTCAAGTTAATCATGATTGTTGTTAGGCAAGTGAAGGAAATATGGTAAAAGGAAAATTGTGTGAAGCTAATGGTACTTAGGAAATGACATCTGAAGATGCATTCTCCAACCCTAACTACGCATGTATGAGACCATTAGATTTGTTTTGGCACTGCATCCAAATGCTCAAGGCTGGATTGTTGCCACTTACCATAATGGCTATCTGTTCTTGCTGACTTTGCAGTTTGTTTGAGTGTGAACTGAGGCACTCCAAGAGAAGAGGATCTATCTCCAATGTAGCTCCAAAACCAAGGCCTCCAGCATGGTATCTGAGAGTTTTGGGGCACACTGTCTGGCCTGTTGTACTATATTTATAGATTCTGCCTGATCTATGACTATTATTTAACCGTTTCAAGTTCCTGCTGCAGTCAAAATAGTGCAGATTAGGTTTAGTTTATGGCCTGTACGGAGGCATACAGCTCCTCAACAGTACCTTCAGCATTGGATTGCATGCCACAATCATTAAAATTACAGTGTGAAATTTGCCTACTTCCTGTATTGTTTTTGATGGTTACAGGATAAACATTAAGATCATGATCCCTGCACCCAGTTTCAAAGGTATTCCACTTTAATGGCTGATGTTGCTGCAGTTATGTTTTATTTCTCTAATACCATTTTCTAACCTCTACCAGCCGGTTCAATGTTTCTTTTCTTTCTATGTACATGACAACCTGAAATTTGTAAATGGCAACAATTTATTTATACCATACCTGTGATGCAGCAAAATCTGCCAAGGTACTTAACAGGAGAATTATAAAAAATATACTAAGCCACCTTAAAAAAATATTAGAACAAATGGTGTAAAGCTTTGCCAAAGTGGTAGTTTTTAAAGGAAGAAAACAAAGATAAGATGATTGGTGAGGGGATTTTAGAGCTTATGTTCCTGGAAGCTGAAGGCACCAGCACTGATGGATGAACCATTAAAAATGAGGATGCTCAAAAAGTCAGAATTGAAAGACCACAGATGTTTCAGAGGATCATAGGACTGGAGAAAATTACAGAGGTATCAGAGGAGCAAAACCATGGATGAATTTGATAATGAGTTTGAGGATTTAAAGATCAAAGTATAGCTCATCAAGGAGACATAGTAGGTTGGTAAGCACAGGTGTGAGTTAGGACATGGACAGTAGAGAATTGGATGAATGTTTATGGACTCTTGTGGAAGAATCGTCCGCAGTGCATTGGAATGGTGAAGTCTACAGAAGAGCTTCCCAAATGGACTTTGGAGAATCTTGAGGTCATGACACTAAGGCAGTAATGACTGCCATGGTAGTTCTGACCACATTATAGCAACTGGGTACAGGTCCATGCTTCCCGTTCCCACTCTCCCATGTCTCCCCAACCTCGTGCTCTCTGTTTTCCGTGAAGGCTCACAGAAATCATCAAGCATTGAAGTGGGGTCTCAGTAGGAAAATGTTTCAAGAAGCGCTGATCTAGAGGTAACAACAGAATAAATAATGGAGGGTTTCCACAGCAAGTGAGCTAAGGCAGTGGTAGAATAGAATAGAAGAGAAATTTATTGTCACTTGTACTTTTATTTGAAAAATACAGTGAAAAGTTTTATTAGTTGCCCTACCATGACGCCTATGTTAATGACAGAAGTCATAGGTAATAAGAAAAAAAAATTTAAAAAGCTCATTGCAGTTCAGTTAAAGGCTCCTAGGCTAGGGAAAAGTCAATTTAAGGAACAATGGAATACTTGGAAGATGCAGCCAGGAAGAGACTGCCACATTGGGCCACTGGAATATTGGGCTGGAAGCCTCCACTAGAGAAGATTGCCATTCTGGGCCAAGACCACCAGCTGGACCATTGAAGTACCTCAAAGCTGATCCAAAGCAGGCCTCCACACGGGAACAAAACCTCCATGCGTGGACAAGACTGCCATGCCAGGCCGAGGTGTTGAATGCTGTAATGGAGCGCAGGCATTAGTATTGGAACAGGAAGGATCTGTACCATTGGAATGGTCTCCACCTGACCCAAGCTGGGACCAATGTTCTAGCGAAAAGGCTAAATAAGGTGGTCAACGGCACTTTAAACTAGAAATTGGAGGGTAGGGAAGGATAAAACTCTGAGAAGTATAATGGCCAATGGGAAACAAAGCAGCAGGTTAACACCTGTGGGGGTGGATTTAGCTGCATAGAAAAGTATATAAAAAAAAAGGAAAACTCAGGAAAGATCACGAAAGTCTCCAGAACACAAAATAGGACAGTGTTTGGAAAGGGTCAGGAGTCAAACTTCAAGCACACTGGATAAAGGGATGACAAAGAGAAGAGGGACGGTAAATACAGGACTGAAGATGTTGTATCTGAATGCACACAGTATACGAAATAAGGTAAATGAGCTGTGGCACAGATTGAAATTGGCAGGTATGATGTGATGGGCATCATGGAGACGTGGCTGCAAGGGGATCAGGACTGGGAGCTAAATATCCAAGGATATACATCCTATCGAAAAGACAGGCAGGTGGGCAGAGGGAGTGGGGTTACCTTATTAGTAAGAAATGAATAAATCAATAGTAAGAAACAATGTAGGGTCAGATGGTGTAGATTCTGTGTGGGTAGAGTTGAGGAACTGCAAAGGTGAGAAAAAGAACATAATGTGAGTTATGTACAGGTCTCCAAACAGTAGTCAGGAGCTGGGGCACAAGATACACCAGGAGATGGAAAAGGCGTGTAAAAAAGGCAAGGTTACAGTGATCATGGGAGATTTCAATATGCAGGTGGACTGGGAAAACCCGTTTGGTAGTGGATCACAAGAAAAGGAATTTTTATATACTTTTCTATGCAGCTAAATCCACCCCCACATTTTGGAGATAAGGGAGCTTAAGGTGAAGGAACCTTTAGGAGGCAGTGACCATAACATGATAGAATTTACTCTGCAATTTGAGAGGGAGAAGGTGGAATCAGAGGTAATAGTATTACAGCTGAATAAAAGTAACTACAGAGGCATGAGGGAGGAGCTGACCTGAATTGACTGGGAGAGGAGCATAGCAGGACAGACAGTGGAAAAGCAATGGCAGGAGTTTCTGCGAGTAATTCAGAAGACACAGCAAAAACTCATTCCTAGGAAAAAGAAACATGGCACAGGGACAATGAGGCAACCATGACTGAAAGTCAGGGACAGCATAAAAGCAAATGAGAAAGCATACATTGCGGCCAAGGGCAATGGAAACCCGAAGGATTGGAACACCTACAAAGACCAACAGAGAACACCCAATAAGGACATTAGGAGGGAGAAGATTATATGAGGGTAAGCTAGCCAGTACTATAAAAAAATTGCAAGAGTTTCTTTAGGTATACAACGGGTAAAAGAGAGGCAAAAGTGGACATTGGGCCACTGGAAAATGATGCTGGAGAAGTAGTAATGGGGAACAAAGAAATGGCAGAGGAACTGAACAAGTACTTTGTGTCAGTCTTCAGAGTGGAAGACATGAGTAACATTCCAAAAATTCAAGAGAGTCAGGGGAAAGAGATGAGTATGGTGACCATCACCAAGGAGAAGGTGCCGAAAAACTGAAAGATCTGAAGTGAATAAATCACCTGGACCAGATGAACTGCACCCCTGAGTTCTGAAGGAGATAGCTAAAGAGATAGTGGAGGCATTAGTGGTGATCTTTCAGGCATCACTGGAGTCAGGGAGGGTCCCAGAGGACTGGAAAATCGCGAGTGTAACCACCTGTTTAAGAAGGGAATGAGGCAAAAGATAGGAAATTACAGGCCAATTAGGCTGACCTCAGTTGTTGGTAAGATTTTAGAATCCATTGTGAAGGATGAAATTTCTGAATACTTGGAAGTGCATGGTAAAATAGGGCAAAGTCAGCATGGTTTCATCAAGGGAAGGTCATGCCTGACAAATCTGCTGGAATTCCTTGAGGAGGTAACGAGCAGGTTAGACCAAGGAGAGCCAATGGATGTTATCTACTTGGACTTCCAGAAGGTCTTTGACAAGGTGCCACACAGGAGGCTGCTGAGTAAGATAAGGGCCCATGGTGTGAGAGGCAAGGTGCTAGCATGGATAGAAGATTGACTGTCTGGCAGAAAGCAGAGAGTGGGGATAACAGGCTCTTTCTCAGGATGGCAGCCGGTGACAAGTGGTGTTCCACAAGGATCAGTGTTAGGGCTACAACTCTTCACTTTATACCTTAATGATCTAGATGAAGGAACTGAGGGCATTCTGGCTAAGTTTGCAGATGATACAAAGATAGGTGGAGGAACAGGTAGTATTGAGGAAGCGGCGAGACTGCAGAAGGATTTAGACAGGTTAGGAGTGTGGGCAAAGAAGTGGCAGATGGAATACAACATTGGAACGTGTGAGGTCATGCAATTTGCTAGGAAGTATTAGAGGCATAGACTATTTTCTAAATAGGGAGAAAATTCAGAAATCTGAAGTGCAAAGGGACTTGGGAGTTCTAGTCCAGGATTCCCTTAAGGTAAACTTGCAGGTTGAGAAGGCAGATACAATGTTGGCATATATTTTGAGAGGACTAGAATATAAAAGCAGGGATGTACCTCTGAGGCTTTATAAGGCTCTGGTCAGACCACATTTAGAATATTGTGAGTAATTTTGGGCCCTGTACCTCAGGAAGAATATACTGGCCCTGGAGCGCATCCGGAGGAGGTTCACGAGAATGATGCCAGGATTGAAAATCTTAACATATGAGGAATGGTTGAGGACTCTGGGTCTATACTTGATAGAGTTTAGAAGAAAGGAGGAGATTTAATTGGAACTTACAGAAAATTGAACAGACTGGACAGAGTGGACGTTGGGAAGATGTTTCCATTAGCAGGAGAGACTAGGATTCGAGGCACAACCTTAGTGTCCGAGGGACTGTAAGAGAGAGACCCTTTAGAATGGAGATGAGGAGAAACATCACCAGCCAGAGAGTGGTGAGTCTATTGAACTCACTCCTTCAGAAGGCTATGGAAGTCAGGTCATTGAGTATATTTAGGACAGAGATAGATAGGTTCTTGATTGTCAAGGGCATCAAAGGTTATGGGGAGAAAGTGGGAGAATGGGGTTGAGAAACTTATCAGACATGATTGAATGGCTGAGCAGACTTGATGGGCCAAATGGCTTAATTTCTGCTCCAATGTCTTATGGTTTAAATAGGCATTCCTTATGATGATATGGCTATGTGATTAAAAGCTAACAATACCAAGGTTGCAAGCAGACTGGGCCACATTCAGACTATTACTAAGAAAGGGGATGAGGCTGACTATGTCCATTCTTTTATTAATACAGTTATGTTTCATTTATTCCTTTAAAATCTAGTTTCACTTTATGAATTGCCTCTAGATTCCTAGTTTTGTTCTGGATACTATATATGTTGCTGAACTCATAGTTTAATTTGTTTTTTCCCTCTTGCTCTAATTTTAATTTATTTTATACTGATATAATTTCTCCTTATATTTTAAAGTCTGTAACTTTATCTGTTCCTGACCATTTATATAATCTCTACTACTTTCCTTTTATCTGACCTCTCCTCTCAGTTCCTTCACCCACCTGCTCAAGTGCAGTTAGGGCTGTGCAACCTGTGAATGAATAAGCAAAAAGTTGTTGGTGGCAGTACACCATTTAAATGAGATCTCTTCTTTCCCTCACCATTCTTCAGCCATTCATATACCTTCCTGATCTGGTAACCTAAATGTCAAGTCAGCCTCAAATTGCAATCCTGAAATTTGTATCTTTGAAGTTTTGCTTCTTAACTCAATCCCGGATACTGATTTAGCAGGGACCCTCAGTGACCTTGCTAATGACATTGGTGTGACATGGGAAGAACTAGGTCTTTCTGCTGCAAATTCTTCTCCAGTTGCACCTAAAAAAATCCTTTAAGATATAGACAACACATTCTTTTTGACTGTCAGTTATGATCATGGAAGATTCTGCTATTTCCTACTTATCAATTACCCTCTGATGATGATTTTTCCTGTTTTACTTGCTACCTTTTGAAATTTCCTGCTTCATGACAGCACAGTTAGCATTCTGGCATTTGCTACTGCAGCCTTCATCTCTACCCCCACTTGTAGCAGATATGTTGTAATGTTGAATGCCACTATTTTCAGAGTACTTCCTCTCTGTTTCCCCTACATTCCCCCTTCCATGCTAACTGAAAATGATACAGTTGTCGTTCTACTTGAGTATTTTTTTCTGATCAGTTTCTGGGCTCCATCCGGAAATTTCTAACCCTTCCTGTGTCTCAGACTGGACTCTGCAGTCAAGCTCAGAGAATCTGAGCTGGAAGATCTCATGATGGATACATTTCCTATATTGTTCAGGCCGATCTTAATGGCCATAATTTCTCATATCCTGCAGTTTCAACACCCAGTCTGTGCTGCAACAATCTTTATTCATTATTGTCAGAAATGATTTGTTTTTAGTGTGAATTGCCTTTACTAATGTTTAGATTATAATCAGTTGATGCATTCAGTTTGACTTCAACTTGTTAATTATTTATTTTAATTAAGCAAGTATTTATCTATTGTTTAAATGTGTCAGCCATTTATTCCATACAAATTGGATTCCGGTAATGTTGGTTTTACTCCACCTAATTTATTTAGTCGAGGTGGTGGTGTAGTGGTATTGTCTTTCACCTACTAATCTACAGGTTTTATGCCAATACTCTTGAAGCATGAGTTCAAATACCATCATAGCAGATGGTGAAAGTTGAATTCAACCAAAATTTGGAGCTAAAAGCTGGCCTAATGGTGTCTATGTGTCAATGGTCATAAAAACCCATCTGGTTTACTGATGTCTTTCGGGGTAGGGAATCTGCCATCTTTGTGATCTGACCTACATGTGACTGTAGACCCTCAGAAATGTGGTTTGCTCTTAACTACAGAAATGGTCTATTGAGACTAAACAAATGTCAGCCTTGCAGTGACACCCGCATGCCATGAAGGAATAAAATGAGAAAAGCCTTGATTAAGGCTATTTGGCCATCTTCATTTAAAACTTTAATTGTATTGTGAAAGACTTAAATACCACTAGAAACACCAGACTGTAATTGTAGGGCTTCAGTGCAATTTACTCTGTGCTGGCTATAATGTCAATTTTGTGTTCTTTCTTCTGTTCGTCTGCCATTTATATAGTTCTTTTTTAATGTGCTTCTCTCTGCCCCACAATTTTTTTTTGCTGCTACAGTTCCAATTGTTTTTATGGGGTACTGCTTTCTGCCCTTGCTTCCTTTACATAGACAGCAGATTTTTGTGATACACATACTCTGTTTATGCTTCAGCTACAATATTTCAAATTATATGTAGTCTACTATTATATTGAGTTTAAGTATGACACATTTACGCTTATTACTCACAAAGTTAGAATTTGTTAACAAGATCAACTCGGAACAATTTTTTTTGATGAAATTGCATTTCTTTTTAAAACACATTTAGATCTGAAGGTTACATGGTATAGTAAGCAGAAGGAGATCAAACAATCACGGTTCTTCAAGATGGTTCAGTTTGAAGATACTTATCAGCTGGAAATTGCTGAAGTATACCCGGAGGATGAAGGAATCTATAAATGTGTGGCATCCAACTCTGTTGGCGAAGTGTCATGTACTGCAAACTTAAAACTGGAAGGTAAATTAGCTTAAATCATTATGTTTGGCTTTACATTGCTACATTTGTCATTATTTTTACACATCTGTTTTCCTGGTATGAACTCTGAAGCATTCTTCTGCCTGCAGTTGTTCTCGCTATTTTGACATTGCCTGCATCATTCATTTCTAAACATCATCACAATTCGGCCAGCAACTGTGTTCACTTCTCGGGATGGCATGTGCATTTTGTGCTTGTACTGCTGATCACCATTCCACCTTGCCTTTATACCTACCATTTGTTGAAACATTTTATCAGCTTTAGACCTCATCAAGCAACTCACCTAGTCTACACATCTTTTCATATCTATTGTATCTCATGGCCAGCTCTTTCATCCACCTCTGAAGTAAACAGTAGAGGCCATCTTATGTGCACTGTGGAATTCCACCATAACATGATCATCCTTTATCATTAAATAAGTTTCTTTTGTTTAAAGGATCGTAATGTGTTACAACTGTAAATTTAATAAGGAATAAAGTTTTTTTTATTTAATCATTCTGTTTGGATTTTTTGATTAAGGTTAGGTCTTCTCTTGCAGTGGTTTCAATTTTAAGATTTTTCCAGAGAACTAAAAAATAAGATGAAAGTTTTTATCAAATGCACCTAAGTAATTCAAACATAGAAAACCTTTTTTTTAAATGTTGCACGTCTGTGCTTTGGCTTTTCGTTTGTAATGCCAGTCATACAATTCAAACCCTGATTTCCTTTCCAGGATATAAAAAGGTTGATTACATCAAAGACTCAGTATCTTATGTATGTCCTCATTTGGTTCTTCTGAAGGAGCAACATAAACAATTGCCTACTTTTATTAACAGCATTTTAAGTAGGCAAGTACACAATAGGGCAGCAATCAAATTTTATGTGATAGTTTCTGGTGTCCCCACATCAGAGACCTTAGGACTGCATAATGGACAGTTAATGAAGCCAAGAAAAGTCCTGATACTTCATTTTGATAATTCTGAGAACAATGCCACCCTTTTATTGATGCAAGAATAAAATTAGGATAGTGTTAACTGATTCAGCAATTTCAGCAAAGTACAGTTCATGTCAGGCAATAACTGCACACAAAATAAATGATGCTGCTGAAAAAGCTAGTGCTACTACATGCACAATAATTGAAGTTCAAACAATTTATTCTCCATCTGCGACTTGCTGTGCTACTTTTGATGGCATATTTTATCCTTGATTTTTTTCTGCTCCTCTTTGGTTTCACACGTCCTATAACCTCATGTTTCTAAAATCTGATCACTTTTACGTACCATTTAAAAAACCTTTCATCTTCATTTATATAGATGCATTCATCTTCATCTTGAGAATTTGCAAGAGAAGAACTAAATCTTCGTTTTTTTTCCATGAATGCTGTTTTCTCCTATAGAATGTAGCAGATGTTATTGAGGAAAAGGACATGGGAGTTTTCCTCAATCAAGTGAATTGCACTTCTTTAGCATGTGGCTCGCATGCTGGGTTGCCCTTTGGACAACATGAGCTGTTGCTTTTGTTATTTTGCCAGTCATGATTTAATATCATGATTAATATTTTGTCTTTTGTTACTCAGATTACAAAGTGCAAAGCATAGATAGTCAGAGCATAACAACTTCTGGAAAAGCTGTAGACGAATCCATCGTTTCAAAGACTTTTGAAGTATCAAAAATGCATGTGGAGTCCCCTGTGACCATAACGCATACAAAGAACTATGCAAAAGAAATCAGTTTACAGCAAGAACATACATACAATGTTCAGATGTTTGAAAGTGTTTCCATGAATTCATCGAGCAAGACCGTTTCTTCTGAAAGATGGGAAGAATGCCAAAAAATTGCCCACACAGAAACAATCAGAAGTGGCTACCAATGTCCACCAAAAATCCTGCAAGATATGAATAATGTCCCAGTTTTGTTAGGTGAAACGGCATCTCTAAAATGTCAAGTCTTAGCATTCCCAAGACCTGAAATAAAATGGTACAGAGAAGGCCAAGAACTTGTGGCAGTTAAGAGAATAAAAATTGTCACTATAACAGAGGATGAAGTCTTGACGTCATCAGAATTAATTATACGAGAAGTTCAAGAAAAAGACACAGGGACCTATAGATGTAAAGCTCTAAATCTTTATGGTGAGGTTAAATGTGAAGCTGAAATAACTGTTACTGCAGCTAAACCTGCCCTTGAGGTTCCCATGATTCTGCTTGAACTTAGTGATCTGAGGGTGAAAGCTGGTCAGGTGGCACAATTCATCTGTTCTTTTAGTGGGCAATCTTTCTCAGAGGTCATTTGGAGTCAAAGAAGCAAAAGACTGGAAGAATCAGAAAGACTGAAGATTTCTCAGAACGGAAATGTCATGTCACTCACAATCCTTAATGTGCATTTAGAAGATCAGGGACAGTACAGCTGTACTGCAAGAAATGAAGGTGGTGAAATGAAGACTACAGCTGTACTAATAGTTGAAGGTGGTTGTTTCTAATTTTATTTACAAACAAAATCCTGATCTATCCACTTCATTGTTTCGTTTCCAAAATAAGTCTAGTATCATGTTAAGAAGATCCTAAATTTACCTTTTGATAGTAAAATATTTAGTTAAACATGTTTAGTTAGTGATTTATATAAAACTTAACACTAGATATTTCATCACACCAATCTGCATGTGTTATTGAAAACACTGAGTCTTGCTGTTATAAAATTGTACAAATATTTACTTTGCTGAAATTGATAAGACAGTTAACATTTATCCTAATTTTATTCTTGCATAGCTGAAGAATCAAAACCCAAAACAGGTGCAAAAATTCCCACTGATAGCAATTCAGATAGCACTAAAACTGAACAAAGACCACATATTACATCTGATAGCAAACTAGAAGTACTAACGAAGCCATCAAGTCCACCACCATCTTCAACCAAAAGGCCAATTCGAAGAGAGAAGCCAAGGAGCCATGATTATTATCCTGACATAGTGCCCTTCGATGAGCTGATAGACACTGGAGCCATAGCACCGATGTTCTTAGAAAAGTTGCCACCAGAAGTCATTGTACAAAACGGAGAAGATGTTTTACTGTTTTGCCTTGTAAAAGGTGTACCATCACCCTGTGTACTTTGGCTGTACAACCAACGCATAGTTGAAGAATCTTCATTGTGTTCCATTAAACATGATGGGTTGCTATGCAGTTTAAAGTTACAGAAAGTCAGCCAGAGTCACAGTGGCACTTATTCATGCAAAGCGGTTAACTCTGCTGGAGAAACAGCGTGCAACACACTACTTAGAGTGACAGGTTGGCAATTGCATGCTTTGGTCCTTCCCAATGTGACTCTATCATGCATCTCAGCACATCTCATTGAAAGATTCTTTACAGAAAGTCATCTTTTGACTTGTGGATTATTGCATTTCTTTTTCCTGAAATCAGAATAGGCATGTTGAGGCATGTTTGATGGTTTGATACAGAACAAAATGGAGAATGAACTTTTTATTTGTAAAATCCTGGATTGTCTGAACTAGCTTTGTGAATCGACCAGTTGCCTGGTACAGCCTTCTGGAAATCATAATTAGCAACTACACTTTAATGGTTTTGCATGTATGTTTCGGATGTCTTTGCATATTCCATGTATTCCTGTTTTCATTTTCTTATTTTGCACTTTTAATATAGGAATGGAAAATAATATTGTATTCTTGCTATGATATTCAATATTATTCATTTCCATGCAGCTCCGAAGATTCAAGACAAAATTGAACAGCAAATAGAAATGGAAGTGAGAGGTAATATTTTTATCATTATTTGATAAAAATTTCTTGAATTTTATATCAATTTTAGGTTCCGACTACTGCCCTGTATGCATTGGTATTTTGCCATCATAGTAAGTTGTGTTGCATTGCAAAATATCAAAATCGCATGTTATCTGTTTCTATCTGATTTGTTTACAAGTCTGGTTTGTTGTCATCATTTTCATATTGGTGTAAATAAAATAATTCTTTAACCTCAATATTTATTTTACAGGCAACTTTATTTTTTTAACATGTATTAGTTCCTCATAATTCAGTCGAATTTTAATTTTGAATTGCTTATTATCGTAATTGATATGCTGCAACAGGAATATATAGAGATGCATGTTAGATTCTATTAAGAAGTATATAATGAGGTGTTTAAATCAATTGTCAATTATTTGCCATTTCATAATTGAACGCTAGACATATTTATTTATTTTATGATTACTAGAATCAGTACTTCTGTTTGTATCATGCATTTCTGAGTTTCCATTAAGGTTTGCAATACTAATTGCATCTGGTATTTAGGAGGACTTGTAGGGTGCATTTTGCTAAAGAAACTTGGTCAGGGTATTTTTCATTTTTGTGTCCAGTTTTTCCATTTACATGACATCAGTCTATCTTCATGTATTCACACTGGCTTGCAGATAGCAGTATGTGTTCATGTACGCTGGCATTTTTGCGTAACATTGTGAATCTAGCAACTATATTAGTTCGAATAAACGCCTTCTCATGCAAATTAGAAGGATTACTGTTACGGATAAATTTATTTCCTTCTATTTATTAAAATTTTAAAATTATTTACCAAACTTGCTATACAATTTACCTATGCTGCAAGGATCAGAAAGGGCGTTTATTCTGCTGTCTGCAAGTCAGGTAAGAACTTGTAATAATCTAGCTATCCCCCAATCATTATAGGGACTGATTTTACATTGCAAAACAAAAACAAAATTCTGTCATGAGATCACTTTATGTTTCTTTGAAAACATATACTCTAATGATTTTTGAGAAGAAATTGCTACAGTCTGAAGAAGGAACAAAGAACGAGCGATTTTCCTGCTCAGAATCATTAAAAAAGAAAATGGTCTTGCGTTTATTCGAACAAATATGGTGAGTGAATTTTTTATAGTATTTGTGAAAAAGCTTATGTATTACATTCATCATTTCATTGTATTACAGATTTGTGCTAAATTTAATTCTTATAATGTTTGAACTGAAACTTCATGCTTTTTTTTGCAGAATTATTTTTTGATGACGGGAGAGAACATTTGGAGAACAGAGAAAATATACGGGAAGCATTTTCTGATGCTGAAGATTATTTAGATCAGGAACTTGTTTCTGCTGATCGTTGTGCAAGCAGAACATCTTCTATAAGTTCCTGGTCTGAGAATTTCAGGCCATCTTTTACTGAAAAGCTAAAATTCAAATCTGTAATGGAGGGAGAGCAAGCTATTTTTAGATGCAAACTTGTTGCCAGTCCTGCACCAAAGGTTGCATGGTTTCATAACAACAGACCCATACATAAAGATTCAAGAAGGATTATTAAAATAGATAGCACGATGCACATTCACAACTCAAGTTTGGAAATCAATAATGTAGAAGAGAAGGATTCAGGAAGTTACAGAATATTTGCAATAAACTCTGAGGGTTCAGCAGAAGCAACTGCATCTTTACTTGTTGCCCTTAAAGAAGAGAAAAATGCAAATTATATCAGTTTTGTGAAAAGATCAGAAATGGCTCACAAGAGCATAGACTCTTTAGTTAAAAAACGTAATGCAAGACTTAGAGTTGATCTCCGACATGTTGGATCTCCTTTTGATAAGAAATATCAGGTTCCAGGAATTTTGCATAAACAGCCAAATTCTAAAAGCAAACTGATGCGTACAATGTATTTTGAAAGAATGCCAATAAAACATGATCTGTTTAGTGATAATTCTGTAGAAATGCAGTCATCTAGGTTGTATGGGAGGATTCACAGCAAGGATAGCTTGATTGATGAAGACATTAAAATTAAATTACAGCTTTTACGAGAAGCTAAAAGGAGGAAAAGGTTTTCTCTTGCATTTTCTGAAGCTTCATTTGACTTGGGCACAGCATCAACTGAAGGCAATCTGAAGTACAATTATGCTGACTTAGACAGAGGGCGCAGCAGAAGCATGGGGGACCTTGACTGCATGGATTTTGATTGTTGTAAGCCTTATTTTGTGCAAGGACAGGAATTGTCATCCGGTAAATATTTTCAGAGAGAATATCCTGAATTTAAATATCGAATGGAATGGATATTAGGACTTCCTTCACATGAAGTAGAATCTCAGAGAGCCCCTGAAGACAATATTATTGAGCAATCTTGCAGAACAAAAGACATACATTCATTAAAAGAGCAAGTTCTGAAAGATAATTTAATTCAAGAGACAGAACAGTCACAGAAAAATCAACACTGGTTAGAAGAACAAGAAACTGATGAATACTATTTTCAGAAAGACTATGATACGAGAAAAGAACTGGAGAGTGAACATTCCGAAGACCCACAGGCACTTTCTAACCAATGGTTTGGATCCACCTCTGGTAAGCAGAGGACTTTACTAACTAAAGGGAAGGGAGTTTTGCTTGAACCTTCCAAGGTTGAAGAAGCAAAGTTACTTAAAGAAATACCACAATCTGAAGACAGTGATTGTATGGAAATGCTATGGAAGAAAGAATTCCCAACATTCACCAGAACACTGATAAAACAAACTCCTGTGCAATTAAAGAAATATCCAAGTAAGTCTGACTTCAAGGAAGACCATGACTTACTTTCTGATAAATGGTCTGAAAGTTTAATGAGTATGCAGCGTTCACTAGCAAAGGAGACTGAAACTGACCAGTCAATGGTTGATTGTTCCAAAGCAACTGAAGTCAATGTATCCAGGTTTGATGAAAAAGCTGAGATAATGAGAGAATGTACACAAAAGCCAAAGCCTTCTCCCTTAGAGGAAGAAGAAATCACAACCATTTTCAGAGCAGCATTAGAAGATAACACATCAGGAAGAAGCAAAACGTGTCAAGTTGAAGTCAAAGAACATCCAAATGCATTTCAAGACCAAAGGGCTGGGAATGTCTCAGTAAAACAAGCATCTGGATTTGACCATATAATCTTTGATCAAATGAAACCAGTATCCGAGGATAGTGTGATAAGTATCTCTAAAGTCCACCATGAAGCCAAACAATATGAAGATCAAGTTAAAGATTATACCCATATGATGACATCCTCTATTTTACCAGAGCAAAAAGCAACCTCAGGTTTTATCAGTTCTTTGACGAAAGAAATACCAGAAGAAGTAAAAGATACTTCTTATAAATCTAGTAAGGTAGACCATGAGACACCTCCAGGGCAACAGCCTGAGAGATTCATTCATGTACAGAGAGATTTACCAACTCAGAGACCTGAGAGCCGTCATAAAATGTCTGATCAATCTGAATCATCAGTTAGCCAAGCAGAGATAATTAATACACCCCAAATCAGGCAAAATAAAACACAAGATGAAGGACAGTTTATATTTTCCATCCATTCTTTGAGACATTCTCCCTTGACAGCAAAAACCAGAGAGAGTGCAACTTTTGCCAGAAAAGTGATAAAACAAACGCCAATGGAAACAAAAGACTTTCCAAATGAATTTGATGTTAAAGAAGAAAGTGAGCCAATTTCTGATAAAAGGCTTGAAAATATTATTCATGCAGAGGAAGACACCCCAGCAGTAACATCTGAAGATATCCATGCAATCCAAATGCCTGATCAATTTAGATCAACAGTAAAACATACAGAGGTGATTGGTGCATCTAAACTCAGCCAAAAAGAACAGTATGAAGGCAAGGTTAAAGACTTCACTTCAACACTGAACCCTTGTAAATTTAACAAAGAAGAACACTCAACATTTGTCAGTTCATCAACAAGTGAAACAGCAGTAGAAGCAAAAGAATTTCGTTATGAATCCGAAGTTGAGGAGAGTGGCACAAAACCTCCAGATCAGTTTGTTGGAGATTTTGTTAGTATGTTGAGAGAGTTTGGAACAGAGCTATCTCCAGCTGCCCATCCTGCACCCGACAGAGATTTTGTAACAGAAATATCTAAAGATGTCCATATTCTACCCGACAGAGATTTTGTGGCAGAGATATCTGAAGATGTCCATGGAATACCTACTCGGGATTTTGTAACAGAAATATCTGCAGATGCCTATATTGTGCACAACAAAGATTTTCTGGCAGAAATATCTAAAGATGTCCATCCTGCAGCCGACAGAGATTATGTAACAATAATGTCTAAAGATGTCCATACAGTGCCCAATAGAGATTTTGTAACAGAAGTATCCAAAGATGCCCATACAGTACCCGATAGAGACTTTGTAACAGAAATATCTATAGATGTCCATACAGTACCCGATAGAGATTTTGTAACAGAAATATCAAAAGATGTCCATACGATACCTGACAGAGATTTTGTAACAAAAATATCTGCAG
>NC_063338.1:40135138-40179382 GCF_021869965.1 Rhincodon typus
CAATACCTCGCAGAGATTTTGTAACAGAAATATCTAAAGATGTCCATGCTGCATCTGACAGAGACTTTGTAACAGAAATATCTAAAGATGTTCATGCTGTACCTGACAGAGACTTTGTAACAGAAATATCTAAAGATGTTCATGCTGCACCCGACATCGATTTTGTAACGGAAGTATCTAAAGATGCCCATCCTGTGCCTGACAGGTCAAAACCAATGGTAAAACAAATAGAGATAGCCACCTTTTCTACAGTCTCCCATAAAGAGTTACAACCTGCAGATACAACAATAAGCACTGCTCAAGTAGTACATCCTTCTTCGCCAGATGGCAAACTTGAGCCAACCTCTTTTAGTTCATTGAAAAGAGAAACAGCAATAGATACAAAAGAACCTGGATATGGATTTGAACTTATGGAAGAACATGAAACAGCTTTTGACCAGCAGTCTCCAGCCCTGCACCTTGTTGTCTTTGACCAGCAGTATGCAGGTTTTGACCGTGTACAAAAGGATGTGCAGTTAGGGAAACCTGAAGAAGGTCATGACGTACATGAGCAACCCAAATTGGCAGAAAATCACATCGAAATAATAAGTGTAGCTAAAATCAAACAGAAAGAGCCACAATATGAAGCAAAGATTGTGAGTTCCCCCTGGATGGTAAAGCCTTCTCCTTTACCAGAGGAAGTGGAAACTTTAACTTATGTCAGTGCATTGAAAAAGCCATCTCCAATTGGCAAAATAGGATCAGCTGACAAAGCAGAATTTAGGGAAAGACATGAGACAGCTCTTGACAGTGTTACCAGAATGCACAAAGACTTCCCGAAAGAAAATCAAGAACACGGCCATGGAACATCTGATCAATCAACAGATGGAGAAACAGCAATGATTAGCACATCTGAAAGTAGCCAGAAAGAATCGCAACAAAAATGGAAAGTTAAAAATAATATCCAAACAGCAAAAACGCCTTCCTTAACTGAGGAAAACAAGACATCAGGTTTCATCAGTTCGTTCATGGAAGAGACATCAACAGAAGTACCAAGCAGCCAATATGAACTTGTAGCTACAAAAGGGCCTCTGAAACAAGAGACTCCTGCAGTCAAACATTGCCCACCTACGTGTTTCCGTCATATTGCATCTTCTGAAATTAAGCAAGGAGAATTATGTGTGCTTGAGTGCCAGTTTTATGGGCACCCACAACCGACTGTAGTTTGGTACAAGGATGAACGCCCAATTTCTCGAAATAGGGACTATCATATTCACTCCACAGAAAACAGCTCTACTTTGAGTATTGGGTGCACTTGCAAAGAACATGAAGGAGTATATGCATGTGTAATATTCAACCAATATGGAACTGCATCTACATTTGGGACCCTTATAATACAAGGTAAGATTCACCATTCTTTACTGATGAATTTTTTAAACTTAAAATATGTTGCAATTAGATATTTATGAATTAGGATCTTCAATTAAGGTAAAATAACATTTATTTTCCAGAACTAGAACCAAAGTTGTTTGAAGAGTCTTTGGAAAAGTTTGATATACGTGTGACGGAGGCACCAGAGAACAAGACTGAAGAAGATAATGTTGATCAGCTGATTGAAAATGAGATGGAGTCGTATTTTCCAGAATTTGCTGTAACAAGATCCACCTTACAATTACCAAAAGTTTCAGCACCCCAATCATGTCCCAGAGGTTTTTCTTTACTTCCTTCTCCTGTTGAAATTAAAATAACTGCTCCAACCCCAACACCAGAGCAAGATGAGGAACATAAAGAGTTACTGCAAGAAGATGAATTTGATTCTAAGGATTCATCTCAGGAACCGCTGTCACAGACTGCAAAGCATAAATTTACTTTCTCTTTTGACGTAATTTCTGAACCGCCACAGGTTGTGAAAGAACTAGATAGGATTTGTTGTGTAGAAGGAGAATCCGTAATGTTTGAATGTTTAATTTCTGGAGAGCCAACACCTGTTGTTTCATGGATCCAAAATGACAGAGTTTTAACTGGTGATAATAGCAAGCACCGATTTGAAGAGAGTGGAGGCAAATATAGATTGTACATTGATACTGTCTCAGCCTCTGATATGGGGAACTATAAGTGTGTTGCTAAAAATAAAGCAGGAGAAGTACAGAGTATAACGAGTCTTATAGTACAGCCTGTAGTGCATAGTTTTATTTGCCATCTGAAGGATACTGAGTCATCTGATGAGGAAGCAGGGTTGTCAGTTAGCCGTTTTCTATTTAATCTAAGTAAAACAGGACAGGTTGAAGACATTGAGCAGCAAAAGCAATTATCAGTACAGGAAGGACACAGGGATGCTTCTCCTTTATTTAGCATTAAAGAACAAGCACTTAATTTTATTCCTGAAGGTGAAGGTTCTGTGACTTGCATTGGCGATGAATTTTCAAGTAAAGTTTCATCTTTAAGGGAAGGGAACAATAAAGCAATACTGAGCTCATTGAATTCCTTTTCTGATGAAGTTTCATCTTTAAGGGAGGAGGGTGATAAAAAATTCACAGATTCAGCAATGCCCTTTGGTGAATTTTCAAGCAAATGCTCATCTTCAGTGAAGGCTAGTAATAACATTGCCACAGACTTTGAACTGATAGATCAAAAAGTGTCAAATAAAACAGTAGAAGAGACATGTTCTATCAGTGAATATTTACGGTCTTTTGATGCAAACCAGAAGTTATCTAAAGATTGGAAAATGGGAAAGGAAATAGAACGAAATGAGGACAAATGTGCCTCGGAAGGTGAAATGTATGAGGCTAGCGTATTTTCAGAAAGTGTAATTCAGCAAGTTGTTAAAAGTAATGGGGCAGAAACAACAGAAAATGTGTCCAAGATGGAGTTAAGTGGTAACTTAGCATCTCCGAAACCTGACTATGATATTAGTATAGATCCAATAGGAACAACCACGAATAAAGATGAGGGGGCTGCAAATGACGGGGTTTCAATTGCACAGTATCTCCTTTCCGCAAGACAGGAAGAAGCACAGATTCACGAAGAGGTAAATAATGAGACATTTGGCTACGATGAATCTGGAATAACTTCGATGGAGGTTGAGGAAGTAACATTTGCTGCTGTTTATGACTACTATAATCAAAATGAAGAGTGGACACGGTCTCTTTCTCCAGAATCTGAAATGTCGATTGAAATCAGCAGTACAATTAGTGATGATGTTTCAGAGAATGAAAGATTTTATACACCGCCTTTGGCTTCTGAAAACTACCGAACTGCTGTGTCTGCAGAGGCTTTCCATACCCCACCTCAGTCTCCTGGCTATGCCACTCCTCCAGAAATATTGTCTTCACTTAATGTGGGTCGATCTTCTCGTGCTTTACTGGAGAGGTTTCATACACCACCAGAATTTTTCAGAACTCCAATAGACGAGGGTATTGAAACAACTCCGCTTGAGTCTGTAAGTCTTGCTACTGAAGAGCAAAGATCAGAGTTATTTTCCACACCACCACAAGAAACTGAAGCAAAAGGAAATGAAATGCCACCTGCATTTATCAAACCTCTTGTTAGAAAAAGAATTCACGAAGGAGGCACACTTACATTTATCATTGAGGTAATTGGTTGCCCAACTCCAAATGTTAAGTGGTATAGAAAAAGGTCATTATTAGAGCCAAACCATAGAACTAGACTTGAGAGAGAGGGAGGTTTGTGTTTATTGGTAATCCATAGTATTCAGAGAGAAGATGAAGGAGAATACACTTGCAGTGCTGTAAACATCATAGGGGAAGCCAAAAGTGTTACTCAGGTAGATGTTTTACCACAGGATGGAAGGTCAATTGCATTGCCACCCCCAGTGACTCATCAACACGTTATAGAGTTTGATGTGCAGCAAGACCAAACATCAAGATCTCCTTCACCTCAAGAAATTCTTCTGGAAGTTGAACTTGACGAACATGAAGTGAAGGAATTTGAAAAACAGATAAAGATTGTTACAATTCCTGAATTCACTCCTGACAATAAAAACATGGTTATCTCCCTGGATGTTCTTCCTTTGATGATGTCTGATGAACATAACGTTGACCTTTTAACAAAAGATAATGAAGATGTGAAAATTGACTTTGAAGTCACGGAAATGCCCCCACGATTTATTAGCCATATTTTTGACTTTGAGATTCCAGAAAACACTGATGCAGTCTTTGAATGCTCAGTAACAGGTATTCCTAAGCCTGAGGTAATGTGGTTCAGAAATGATTCACTTATAACATTCGATGGCAAGAAATATATTAGAACAGATACCCCTAATCATAGTCTTAAAATAACCAATGTTTGTCCTTCCGACAGTGGCACATACACTTGCAAAACAGTGAATAGTGTTGGAGAAACAACATGTAGAGGCTATCTTACAGTAACAAATGCATGTATGGCACTTACAAAAGCAGGTGGTAGAGCTGTTGCTGCTGTATCATTGGCTCATGCTCAGGAATGTCCCCAGGAATTAGATGTTGATATTGGTAATGCTTTACTGCAGAGCAGTCAGGGTTCTGAAATCGAGGTTGAGTTTGACATTGAACAAGGTAGAGATGATTCTCAGAAATCAGTGAAGCTCATAGCATTGACAGAGAATGCAAATGAAGAAAAAGGAGAGAAAAGTGTGAACATTAGTTTTGATGTATTTGCTGAGCCTGCCAAGGAGGAAACTATTCAGTTTAAGGGAGAAGCTTCTGAAAACTGTTCATTTGAATTTCAAGTGACAGAAACTCCTCCAAGATTTGTAATATCCCTCCTTGACTGTATCACCAGCATTGGGAGCATGGCATCTTTTCAGTGTTTTGTGACTGGTACTCCAAAACCCAATGTAATATGGTATATGAATGACCAAGTACTTGAAGATGGCAACTACATCATTGAGGAAAAAGACTCCGGGCATCATTATTTGAACATTGCAAATGTTACAGAAAGTGATGCTGGAGTATATAAATGCAAAGCTGTTAACAAAGCTGGGGAAGCAGTTTCAGAAGCAGTTTTAAAAGTATTATATTTGTAAAATAGTACTTTCTGAATGTCCTGTGACATAGTTTGAATAATAAAAAAAAAATTTGGTTTAGATTTATGGTACATTTATGAATTTGCTCATTTCAAACATGAAAATTGAATTGGTCTTACTGAACGGAACATTTATATCTTCTTATTTGATGTTCCTGAAAAGATGGGTCATTTATAGTGGATGTATGTTGATTTAAAGCAATTTTACTCTGCAGTGGTTTCTCAGTAGTGGAGCTTTGATTTTATTATGATTGACGTATTAGCTGAAAAACAACTATTGCAAAAATAGTGATTGTTTGGACTAGGAATTTAAAATGGCCGCTGAGGTCAAACATAGGATTATGATAAATATTGATATCTTGAGGAGTTTTATATAAACAGGTTAACCAAGACTGACTTGATAGGCATATTTATACTGAAAACATAATGTTCTATCTATGCAAGTGGTTATGCTAAAGGCCAAACCTGTTGAATTAGCATGATAACTTTGAAGTAAACTGAATAAAGGTCCTCAACCTGCTTGTAATTAATATTTTGCCTTTTTTTCCTAGTATGTCACCTTTTGATTATGACTTTCCCCAGTTAATTGTATTATCTGCTTTCAAAGACACTGTCCAAACTCCTCTAAAATTGTTGTAGTGATACAGGAAAATTCTGTCATTCTGAATTCCTTTCTTTTACCCCAATACCTAGCTTCTGCATGAAGCTGTGTCTGACAACTCAGTTGAGTTATACAATTCTCTACATGCAGAGGCCCAGGAACTAATGTCAACAGAGGTTTGCATTCAAACACAGATTCTTCAGTGATAGGTACTAGCGATATACTTTTTGGAGATATTTACTTCATAATGCATGCATGGTTTCATTGAAAGATTAATCAAGATATTGAAATACTTTAAAGAGAGTATTTATCCCAATTGGTATACAACCACTGAATATTTTTGTTAACATTTAACCTAACTGAAGATGTGAACTGACATACAAAGATTGTTAACTCTTTGAATGCTATAATTCTTCACTGTGCAATTATTTCTTGGTGCATGTTGGCTGGAAGATTTAATTAAGAGGAAATACAGAGCGAAAAAATATTTTCCAGATCCTACCTTGTAATTTTCAGAAGTAAATGTATAGTTTGACAGTAGTACTGAGTATATTGCAGAGTCCTGTTTGATGCAAAGTGCATTTGACTAATTGACACTCAAGACTAGCTCACACAAGTAGCTCAAGTTGTTGAGTTACAAAACCAAGTAGCTGAAATGTTTAGAGTTGTCTTTTCCTGCTTGGTATCATTACCGATTTGGACAAAGGTGCAATTTAGGAAATGTTTTAATTTAGGCTAGAAATTCATGTGAGTGATCCTAGAGTAAATTCACTAAACACACTCATATGGCATTCCTCTGGCCAATTTTTTAATTAGGATCATTAATCCCAATTATTTACTGCTGCAGTGCCACAATGAAAATCCCCTGAGCAAAGTCAGATAAGTGTTTTACACAATTATTTGCGCACATCATGAACATCAATTTCTTTCCTAATATTTTACTGTTGTCAAATTGGTGCTGATAATTTTGAGCTGTGTGAAATTGTCATCTCTGGAAACTGCCTAATACTTTGGAAGGAAGACAAAGCTGAGGGATTGTGATAGAGGAAGCTGAAAATGATACCAATTGTCATATGAAGGACTAGGATGCATACTTTCATGATTATTAGTCACAGTTATTGAATGGATATATCAGGACAAGAACTATTGCAGTAGACATAACAGAATAGTTCTGTTGGTTATAATTCAGAGGATTTTTTTTTTGTAAGTTGACTTCATTTATTATATGCTTCTGTTTTTATTCATTCTTTGCTTATTTACTTTTAGATCCCTGTTGTATTTACTGTTTTTCAGCAAATGTCGAAGAGAAGTATCTGGCCCCAGAATCTTTTAACCAGAAAGTACATAGAGCCCACTCAACTCTTTTCATAAATTTCCTATCTTGTAAATCAGAACATCCTTGGCATTCCTCAATCGTCTTATGTTATCTTTTTCAATTGAGCTCAGAAACTTGTATTGGGAATTCCCATATAGAAACCACATCATGCGACATAGTTCATTGGAGCACCTATGTGCTACATCAGCACACAGGTTGGACGTTCAAAATTTGGTCTATTTATTGTGAGTTTGTTATTCTATTGTTAATTTTAATGGCGTTGCTTGGAGGCCAGGAGGGCTTGAGAGATTGTTCAGGTTCAGGATTAAGAGTACACTTGACAGAGGTGCAGAACTTACTGATGCGTATTGCCACAGTTGCTTCTGGATGAAGTAATCTGTGTGGCACAATAGATCTTGATGTAGTGCTGAGAAAGATTATCTATTCCGTCAGGTAAATCTTTTGAGCAGTTTCCATAATTATGGAAGTAGAGTAATAAGAACATATATTCATTGTGTCCAGAGATTACCACCATGACATAATATGGATGATTTCAGGTTATTGTAAAGCTACAAAGGAAACTGAGTTCTGTGGTGAGTTTGCAAATAATCATATTCTATGTTTGTGGATCATTATTTTGATTATCACTAGCATTTTGTTATTTGCTTTCTAATTTGTTAATTATACATTAAAAATGTATAATTTCCATTGTAATCAATGTTTAATATTTGTCCAACACGTGTAAATTGTTTGGTTATGAGGAATAGACTTTAGTGGTTTGAATGCTACAAATTCCAATTCTTTTTTCAAAATTATATCCTTCATGCCATAAACATAAATTAATATTTTGGTCACTATGTTTATCAGTTATGTTCTCACAAGTACAACTATCTAGTTGTGTGAAAGCATAAGTTGTCTTCCATGATTTACTTGCCCCATTTGACATGATTTAAGACACGATGTAAGACATGATGTTTGGGAAAAAGGGGTTAGACTCCCATCTTTTATGAGAAGTTGCTTAACACAGACATCATTCATTCCTTGTACAGGTTTCTGTTGCTGTATACTGTGAATATATCATGTTCTGCTGCTGCATCAAGTAGTGAATGATAGTACTTCTGGTTTTATTTTCAAGTAATAATGCGATTGATACATAAGGCATAGTTTCTTTCACTTATCTCTTTAAAAAAAATGAGCTAATCCAAAGATCTGGTTCCACAGGTAGTAAAGGTCATTTCACAGTGGTCTGTGAACATTGGTAAATCATTTGAGTGTGGAACCAACATGATAAATGTTATCCTGCACTTAAGCGATGTCCACAAAAGCTAGGCTGAATTTACCAGGCCCTGAGTGACGACAAGAGGTGAGGAAATGGGTGAGGTTAACTGGTAAAGTAGCAGGGAGTTGTGTTAGCATGACTCTCTTTGATTGTCCTGCTGCTAGGAAAGTTTTCCATTGGTGGGCCTGCAGAATGGGTTACTATCTACTCCATGGAGGAAGATGCTCAATGACATAATTTAAGGGTTCAAGTGTGAACTAATTTATGGATCTGCCAGCATGTATTGTGCCTCTTTCATGGGTCCACCAGCTTCATGGAGATGGCTATACTAAACTGGCATAGTAGTGAGGCAGATGCATCATAGCCAGAGGGTCAATGCCCCAGAAGGTTTGAAAGACAACCTCCACATACCCAAAGATCCATTGAGGAGTTTTCTCTGCGATTGGTGTGGCCTATCTCCCTCAGCCATCCAGAATTTTAGTTTTCCCTTGAGGGTCTGAGGTTCCTCTATATTCAGGGGTCTTATTGTCCCTCAGCAGCGGTGGCCTCACACAGTGTATTGTTGGGACTTCAGGTCTGCTAGTCTAGTGGCCTGGCAGCATCAGGAAACTGGCCACCCACTATTCAGAATTGGATGGTGGACCCTCAAGTTCAGCCAATTGAAAGATTGCCACCAGTAAAAATCACTGAACCAGTCCCATCTTTGCAAGTGGGTTTCACCCTGAAGTTAGGGTCCCAAAGACAACTAAAATTCAGCCTTAAATTCTGTATGGATTGCTGGACAGCGATCACGAACAGGGGCTCCTGATTTTCTTTTGCTATTGCCTGAGGATGTTAAAGCCAATGTCAGGACATCATTGCTACTAAGTTAAGAGGAGATTAGCAGGGATCAGGTTTTGAGTGGAATGGTGCTGCAGAAGTGTTGCATCTATCCTCCGAACCACTGGACCAGGCCCTAGCTTATTAAGTTGCTTTTAATACATGTAAACCAAGGTTCACTATTGGTTTGACAACATTGGTTTCCAAAAGATTAACAGGGTTTACAAATGATATCTGGGTTATTTTTCAGTCTGAAGCTTAGCAGTCTATGAAACTTTTTGTTTTGATAGTGTTGTTAATAAAGTAAAAGTAGGAAGACATTTTTATTTCAGCTTGCTTATGATACAAATACTGCTCGAATACGATTTATTTGATTGAAAAATATGTATTTCAGTAACGGAATAAAGTTTATATTAGAAATTATTTGAGCCTTAAGACAATTTGTAACATGCAATACATTTTTTGTGCGGTAATAAATTGTATCAACATGCCTCTCCTGGAATGTTGTCATGGCAGAATGTATCTCCACCAGCAGCAAACATCAATCTGCAAAGTCCCTTTTTACTCACTTTGATGAGGAAATGGAGAAAATAGATTTGACATTAAAATTATCTGTAAATAATTGTTCTGGTTTTTCAAAAGTCACACATTTAGCATCAACAGATCTCAATAAAGTTGAAGTTAAATAGTTCAATTTTAGTTTGAAACATGACAACAAGTCTTTATTTATGTAATGAGATGTTCAAAGTAGCAGAAAAACACTATCCTGCCTTTTCTGACTATTTCTATCTACATTGGATCGCAGACTATTATAGAAACTGTATTTGTATTATTTTGAAGCACTCATGAGTTTATCATGCAAACATCTTATCATTATAGTTTGTAATTTTCTTCTAATTTCCAGTATTACTCACAATCAATACGTTTTCTAAAG
Source organism: Rhincodon typus (assembly GCF_021869965.1). Lineage (NCBI taxonomy): Eukaryota > Metazoa > Chordata > Chondrichthyes > Orectolobiformes > Rhincodontidae > Rhincodon > Rhincodon typus. Next base: position 40,145,088 of record NC_063338.1, read on the forward strand.
TTAAGCATCTTATTTTTTATACAGAATTTTCTAGCTCTGTTACCATTGCTGCTGAAGATGAGAGGGAAGATTTCTACAGCAGTGAACTTCATGTGTCAGACAAAACATTTGAACTCAAGCCTGAAACTGCAACCCTTTCTAGCACTTTGGAAATAACCACAGATGCTAAGCCTCTGCAAACAGTGCCAGTATTCATTAAGCGCATTTCTAGTATAGAGGTAGTTGTGGAAGATGTAGCTAAATTCTCTGTCACTGTTACTGGATTCCCAAAGCCCTCTATTCAGTGGTTTTGTAACAGTAAAAAATTGACTCCTTCATCAAACTACAAGTTTGTTTATGATAGGGATGAATATAGCCTGATCATACCTTATGCAAAATTTACAGATGAGGGAGAATATAGCTGCTCTGCTACTAATATACTTGGAGAGACTTCATGTAGTGCATACCTGAAGATCAAACCAAAGGAAGGGTTTAGGAAATCGTCTGCAAAGCCCCCACTTGCAAAATTAGCAGATAGAAAAATGCCAGTGATGCCAACAGAAATCATACATCCACCTAGGGGTCAGCCACCACATTTTTTCCAGGAACTGAAGTCTTTACAGTGCCCAGAAGGCCTGCCTGCTATATTTGAGTATGTAGTGATAGGTGAACCAATACCAGAAGTTTTTTGGTACAAGGAAAACAACCAAATTCATCAGAGTTTGCATTGCAGCCTTAGTTCTAACTCTGATGGCTCTGGTTCATTAACTATTAATAAAGCACAGAAAGAGGACAGTGGCTTGTATTCCTGCAAAGCATTTAATCAGTTTGGGGAAACAACTTGCACTGCAGAGCTAACTGTGTTCAGTGGTACGTTTGCTACCACTGAACATACAAAAGAGGAAGTTGCTCATAAGCACCATACTCAGACATATAAAAAGTCTGTAAGTGACCATGCCACAGAGTCACGTCTGTTCATGGTAACATTGCCTGGTGATGCTCAGGCTGAGTTACAAGACAGAGATCAACTGGTCTATACGATAGCTTCTGAAGATAAACATTCTGTTCACAGTGAACAGACAGGCATGTTGCATGAGGTAACAGTCTCTGCTGCTGAAGCAACAATTGCAGGGAAGAGTCAGATAGTAATGCATTCACAAACTACTCAAGAGAGTCTAGGATATATAGAGCAACATTATGAACCTATTAAAAGTCCACCAATACTTGAATTGTCAAGCACTGAAGTACGGTTAGACACTGCCCTTCGTTTGCCCACAGTTGAGGAGCAAACAGTCATTCCAAAGGAAAGTAGCTTTAGTATCAGAGATTCACCTACTATAACGGCTAAAACAAAAAGAAAAGAAGTAAGCATCTTATCTGAGGAAAAGCGTCTAATTCCTAGCTCCAGGACTTCAACTCTTGACATTGTAGAACAAGAAATATCAAAAACAGAGCCTGCATATCCTTTACACAGGTACAAGATTGAGGGACATCAAGAACCTCCCAAAGAAGCTTTGTTTGCCTTTGAAATTCCCGACGGACAGAAATGTGAAATACAAAGAGAAAGAAAAATGGAGGTTCATACAGCCGTAGCAACAGAGAACAAAAGAGTAAGACATGAAATGACCAAAGACATACAAACGTTAGATGCAGCAAGAAAGGCAAAGTTGTCAAAGGAATTGCCAAAACCATTCTTGACGTCTGTTACTGAAAGCCAGAAATCACTACCAAAGGAATCTCTGTTTGAAGTGCAAAAAGGTGACATACAGCAAGCTTCCTTGATGAAAGATAAGTTTGTTAAAACTGCTTTAACTACAGAAGAAAAGCAGCAGCTCATGGGTGAACATGCTGATATAATAATTGGTTTAGATAGTGCAATCTCAATAACGTCAAAAAAAGAAGTAAAGAAACCTTTGCATTTACAAATTGTACAGGGACAGGACACTCTGCCCAAAGAAACAACTTTTACTTTTGAAGTACCTACAGAAGAGAAAGCTGACACCAGAAGAAGCCCAACGTTGCTACATTCCTTACTATCAGAAGAGCAGCATCTTATACCTGAAGAACATACAACTCCATTATCTGATGCAAAAGATACCACAATAATTAAACCTACAAAAGAACATATGCCTATTTTTTGTCCTCATTCTGTGATGACTGTTTGCATTCTTCACAAGGAAGATCTTCTACCTTATGAGAAACCAGCTACTCATATGGCAGGACACAGACTTGAGAAAGCATATAGCTATGCTGCTGTTATAGAAGAGAAACCAGAATTGCTAGCTGAACAAACTAAAATGCTTGAAATGGAAATTAAAAGTTCAAAGGCTGAAGCCAAAACTGAGCTTCTGCCACGAGAGTTTCTTCCATCTGTAACTGTACCAATGCACATAGCAAAGGAGAAAATGCTTACCATTGAGGGTAAAGAACAGCGTGCAATCATAAATAAGTTGGATGACACAGTCAAACAGTTCAGTACTATAACCGAGAACAAGGTAGTGGAAGATGGTTCTGTTGCCATGTTTGAAGGCTTAGATGCAGCAAGCTGTGAAGACAAATATGAATCAAAACTCCCTTCAATTTCTGTTCAGGTTAAAGAAAAGGCTGTAGCTATTGAAAGCACCACAATGTTAGAAGCTGCAGAAAAGGATTTTGCAGCAAGAATCCAACAGGGACAGTCAGTAAGGTTTCCATTGTTGCTTCAAGAAAAACACCTCATTGAAGAAGAACATTCTTCAGCAATCACAAGATCGGAAAAGAAAGTTCTAAAGGTAGAAAGACAACCAAAAGAGAAACTTCTCACTCATGTAATACAAGAAAGTGAGGTACTCCAAAAAGAAAAAGCACTTAATATTGAAGTTCCCCAAGCATCCACCTTAGATGTTGGTGTACAGATTAGAAAAGCATTGCAATCTGCTTTGGCAAGTGAGCAATGTGTTCTTTCATCTATCTCATTGGGTGGCGTAGAAGAGGTGGAGATTAAGGAATTAAAAGTTCAAAAAGAACCCGCGTGTATTTTATATACATATCAAATTACTAATGTCAATCCTCCTATAGACATAACTCTGTCATTTGAAGGAGAATATCCTCAGAAAGCTGACTTAAGAAAAGAATTGACGGCTGCTTTCCATGCTATTACTCATGAACAACAGCGTGCTTTTCTGGCTGAACAACTGGATACAATCCGTCCACCAACTGATGTGTTAGAAAAATTACACATCAGCATTACTCCTGCTAAAGAGATTTTCTCACCTGAGGCTGTCACCATTTCTGAAAGCACCTTTGAGGCCGGGATGCATGTGGCTGAACAGAAACTCCAGACAAATATTACAGTTTCCCAAGATTATTCTGTAATCTCAAAGAAGGCAGCTGTTCAAGAAATGACAACAACCACTGAATCAGAGGGTTTTACTCAGGATTTTAAATCTGTGGAAACTGTTGAAGAAGTGACAATAGTGAGTCACAAGAGAGATGTTGGTGGTACAATAATTACTACAGATGCCCCTCCAGCACCTGTTCCAATGGAACAGTCAACAGAAATTCTCAAAAAAGAGAAGGAAATGGAAGAAATTATAGTTACTCATATTTCTAAACCAAGAAAGCTAGGTGAAACACCAATAAAGCCCCCCAAAGACAAACCAGTAATTGTTAAAGGACTTACAGACATCACTGTTGATGAAGATAGTGAAGTAAAGTTGAGCACAGTCATAACTAAAGTTAACAAGGTAAATTGGTATATCAATGGGAAACGAATCACTTCAAAAAATGAGTTCAAATGTTTGCAAGAACGTGACACTTACTCACTTATAATCAACAAAGTACAGAAAGAGGAGCATCAAGGAGAATATGTCTGTGAGGCACTGAATGAAGCTGGAAAAGCAACTACTTCTGCAAAACTCACAGTTATTATAAGAGGTTGGATTATGGGGATAAAATCTTTGTTAATATAAACTTCAAAAGCTAATATAAACTAACTGCGTAGTAATTTCTCAAAATCCAAATCAGTTTACTATAACAAATTAACATCACTAGATGCCTCCTTTTGCCCCTTCCCTTCCTTCCTGTCTTCCTTCTTTCCTTCCTTACTTTAAAAGTAAAAGAATGGTTGCATAACCTAGTTGTCAATCTACTGTGCAGTCAAAGCCTGAAAAGATTGTATCAGTTTAGAAAGAACTTTTCAGCTGATTTTGTGTTAATTTAAGTGAAAATCCATTCCAATTTGATGCAATCTTCACATGCTTTCACTGCTGATAATGAGTAACTTTGAAAGTTAATGCTATGTTTAAACCTTACTGTGAATATATTTTCTTTATTGCCCTCGGTACTTTAACATTACCCATTAATTCGCATCAGCCATGGTATTTTAAGTTTCTACTAACTGACATAATATTCTTTTCATCCCCATATCCACATCTGAAGAGTTGCTGAATTTTATCATTGTCACCACTTTTGTCATAACGAAAAGTCAACTGAACATTGCATTTCTTCCTAAACCTTAATATCACCTTTTTATCATCTACTTTTTTCTAGGAAAAAAAACATTTCATAGATGTACCAATTATTTGCATGCTTCTGGGCACCACACATGTCAATAAATCGTGAATTTCATTCATTGAATTCTTACCATTTATTATGTTGAGCACAACTACTGGTCAGCTAACATCTGTTAACAATCATTTCTTCTCCACAGTCACCTTTTGGATTGCTAGTTTCTTTCACCCTCCATCCACCATCCTTGAGTTTCCGAGGGCCATGTCTAGACCCTGTGCTAAAGAAATATGGTTTACTATTGCTATCTTCTCACAATTTTTTATTTACATTTTAAATCTGTAGTGCCCCCATCTTTCAAGAGGAAGATTGAATCACTGGAGGTGATAGTTGGACAGCCTACTCAGTTTGAATGTGAAGTTGACCCCATTCCTGATGTAAGGTTCCAATGGTTCCGAGCAAGAGCTGAACTTCGTGACAGTGAAAAGTACAGCATTGTGACCGAGAAATATACCTCCATCTTGAAACTCTTGAAACCCCAGCTAATTGACTGCGGTGACTACACGTGTAGAGCATCAAACCGGTGTGGCAGTGTAAGCAGCACAGCTAAACTGATTGTGACTGGTAAGTCATTTGTGGTAAAATTGTGTTTCATTTTAGCAATTCACTTTCAACTTGATTGTCCTGAAATTTTGGGTGGTTTTGCATCTATATTTACTTTACGTATATCCTGAATGATTGCTCACTTCCAGCAGTAACAATGCGTGTCTTGATTTTTATATAGTTTGATTATCAAAAATGTTTACTTTTTTAATAGCTATTTAAGTATCTATAGTTCTGGCCATCATATTCTCGGTTTTAGAAAATCATTGCAGTGTTATACTGACAAAAATCTCTGCTTCATTTGAGACAGAATGGGTTGAATTTTCCCATTTGGTTGTGATTCTGACATTAATCTCAATCCAGGCTGAGAAGCCGGGTAACCCAATAGACGGGCTATCACTCATGATCTTCCCAGAGGCAGCCAATTCACCTCTCAGACTCCTGTCCAACTGAGTGTGGCAAAAGGGCCATTGAAATGGGGAGCCCAATGGAAGGGTGTGCAACATTGTCTGTGCAGTGGTTCCACTGGAGGGATGGACACTGCTGAGATGAGCAAGAGACTACAAGGCTCTCCTTAAAACTGAAGTGCTCCCTGGGAAATTGTCAAATGGTCATAATCTCTCATGGCTCCACCTATCAGGCCATCAGGGTGATTCGCCTCAACAGGATGGCTTACAGCTGACAGGCTGTTTCCAGTTAATCATGGGCTTTGACCTCAGTGGATGTCCTGGCTGTTTACTGGAACATCACAATGGTGGCATTGCTTCCCTGAATTGATCCCAATATGTATTTAACTCGAAAATTAAGCTAGAAAACAAACTTTATCTTTTTTTTTCATCTTTAGAAGAAAAATATTTCATTCTGAATTTGTGCATCGTTTAAGTTATCATAAAGTTACACAATGTAGTGCTAAGACACCCAAATGAAATAAGAGCGTCTTGTAATTTATTTAAAATTATATGAATTCTCCAACAAATGCTGCAGAGAGTATTAGTGCCTTTTTTTTTGTTGCCTTTCCTACTTTCTTTCAAATAAATTGTGACAATATACCAGTCCTAAGTTAGTGCTGGCTGAAAGCCTAATTCCTTAAAAACTGAAAATCCTAACCAAGTTGTTTCTTTTGTAGAACTTACCCCACCAAGCTTCATAACGAGACTGCAATCAGTTACAACTTTTGTGGGTAAGACAGCAAAACTTCAGTGCGCAGTGGCAGGATCACCCGTGATCCATACCACTTGGCAGAAGAATGGTGTTGATATTACTGATGAAGAGAACTACAAAATATCAGTCAAGGACAACAAACGTATTTTAGAAATTCGTGACCTAAAGGTTCAGAACAAAGGAACCTATTCTTGCAAAGTGACCAATGACTGTGGTACTGATATTTGCAGTGCTGATCTAACAATACTTGACAAACCACATTTCACTAAGACTCTTGAACCTACTCAGACAATACTTAACTGCGGTACGCATCTTGAATGTCAAGTAGATGAAGACACAGCAGTTAAAATTTCATGGAAAAAAGATGGTATAGAACTTCATGCTGGCAAAGATTACAAAATTACATTTGAAGACAAGACAGCAGTTTTAGAAATCCTGAAAACCAAACTGAAGGATGCAGGAAATTATGTATGTACAGCTTCAAATGAAGCTGGAAGCAATTCCTGTTCAGCAGCATTAACAGTAAAAGGTAAGGAAAGTTATTGATCACAAACCTCTGGTAAGAAAAAATGTCATGGTTGCTTTGTATGAAACTAGTTATGGTTTTTAAAATTTTTCTGGGAGGCAGTGTCTATTGCTGCAGGTTAAACAAATAACACTATTTCTAATTCATTCTTAATTTTGGTTTGCATATTTTACATTTGTGCAATCATACTTACTGCATAATACTTTCATTAAAATATCTTGATTAAAGGCTGTTTTGTAATGCAGCCGATTCTTAGCACCATTTTCTAACTTTTATCATTTATTTGAGATCAAATATATCTTAAATATCTTATTTTATATTGTGAAATTAGAGATAATACAATTCTTATGTTTTATATGTATTACTTGGTGTATCATAGGTATATTATGATTTTCTTTTAAGTGAAAATATACATGGATGTATTTCAATCACAGCAGCCTTCTTTTCATTTAATTAAATAGGTGTTTATCTTAAATATTCTCTGTTTTTCGAAACCATATGACTTTAAACTTGTCTAAAAATAATCTTGATCTGAATTAAACACCTCTGTCTTAACATGATGAGAACTGTCAAATGAAAAGAGGACCAGTTAGTAACTAAACACGTGGAATGCAGTCAAGCTAATTATAACATTATTGTGCAATTAGGATTGGACATCATTTGTTTCATTTGGATTTAAGTTCATATGTAACACCAATGTGTTGTAAATAAGATTGATGATTGCAAATGCAGATAACCTCATGGACATATGCTGTAAGGCGGTAACAGAAATCTGATTCAAAGAAGGGAAGGACTGGTTATTAAATTCTCCTGGGTTCAAGGAGTTCAGGAAAGAAAGGGAAGGAAGAAGGAATACAGTATTGATGAAGGAGAGGCATTTCAGTGCTGGAATGAGAAGATGTACCAGTGAGACCAAAGGCAGAATTTATTTGGCTAGAGCTAAGGAACTAAAGTAAATATGTAATTACATTGTTTGGTGTAGTCTATAAGCCTTCAACTATTTGGAAAAATGTCAAGAGAAAAAAATGAGTTATCACAGGGTCCTTTAATTACCAACTTAAAAACTGAAGGGCAGAGAGGGACAGGAGTTTCAAGAATGTGTACTTGAAAAATTTCTACAGTAGTTTGTTTCTAGTCCAAAGTGGGAGGATGCATTGCTCGACCTGCTTCTTGGGAATGAAGGGGGCCAATTGCATCAAATATCAGTAGAGTAATTTATAGGGCCAGTAGTATTCCATCATAAAGTGTGGGTTGGCTATGAGAAAGGACAGAAAGTTTGTGTAAGAATAACTAACTGGGGGATGCAACTTCAACATGGCTAAGAATGGATCTGGCCCAATTAAATTAGAATCAAAGATTAGAGGTTACAAATGTACCTAAGCAATGGGCATGAGGAGAAAGCTCATGTATGGGCAAGGTATATTTCATGCAGATATAAGGTAGATAAACAAATCCAGAACAAAAACAAAGTTGCTGGAAAAGCTCAGCAGGTCTGGCAGCACCTGTGAAGAAAAAAATCGGAGTTAATGTTTCGGGTTCAGTGACCCTTCTTCAGAACTCCCAAATCCAGAACTCCCTGGACAAAGAAAGAGGTAGAGATTAAGATGAAGCAGAGTGCTAAATATAAAAGGTTCAGAGAGGAATTTAAAAAACAAATAAGGGAAGCATAGAGAGAGTATGAGAAGTGACTGACAGTTAAATAAAGAGAATCCAAAGTTTTCTGTAGGCATACAAGAGTCATGAGAGGAGTAGGCTTAAGTAAGGGATTTATGTGTGGGGGCATGAGATATGGCTGAGGTTTTAAATTAATACTTTGCATCCATCTTCACCAAGGAAGATAATGCTGTCTGAGTCATGGTGAATGAGAAGATAGATCAGATACTTCATGGATTAAAATTGATAAGAAGGCAGTACCTGATAGGGCTTTTGCTTTTAAATTTTATAAGACACCAGGATTGAATGATATTCATCCAAGGGCACTGGAAGAAGTGAGAATGGAGATTGCTGAAGCATGGGCCATACTTCTCTGGTTTACCTTGGGCTAGGTGTGGTGCCAGAGGACTGGAGAATTATCAATCTTATACCCTTGTTCAAGAAAAAGGTGTAAAGATTAGTCCAGCATCAGCAGGCTTGCCAGTTTAACCTTGCTGGTGGAGAAGCTTTTAGAAAAAAAATCAAAGCAAAATTATTAGCCACTTGGACAAATGCATATTTATTAAGGAAAGGCAACATTGAATTTGCTAAGGGCAAATTATACTTAATCAACATTCTTGAGGTTTTGATGAGGTGAGAGACTTTTGATGAGGGCAATGCTTTTGATATAGTGGACTTCCAAAAGGCATTTGGTAAATTGTCAAACCATAAACTTGTGAGTAAAGCTAAAGTTCATGAAATGAAACTGACTCTGGCAACATGCTATTGAAATTGGCTGACTGACTGCAAACAAAGACTAGTGGAGAATAGCTGCTTTTCAGACTGGAGAAATTTTTATATAAGAGTCACCCAGGGATATGTGGGAACTCTACGCTTTGTGACATACTGACCTACACCTTGATGTACATGGCACAATTTCAAACTTTACAGATTATGCAAAACATGAAACTATTGCGAACTGTGAGGAGCATAGTACAGAACTTCAGAAAGACATAGTCTGGTGGAATTACCGGATAATTGGGAGGTGAAATTGAATGTAGCATGTAAAGAATAATTTTTCATAGGAGGAGTACAAATGAATACAAAATAAAGGGTCCAATTCTAAAAGAATATAGGAGCAGACGGATGTATATGTGCACAAATTATTGGAAGTAACAGAATAGATTGAGAAAGTGCTTTTAAAAAAAAAGTCTAGCCATCCTGGGTTTTACCTTTGTGACATAGGGATTAAATCTGTATTTAAAAACTGGTTCGGTCTCAATTGGAGTAATATGTGCAATTCTGGGCACTACACTTCGGGAAGGATGTAAAGCCATTAAGGAAGACAGATTCACAGGCAATATTAGGGCCAAATTGTTCCCAACAATGGAAGGATTGAGAACTAGAGTCTTATGAGTGGTTATGATTTAGAATGGACTGCGTGAGAATGGGTTAGATAAAGGATCCATTAAAACATTCAAAAGCAAATTAGATCTTTAATTGTAAAGGACAATTTTGCAGGGCTATGAGGAAAAGGCATGAAGTGAATTGCTTCCTCAGAGAGCTAGCACAGACATAATAGCTCAGATGGTCTGTTGTGCTGTTACCACTCTAGACAAATATGTGACACTTACTGCTCTAAATTAGCTGCAATGACCTTAAATGACCATAAATGGCCTGGGGATGGGAAAACCAGCCTTAGTTTTCCCCATCCTTGATTTAATCAAGAAGGGAATCAGTAAAGTGAACATATCTCCATTATTCCCGCCCATATCCCCAATTCCCGAGGGTTGGACAAATTAAATTCTGCTCTTAATGTTTCTTTTATCCTTCGCTTATCTCTGTTAATTTAATTGAATTTTACAGCAGAAAAATTGTATTTTGCAAAAAGAATATCTGGAAGTGAGATGCTAAGTAGTGATTATGTGAAGGATTCTGTTGATTACATAGATTTTTAAAACAATGCACATCTGACTCAAAAAATGTTTCAGTTGTCAATTTAATAAATAATATATTGTCTTTACCTTTCTTGAAGTATGTTGAAAAATTAAAGAATTCAACATTTTCTTAATTATCAATAATATCTTAATTAATATTGATTAATATCTTTTATGTTCTTATGTTCTTATGTGTTACATCTTTATAAAAGTGTCTTATTAATATTCTCTTCATGTAAATGCCTATCCTTTGGCATCACTTAAAATGTTGCTTCAAACCTTCCTTCAGAGCCACCATCGTTCCTTAAGAAGCTAGAACCAACATTGCTGTTGAAACAAGGTGATTCAGCACACTTGAAGTGCCAAGTGAAAGGGTCACCTGAAATCAATGTTACCTGGTACAAGAACAATAAGGTTCTCCATTCTTCAGAAAAATTCAAGATATCATTTGTTGATTCTACAACTGTTCTTGAAATTAATAATCTAAATGTAGAAGATAGCGGAGATTATGTGTGTGAAGCACAAAATGAAGCTGGTACTGATACTTGCAGCTCTGTCGTCACAATCAAAGGTGTGTATGATGTTGGTGTTGGTTTCATATCAGGCAACATCTTTGTTACTTTCTTCTTCTACCTTTTACAGTCAAAATTATCAGAACTTAATTTTAGCATGAGATTTTTGTGTTCCTCTGTAGAGCCTCCCTCTTTTAGCAAAGCATTTGAACCTACTGAAGTGGTAAAAGGATTTGGTTGCACTCTTGAATGTGAGCTGTCTGGCACAGCTCCATTTGAAGTCCTCTGGCATAAAGACAGAAAACCAATTCGCACCAGCAGGAAGTACAAGATGGTTTCCCAAGATGCTCATGTTTCACTCCATGTTAGCTTCTTTGAGTCCTCAGATGTTGGTGATTATCAATGCACTGTTTCAAATGAATTAGGGAAATGTGTCTGTGGTGCAACAGTAAAGTTGAAAGGTTAGTAATGCTTTCAAAAAGTGAGAGAACTGTGTTCATAATTACAGTCTTAAACAGATCTTTAAATATTAACAAAGATCATTTGTTGGACGAACTGTAAGATGCATATTCTGTATGTTCACTTTAAATTAGAACCACCATCATTTGTGAAGAAGATTGAAAATACTACTGCACTTCTAGGAAGCTCAGCTATATTTCAGTGCAGCATCAAAGGCTCACCTCCCATCACTTTAACTTGGCTGAAAGATAAAGATGTTGTCACAGAGAGTAATAATGTCAAAATGACTTATGAGAATAATATCAGTACTCTTCAAATTGCTGCTGTTGAAATGAACAATGGTGGAAAGTACGCCTGTATTGCGGAAAATGAAGCAGGAAGTCAAAAATGTTTGGCAACATTAGTTGTAAAAGGTTAGTTTGAGAATATGTTGGCACATGGCATGCAGTATTCTTATTTTATATCATAATGATGAGCTATGAGTTTTGTTAATGGTAACCAACCATTTCATTTTGCCACAGAGCCTGCAAATATCCTAGAGAAAGCAGAGCCAATTAGTGTGACTGCAGGGGACCCAGCAACTTTGGAATTCACAGTAGCTGGTACACCGGAACTAAAAATTAAATGGTTCAGGAATGGCAAAGAACTGATATCCAGTAGAAAATATAAAATGACCTTTTCAAAAAACGTCGCCAGTCTAAGGATTATTTCTGCAGAAAGTGAGGATAGTGGTGAATACTCCTTTGAGGTCAAAAATGATGTGGGCAGTTGCAGTTGCAAAACATTTATTAATGTACTGGGTTAGTATGTCTAATTTTATTCTCCCCTTGCTCATTGTAATGTTAAGGTTAATTTTAATTTTATTTTGGTAACGTTATTGATTTGTTGTTCTGTCTTGGACAGATCGTATGATTGCACCCTCCTTCACTAAAAAGTTACGAAAGATGACCAGCATCTTGGGTGCTACTTTTCACATGGAATGCAAATTTTCTGGTTCTATGCCAGTCAGCGTTTATTGGTATAAAGATGACAAAGAGTTAACAGCCAGTGATAAATACAGAATACTTTGTCAAGACAACACAGCTACTTTGACAGTTGATCAGTTAGAGATTGCAGATGGTGGAACTTACTACTGCAAAGTTACTAATCCAGCAGGAAGTGATGAATGCAGTGGAGTCTTAAGTATAAAAGGTTTGAACAAATACTTGAATTTTACCTCTGCACTATATTTTGTCTCTTGCTATTTCAATTTGCATTCAAGGTGCATTCTTCGTTGACAATGTTTACTTGTTCTATACTTATATTCATTCATGATGCATAATTCTTATGCTTTATGTCTGAATGTCTTTTAGAGCCTCCAAGCTTTATTATGAAGCCTGCATCTGAGCATGTTCTGCCAGGTTCAACTGTGAAATTTAAGACTGTGGTGAATGGTACGCCTCCAATGTCAATGAAGTGGTTCAAGGATAACACAGAACTTGTGACTGGTGGCACCTGTTTTATTATGAAGGATATTTCTACAACTTATCTTGAGATATTTTCAGCTAAACCTTCTGACAAGGGCGATTACATTTGTGAAATTAGTAATGATGCTGGAGTCATTTCCTGCAGCACAAACCTTTTTGTAAAAGGTGATACTTTTTTATGTATGGTTTGTTCAGTTACATTCAGCATGCTTAACACTTTCTCTGTTCTTTCTATTGAAAAATCAGTAGAGAATAACTTTTCTTAATACCATGAATTGAAGTTATCTTAACTGTGAAGTGCCATGCATTGACTTTATCTTCTAATCTTCATTTATGAATCTCTTATAAATTCAATCTTTATGACATCTTGACTTTTGTAGAACCACCAGTGTTTTTACGGAAACCAGAGCCATCAAAATTACTGAAAAGAGGTGATTCAGCTCGGCTTGAATGTGAAGTGACTGGCACGCCTGAAATTAAAATTACCTGGTTTAGGGAAGACAAGCAAATTCACCCGAGTGAGAAGTATAGAATATCATTTGTTGACTCTGTGGCCATTCTTGAAATTCTTGAAGGTGATGTGGAAGACAGTGGAGAATACAGTTGTGAAGCTAAGAATGAAGTTGCTAGTGAGCGTTGCAGTGTTTCTGTAACAATTAAAGGTCCGTGAAGATTTCTAGCTTCCACTTTTACAAACTTGGGCTGCATGTACAAGAAATTTCTGACATTTCAAGTTTTGCATCTAAAGTATAGATTTTATAGATATTTTATAGATTGAATTTATTATTCATTCTTTTGTAGAACCACCATCTTTCAGAAAAGAACTTGAATCTCTTAAGGTGCTCAAAACCTCTGATATTATTCTTGAGTGTGAAGTGGCTGGTATACCTCCATACGATGTTTCTTGGTATAAGGACAATAAACTAATTAGGCCTAGCAAAAAATACAAGGCAGTCTGTCAAAACTCACTAGTTAGTTTACAAGTCCTTAAATTTGATGCCATAGACGTTGGTGAATATCAATGCAAGGTATCTAACGAAGTGGGAGAGTGTTCCTGCAGTTCCACAGTTACTTTGAAAGGTTAGTAAAGACAGAGCAAATGTTTCTTTTCCATTAAATTACATGATGATTTCTTTTTCTGACTAATTTTCAGACGATTCTGCAGTGATTAGTCAGTGAAATCCAATGTTTATAATATTTCATTTCCCAAACAGAACCTCCATCATTTGTTAAGAAGATTGAAAATGTTACTGTGCTTCTGGGAACTCCTGCTGTGTTTCAATGCACCGTGAAAGGTGCAAGCCCAATTTCTATAACCTGGCAAAAAGATAAAGATGATGTCACAGAAGATGATAACGTTAAATTATCCTTTGAGAACGATATAGCTACACTGCACATTGCTTCTGTTGAAAATAATCACGCTGGGAAGATCCTTTGCCAGGCAAAGAATGATGCAGGAATCACAAAATGTATGGCGAATTTGATAGTGAAAGGTTGGTTTTAAAAATGTCTTAAAACTTAAATTCTTTTTAAAACTTAATTTATTTGTTTTCATTTATTTTAATTAAATTAATGCCATTTTAAAGCAGCTGAATCAAGTTATGCACACTACATGCTGAAATATTCAGATCATGGACTTAAAAATTTAGGGTTCAGAAACAATTTGGAATTGTAACAGCAAATTTGTTGCATCTGCCATTATTAGTGTCTTTAAAACCCAGCTTACAAATGTATAAATATACAAAATAGGAACAGCAGAATACGATTTGGCTCCTCAAGCCTGCTCTGCCATTCAATAAGATCAAAGACAATCTGTTTGTCTTTCAAATTCCAGATTCCCCTCTATCTTCAATAACATTTGATTCCAATTCTGTTGCCTTGCCAGAATTTATCCACTTCTGTCTGAAAAATATTCACTGACCACACCCCCCACCCCCACCATCCGCGCCACCCCCACCCCCCACCCCCCAACATCCACAGCCCCATGAGATGGACGGTTTCAAAGTCACACAACCGCCTGAAAGAAAGAAATGGTCCTAAGTATCAGTCCTCTGAACCACCTCCAATGCATTTTCAACTTTCCTTAAATAACGAGACCGAAACGCTACACAGTATTTAAGATGTGGCCTCACCAATGCTCTGTATAACCGAAGCATCAGTACCTTACTTTTATGTTCAGTTCCTCTTGTAATAGACCAAAGCGTCCCATTGGCCTCCTTGATTACTTTCTGAACACTAAATTTTTGTGACTCATGTACCAGTGTTGCTGAATGCCTCTACATCTCGGAATTTTGTAGTCATTCTCTGTTTGAGTAAAATTCTGCTTTTTTTTACTCTCCCAATTTCACATTATACACTGTCTGCCAAATGTCTTCCCATTCTCTCAACCTGCCTATTACCTATCTGCAACTTGCTTACATCATCCTTATGACCAGCATTCCTATTAATTTTCTTTTCTTCTGTGTGGACCTCAGGGGTCTTGAATGGCAGCAACTTCCAGAACTGGGCTTTAGTGCTGTAAATGGCATCGATAAACGTGTACAGTCCCATGGAGCTTAGGAGGAGCATTGCTTATGACTTCCCTACCTACTTTGGTGTCAGTTACAAATTTAGTCAGCCTTTTCTCCCCTTGTCTATGTCATTGATGTAAATTCTTAAAGAGTTGAGACACCAGTACAGATTTCTTTAGGACTCCATCATCACATCCTGCCAATTATACAAAGACCCACTTATGCGTACTCTGTTTTCTGCCATCCAGGCAATTTTCTATCTATGCCAATATGTTACCACCTCGCCCCCCCCACACCCACACTATGCAATCTCAACACACTACATGTACCAGTTTCTCTTCATTAACTCTGCTTATTATATCATCAAAGAACATTACATGATTTCCCTTTCCCAAACTGTATTGACTCTGATTAGTTTAAACATTTCTAAATGTCCTGTTATTTGTTCCTTAGCAATGGATTCTAGCATTTTCCCCATTGGCACTATTTCTTTGTCCATCCTTAAGTGAATTTGGCTACTGAGACAGACTAAGATGTCCCAAATGCCCTGCTGACATTACTATACAATTTTAATTTGTATTTCTCACAATTTGTGTGACAAAAGTAATATGGTCTGAAGGGTAGACTCATACAGCACAGAAACAGACACTTCAGTCCAACTCAGGCATGCCAACCAGGTTTCCTAAACTGAACTGGTCCCATTTGCCTGTGTTTGGCCCATATCCTTCTAAACCTTTCCTTATCCGTGTACCTGTCCAAATGTCTTTTAAATGTTGTAATTGTACCCACCTCTACCGTTTCCTTTGGCAGCTTGTTCCATATATGCTGCATCCTCTGTGTGAAAAAAATTATCCTCAGATCCCTTTCAACTCTTTCCCATCTCATCTTAAAACTGTGCCCTCCAGTTTCCTACCCAGGGAAAAAAAAAATTCCTTGGCTATTCACCTTATCTATGCCCCTCATGATTTTCTAAACCTCCATAAGGTCACCCTTCAACCTCCTACTCTCCAGGGAGAAAAATCCCAGCCTATCCAGCCTCTGCTTACATCAAACCTTCCAGTCTGCGTATCAGACTTGTAAATCTTTTTTGCACCCTATCCAGTTTAATAACACCCTTCCTAAAGGTGAAGGGTGACACCAGGATGTGTAAAAAGGAACACATTTGCTCCAAGTTTGTCACTCCAGCAATTTCAGGACCATTCTCCATAGAAAAGAGAAAATTGAAGAGGAATATTATGCAAGAATATTTGAAATCATGAGAATAACTAAGCAAATTAATATGGAGTTGAAAATGTTGATCCAGAGGTGGGACCAAAAGAAAACATAGCTGAAGGAATTTAGATCAACAAAAATGCTGGAGAAACTCCACAGATCTGGCAGCATCTGTGGAGAGAAAAACTGAGTTAACATTTCAAGTCGAATATGACACTTCTTTGGAACTGTTATGACACTTCTTTGGAACTGTTCTCTCCACAGATGCTGCCAGGCAAGCTGAGTTTCTGTAATATTTTCTGTGTTTGTTTCAGATTTCCAGCATCCATATTATTTTGCTTTGATTCGAATGAACTTAGATACCTAGATAAAATGAAAAATTACAATTAATGCATTTTTAGGTTTAATGTGAAATGAGATTAGTGTGAAATTGAACAGTTATGCATCTGGAATTTTCCAGGACTTGAAAATTGTATTTATAAATGGTATAGTTTTTGGAAGGCACGCTGTGCAATTATATGTACATTTGTGTGAAAGATTCAATAGCTTGGCATAGGGAAAGAAAATTACAAGAGCCAAAATGGCCTATTCTTATTATTTATTTTCTTCTTCTATTCTAACATTCTTTTTCTGTCACAGAACCTGCAAATATTATTGAGAAAGCAGAATCTATTAGTGTAACTGTAGGAGAGCCAGCAACATTGGACTGCAGTTTTACAGGAACACCAGAAATTAAAGCAAGATGGTTTAAGGATGGCACGGAGCTGGTGACTGGTAGAAAATATAAAATCAGTGTTACTAATAAAGTGACAAGTTTAAAGATCCGGACTACTGAGAAGGAGGATAGCGGTGAATATACTTGTGAGGTTGCGAATGATGTTGGAAGCAGCAGTTGCAAAGCTTCTGTTACAATATTGGGTTGGTACCCTTGTTCTTCCATTTTATTGCATTTACTGCAATACTAAAAAATAAAATGTAAATATCTTGCACAAGATTATAGCTTTTTCTTTCCCACTATGTGTTGGACAGATCGCATAGTTCCACCATCATTCAAAAGAAACTTGAAAAATATGGATGGCATGAAAACATCTTTTGTTAAGATGGAATGCAAGATTGCTGGCTCTCTTCCAATGAGTGTGTTATGGTATAAGGATAACCAAGAGATAATCGCTAACGAAAAATACAAATTCTCTTATCATGATAACACCGCACAGTTGGAGATTCATCAGTTAGAGATGGCAGATGGTGGAACTTACGTTTGCAGAGCAATAAATGCGGCAGGAACTGATCAAAGTAGTGGTGTCTTGACAGTGAAAGGTTGGAAATGTTGTCTTAAATATCTTAATTGTTATGCTAATTAACCAGTTAATCTAGTTTTTTTTAGCCATCACAAGCATTAATTTTATCCATCTTAATTTGTTATATTGACAAACATTCGGAGAATATCATAAGTTATACTTAGAGTTATTGATGGACTCTTGTCTTGCCATATCTTTTCAAAGACGCTTCTTCTCCTTTTGTTTTCTTGCCATAACAACTGCAGTTTTCCTCTGGTAATTTCAGAGCCTCCATCTTTCACTGTGAAACCATTGTCCCAGGATGTTGTGCCTGGTTCCAAAGTACAATTTAGAAGTGTTATGAGTGGAACATCTCCAATGACAATAAAATGGTTCAAGGACAGTAAGGAGTTGACATCAAGTAATTTATATAACATTTCAAAAGAAGGCTCATCAAGTTTGCTACAAATACATTCAGCAAAAGTATCTGATACTGGTGACTATACTTGTCAAGTCAGAAATGAAGTTGGCACAGAATCATGTTCTGCTACTCTTTTTGTCAAAGGTGGGGATTTTCTTGATAGCATTTCTATGAAACATTGTATACTGAGCCTTATTTTACAGTATGTCTTTCTTTGATGGCATATACATTCTCCTAGCTTCATTTTTGTAAATTCATCTTTATATTAATTGTTTCATTATTTTTCCCCATTGACAATCTGAATATTCCTTCAACACTTTTACTACTACATTCATCTTATTTCTCTTAATGCAATTAGAAATGGAATGTTGTTGTTTCCAAAGTTCTATTTTATGGTCATGACGTGAGAGTTGGCTACAATAATTTATTTTAATTGGGAATTTATATATATTCATATATGTATATATAAAACAGGATTATTGTAGCCCCATGAAGACAAGCGAGCCATATACAATGTGTAAAATCTCAGGAATCAATTTCCATTTACAGCTCTTTTTCCAGCTAGTTCCTCCTGTTTAAATTTCACCGGTCTCCAGGTTTTAAAAAGATTCTCTTTGCTATTCCTATATTAGTCGATGAATCATAGATTTAATTATCTTTGCTTATTACACTATCCAGGAAAAGCAGCCCCTTTGATTGGCACCCTATCTGTAATTTTCAGCATTCACTTGCTTCACCACCAATGATCAGTAGGTGCAACATCTTACATCCACAAGGTGCAATGAAGAAATTCACCAAGACTCCTCAATCAGCACTTTCTAAGCCACAACCTGTAACTCCTAGAAGGACAAGGGCAAAAGATGCATAGGAACACCACCTTTGCATGTTCCCCTCAAAGCCACATGCAATTCTGACTTGGATCTACTGTTCCTCCACTGTCGCTGGGTCAAAATCCTGGAAATTCCTCTCTAGCAGCACTGTGGGTGTCCCAACAGCTCAACGACTGCAGCAGTTTAAGAAAGCAGCTCACCTTCTCAAAGCAAATTGGGGAAAGATAATTAATGTTGGCCAGGTTAGCAATGCCCATGCCAAACAAATACTTTTCAAAAATGAAGAGTAGAGTTTGCTTCACTATAACAGAATTTTCTATGCGGCGTCAAACTTCATGATCCATAATTCCAAGAGGTGAATGTGCTATATGGTTAGGCAGGATCAATACTGAATGTTTAAGGTAATTAGTGTAGCAACGAAATAGAATATTAAGAGTGAGGATTATGAAGCAATATTCAGACTATTTTAGCTAATTACAGTTGGAAACAAACACAGAGAATGCTGGAACAAAAACAGAAGTTGCTGGAAAAGCTCAGCAGGTCTGGCAGCATCTGTGAAGAGAAAATCAGAGTTAACGTTTCGGGTCTGGTGGCCCTTCCTGAGCTTTTCCAGCAACTTCTGTTTTTGTTCCTGATTTACAGCATCCACAATTCTTTTGGTTTTTACAGAGAATGCTGGAAAAACTCAGCAGGTCCGGCAGCATCTGTGAAAAAACAAATAGAGTTAATGTTTTGAGACCAGTTTGACTTCTTCAGAACTGTTTTGCAAGTAGGAGGCACACACAAGTGCCAATTTGACTACATCCCTAGCACCTACCTTCCCTTTAAATGAAATGCAGAATATATAAACTATAACTTAATAAGCTCGCTTTATTTTTAAATGAGACTTATTCAAATTTGAGTTTTTGGGTTCGTCTTTACTCTGTTAAAAAGAAAGTGCCCACATATTTAAATGTACATGAATTTTCCAAGATATCAATAGTATAGAATATTGTTATTGGTTATGATTTGAAAAGGTGTGATCTTCCTAGGAAAATTATACAATTGTTTTAAAAATTGCATCTTATGCTCTTTAAAAGGTCAGTTGGAAATCAAAAGCAGGTAACTTTTGTTAGAGCATATTTGTGATTAATAGGAGATCATGCCAGTCATCATGAGTTCTTATTCATCATATTCATTATCTTCACTGTGTGCACATAAAACCTTTCAGTTTTCTTTTTATTCAGTTCAATACATTTTCATTTTATAGAGCCTGCACAGTTCATTAAGAAACCAGAGCGGACCATGTCATTACAAAAAGGAGGTTCAGTACGTCTTGAGTGTACAGTAACTGGCACGCCTGAAATCAAAGTTACCTGGTATAAGAAAGAAAGTGTCATTCACCCAAGCGACAAAATCAGGATGTCATTTGTTGACTCAGTGTCATTCTTTGAATTGATTGATGCCAGTGTGGAAGACAGTGGACATTACACTTGCAGAGCAGAGAATGAAGCTGGTTTTGATATTTGCAATGTCATAGTTGCAATTAAAGGTGTGTAGCCGCAAACCACATGTTCAACTCAAATCCGACAATTTGTTTTCTCAAATCTTTCCAGTGTGATGAGTTTCTAAATTGTTTTGATTTATTTTCTTTTAGAGCCTCCTTCAGTTAGAAAGAAACTCGAACCTGTTGAGGTAGTAAAAGGCAATGATATCAATCTTGAATGTGAAGTGGATGGTACTGGCCCACTTGACGTCACTTGGTATAAAGATAATAAGCAGATTCGAGCAAGTATAAAGTTCAAGATGTTCATTGGAAAATCTTTATTTAGTCTTTCTGTTCAAAAAGCTGATAACTCAGACGTTGGTGAATACAAGTGTGAAGTAACAAATGATGTGGGAAGTTGTTCTTGTGTTACTGGAGTTAGATTAAAAGGTCAGTTATTCAACAAAATTATTTATTCTTTAGACATTTTCAATAATTCCATCTTGCAGTTCATTCTTGACTTTATTGTTTTAGCTTGAATAAATACCGAGAGTGTGATTTTATATCTAATTCACAAAATTCTTAACTTTAAATCAGAACCTCCTTCCTTTGTGAAAAAGATTGAAAACATTACAATATTATCGCAAAGTGCAGCCAGTTTTACCAGCCAAATACAAGGATCGTCTCCAATACTTGTTACATGGATGAAGGACAAAGATGAAATCAGAGAAGATGACCATATTAAAATATCTTTTGAGAACAATATTGCTACACTGCAAATTGCTTCTGTTGGAGCAAGTGACAGTGGGAAGTACACATGCCAGGCCATAAATGATGCAGGAACAGAGAAATGTTTTGCTACTTTGTCAGTAACAGGTTAGTATGAGACATGCGATGTTTGTGAATTTCCATGAAGTGCCAAATATGCAAACAATGTCTTTCACTTCCATCGATTGAGGAAGAATGGTTTTTCTTGCAGAACCTGCACAAATCATAGAGAAGCCACAGTCATTAAGTGTCACTTCAGGAGCTGCAGCCATCTTAGAATGTGTTGTTGCTGGTACTCCAGAACTGAAAGTAAGATGGCTCAAGAATGAAACTGAATTGACATCCAGCAGGAAGTATAAAATGACTTTTGTGAACAAGGCGGCAATCCTAAGGGTTCTGTCTGTTACTAAAGAGGACAGTGGCGAATATGTTTTTGAAGTTCAAAATGAATTTGGACAAAGCAGCTGCAAAACTACGTTGACAGTACTAGGTTGGTTTTCTTTATTCTTGTGTTGAAACTTTTTGAAGCATATCTCAAAAATGAAGCTTAGATGGAAGAGCTGAACTGAAAAGATTATATTTTAAAAGCACCGAAAACATATGTTTTTGTGTCTTCCTGTTGTCTTCTAAATGTATGCAGTTGGTTAAAGAGAGCACCTTGGTAACATCTTCATATTCTTTTAAGATTATGTAATAATTTTCTTCATGCCTTCAGTAACTAGTTGAATAATAGTGTCTGTAAGTAAAATATGCCAAAACTTTCAGGGTGAATTTTAATGATTGGGGGGCTCTATTGATAGTGCCAGTGGTCTGTCTAACTGCTCAGACGGGAGGCATGGCCGTGATCCATTTGAATTGCTAGACTATATGCCTGAACAGTGTCCTTCTTCACCTTGCTGGCTGAGGACTAGCACAGTTTTGAGAGGTCTATTGACTGATGCATTCAGTAAGATAAGGAGGTAATGAAAACAAGGGTGGGTGGTACTGAGTCCGAGCTTGTAATGTCACACATATTGTTCTTGCGGAACCCAGCAGAGCACTCGCGATTTTACAGAAAAACGTTTTACGCTAGTTTTTCAATGGTCATCAGCTGCGCCATGAGATGTAATGGAGCAGAGTATGCACAGTGCATATCCTGTATGATATCCCATAAAATTGGATTAGATTTCTAAGAAAATCATAAAATCACAATGTGCACATACTCACGGCTTGCATACTTGATTCTGGTGTGCACCCTGCAGAAGGTCGTGGAAAGATTTGCTGGAGATGGACCAGTCTGTGTGGTCCGCCACCTCTTATGAACTCCATTATCATCTCATTTCTACCGGTTGAAGTGGTTAAAATGTCCCTTTGATATTGTAGCTGATAGCTGATAGTCTATTTTGTTATTCTATGTTGAATAGATCGTATAATTGCTCCATCATTTTCAAGAAGTTTAAAGAAAATGGATGGCATCTTGGGGACATTGATGCACATGGAGTGCAAAGTATCTGGTTCCCTACCAATCGACATTGTTTGGTATAAAGATAACAAAGAGATATTTACTGGCCCCAAATACAAAATATCATTTGAAGAAAATACAGCACTTTTGGAGATCAAAGAACTTGAACTCACAGATGGTGGAAATTATTCGTGCAAAGCAACAAATACTGCGGGAGTCAGCGAATGCAGTGGATTCTTAACAGTAAAAGGTTGGAAGATCCTGTTACTCCAAACAACTTTATATTAAGATGCATAAAATGCTGGTTTTCCAGCTGTAGCATTTTCTCTTTTCTTCCACAATGGTAAAATATCTAAATAAATTAACTGAATTTTCGCTACTTAAAATATTTTAACATATGATAGTACTAAAATGATGGGATAATGTAACTAATCTTAGAATTTTTAGTTTTGTTTTTAACCTATCTGACCTAACTGAATGACATTTTCTTTAACAACTTTTAGAGCCACCAAGCTTTGTCCAAGAACCAGTATCCCAAGCAATTGTACTTGGTGCTACAATGCAGTTTAAGAGTGTTGTGAAAGGAACTCTTCCACTGATTGTCAAGTGGTTCAAAGATAACAGGGAACTGAGGCCTAGTCCAAGATGCTCCATTTGGAATGAAGAAACAACACACTACTTTGAGCTAAACTCAGCGAAAATTTCCGATGCTGGTGTTTACAGCTGCCATCTCAGCAATAAAGCTGGATCAGTCACAAGCACTGCAGAAGTTTTCATCAAAGGTTTGCAATTCTTGTCAATCTTGTTGCAAATTAAGTCTTAGAAAGCATTTTTAATAGTATAGTCTACCCTCCCTAATTTTCTTCCTAAAAAAAAGTAAGTTTTATCTGAAGATCATTTTTCTGTTGCGTATTAATCAATAGTATAACAGTCGTAAATTTACTTGGAAATTCCAAAATTCAGCTGCATTACATTTAACTTTATCAGAACCTCCAAGTTTTGTTAAGAAGCCAGCTCCTTCAGCAGCCCTGAAGCAAGGAGAATTTGCACGTTTTGAGTGCAAAATAACTGGTACACCTGAAATCACAGTTACGTGGTACAAAAATAACACAGAGATTAGAACCAGTGACAAATACAGGACATCGTTTCAAAACACAGTGGCTGTGCTTGAGATTACTGATGCAAGTGTGGAAGACAGTGGGGAATATTCCTGTGAAGCACAGAATGAAGTTGGTGGTAATAGCTGCAACTTTTTGGTTCAAGTTAAAGGTGTGTATTATAATATCCTAAAAGAGATTTAACTCATTAGTTTTTGATTGTTTCCTAAACCACATTGTTCACTTTACTCCTCAGAACCTCCCACATTTATAAAGAAACTTGAACCTGTTGACGTAGTTAAAAGTGATGATGTAACTCTTGAATGTGAGGTGACTGGTACAGCTCCCTTTGAAGTTACATGGTATAAGGATAATAAGCCAATTCGACGTGGCAAAAAATGCAAAATAATCTTTGAAAATTCTTTAGCCAGTCTTACCATTCTAAAGTCTGATACTCCTGATGTTGGTGAATATACATGTACAATAAAAAATGATGTTGGCAGTTGCTCCTGCAGTTCTACAGTCAGTCTGAAAGGTTAGTTATGGCTTAATGTAAGAATTTTTTTTTTCTGAACTTTATAGTAGCACTTCAAATGTTTATTGGAGAATGCATTGCTCAACTCATTAGCGAAACATCCTTTTACATTGAAGCATTTTTAAGATGACAACTAAAAGTTGTGAAATATATTTATGTAACCATTTGTTTTAAACTAGAACCCCCAGGATTTGTAAAGAAGATTGAAAGTGTAACAACGTTGTCAGGGAATTCTGTTGTGTTCCAATGTGTAGTCAAAGGCTCAAAGCCTATTTATGTAACTTGGATGAAAGACAAAGATGATGTCAAAGAAGATGGTAATATCTCACTGCCTTTTGAGAATAATATTGCTACTCTTCAAATAAGTACTGTTGGAGAAAATCATGCTGGGAAATATACATGTCATATCAAGAATGAGGCAGGAACTGAGAAGTGTTCTGCTACGTTGTTGGTAGCAGGTCAGTAGGACATTAACTCAATAGTACCATCCACTTCAAGGTCGTTGCCAATTACAATCAATTCGGATTCTTTGTTATCACCAACTGAAAATGAGATTCATAGCTGTAAGATATTGAATGGATTTTTTTTTTCCTTCATAGAACCAGCAAAAATCATAGAACAAGCACAGTCACTCAGTGTGACTGCAGGAAATCCAGCAAACCTGGAATGTACCGTAGCTGGTACACCAGAGCTAAAAGTTAAATGTTTGAAGGATGGTAATGAAATGGTACCAAGCAGGAAATACAAACTCAGCTTTGAAAATAATGTGATCAGCCTAAAGATTCCTTCTGTTTCTAATGATGATACTGCTGAGTATACTTTTGAGGTCAAGAATGAATTTGGAACCAGCATCTGCAAAGCTTCATTGACTGTATTAGGTTAGTGTTTATTTACATTTAGAATTCACTAAGTTAAATTGCTGGGATCATTTGAAAACTTTGCTTATAAGATCAGAATCCTGATCACAACCATAAATGTAAATAAAGGGTTTTATTATTACAAATTTCCAGTCTTAACGAAAGTAAGCAAATCCATGCAGAGACTTTTAAAATAGGTTTTAAAGTACTTTTTGCTAAACATGAAAATAGTTGAGATAACAAGGTGTAGAGCTGGAAAACTCTACAGAAATTCAGAAAGAAGGATCTCGACCCAAAACATCAGCTTTCCTGCTCCTCTGATGCTGCTTGGCCTGCTGTGTTCATCCAGCTCTACACCTTGTTATCTCAGATTCTCCAGCATCGACAGTTCCTACTATGTCATGAAAATAGTTGACCTGGTTGTACAGAGTATAAACATTGTTAAAATGAAACATGAAGTCAAAGCTTATTATCTTGCACTTATGAAGTGAGGGCGAAACAAAAACTTCAATTTCTTTTTACCAATGTTTAAAAGAAGTTTTATCTTGGGTGTCGCAGAGAGTCTACTTCCTAATAAATCTGAATCTTTTCTGTTTAATTCAATGTATCTTCTTATGAACAGTGGATTTTATTCATTTAGAAATACTTGTAGTTGACTGGTTCTTCATTCATCACTTTATCTTGAACAGATCAACAAATACCTCCAATATTTACAAAAAAATTACGGAAACTGGATGCTGTTTTGGGATCTTTTGTACAAATGGAATGCAAAGCTTCTGGTTCACTTCCAATGAGCTTTATTTGGTATAAAGATTTCAAAATAATAACTTCTGGTGCAAAGTACAACATATTATCTCAAGATAACGCAACAACTTTGGAAGTTAATAAACTAGAGTTTTCTGATCATGGGAACTACATTTGCAAAGCAACCAATTCAGCAGGAAGTACTGAATGCAGTGGTATCCTAAAAATAACAGGTGTGAAAGATAAACTTATTCTACTTCAAGTTTCTATTATAGCTTCTGCATTTTCCTCCACTAATTAAGCTTCAAAGTTTTGCATAATGCCCTACAAGGGGTGTCGTGCTGTTATTGGACTAATAATCCAGTGGTCCATGCAAATGCTCTGGGGATTCAATTAATTCAAATCAAATTAATGAAGTCTGGAATCACAAAGCTTGTCTCAGCTATGAATGTAACTCTCAGTTACAGTTGCAAAAATCCTTTTGGTTCACTGTGCTTTGCACAGGAGTTTCTTCCCCCTACACCAACCTCTCCTACAGTGGTTGTCTGGCAACTGTAATTTCTTCTTATTTAAACATTTAAGCAAAATTGGTAAGAATGTGCCCACAGGTTGCAGCGTACTATCTGATGCAGTTGGCTACTCTGTTCAAGCAGAAACACCTGTGAATGGCCTGCCAACTTCTACAGCCTGCCCACTGCCCTTAATTGAACAGAAAACCTTTCTCCATGCAAATTAAGGCAAAGTCCCAGTGAAAAATCTCACTGAGTGATTGTGTCCTTAGAAAGGAGAAAGGGGATGGGTTTGGGACCTGGAAACAGTCATGACTTTTGTTTCCTGCCCAGGAGAGAAGATCCAGCCCAAAATAAATAGTTAAAATTTGTTATGCAGTTCATGGTAAATCTGTGATTTTGTTTTTAATTGACCTTGTTCAACGTAAATCAAGTGTTATAGGGTTCCAATTGTAATATTCTTTTTCCTCATATGAATTATAGAGCCACCAAGTTTTGTGGAAAAGCCTGTAGCTCAGGAAGCTCTGCCTGGATCCACAGTACAGTTTAGAAGTGTTGTGAAAGGAACCGCTCCACTGTCTATAAAATGGCTGAAGGATGGCAGGGAGCTGATGTCTGGAGCTGACTGTTCCATTTTAAGTGAAGGTTCAACAAGTTTACTTGAGTTGTTTTCAGCTAAAGTCTCTGATTTGGGTGACTATACTTGTGAAGTCAGCAACAAGGTTGGCACTGCTACTTGTACAGCAAGACTATTTGTCAAAGGTGTGTATTTTTGGTTCATTTATTGAACCATTGTGGACTACTGTTGGAAAATTCTGTCTTCTTCAAGTTTGCAAACTTTGCAAGTTTGCAAAGCTATTTTTCTCTGGTTATTTTTCATGTCAGTAATGTGTTGTCTTCTTTTATTCCTTCATACTAATAGGTGTTTCATTATTCCTTTCTGTAGTGTATCTGTTTGTCCCGGCATTTTACATTTGTAACAATGCTTACTCCATTTTCTTCTCGAGAACTATTTTACTTTGGCTTGTCTTCCTTTGCTTTTTTGTATCTTGCATGAGTGACATTGGAAAGAATTTTATCCCTCCACATACAGCTCAGAAGCTATCTGGGAGGTTGAAATGCCTGTTCAATTGATCAGGAAAGTGTTGGAGATGTAGTTGCCTGTGTTTCTTATCACAATTGCCTTATGTGAAAAGGCCAGAGGACAACCTTCCTACCCAGAAGCCAATTGAGGCCCTTAATTGGCCAAAGGGCCCCAATCTGCCACCGTTGGTATGCAACCAGCAATGGGCAGATACCATAAAATGTGAAAAACTCAGACGATAAATCTGAGCAGGTATCTTCTGGTCCGTTGGGAGTCTGGGGTTTGGGGTGAGGGTGTCCCAAAAAAGATACTATCCTTGAATGGTCTCGCAAAAAAGTAATACTCATGCCTAGGCTAGATACTAACAGCTGTCCCATCTTGGTTGAACTAGACAGGGAGGCCACTGTGAACCTTCCCCACATAATGTCGAACTTTTAACTTATTTCTTTGTTTTTCTATTTTGCACCAAAGATTTTGTACCCAGGTACCTTTGTACCTAAGATGGCGCCGGGAATGACGATTTTGTATGCTTTTCATTACACTTCTGTACTTAAGTGCACGTGACAGTAAACCCCATTCTAATTCTACCTTGTTCCTGGGTACTGTACCCATAATCCTCTGCCTTGGCCTCCCGCAGCACTAGCAGAGGCCACCGCTCCCTGTAGTTCAGCCAATACTGAAGAGCAACCATCCGCTGGTTGGTTGTTGGCTCTTACAGGTCAGAAATTCTTTCTAAGGACCATCCGGACTCCAACTACAGTCGAGTACCTGAGTGGTACTAAGGCAGGTCAGGGGGAATAGTGAGGAGAGTGTAAAGCGATGTCACCACTGCCTTTCTAGCGATGAGCCCCACCATGATGCTGTATCTTTTCCTACTTGGACTTTCTATTTGTAATGAAGTTTACTATGTTTTAATCTCCAGAACCTCCATATTTTGTTAAGAAGTTAGATCCTGCAGCAATATTTAAAAAGGGAGAGACAGCAAATTTTGAGTGCAAAGTAACTGGAACACCTGAAATCAAAATCTCTTGGTTCAAGAATTATCAGGAGATTAGTGCTAATCAGAAATACAGAATGTCATTTGTTGATTCTGTGGCAAACCTTGAAATTGCTAATATAAGCCTCGAAGACGATGGGATTTATTCTTGTAAAGCACAAAACGAAGCTGGCAGCAAATCATGCGAGATGAAGGTTACAGTTAAAGGTCTGTGAAAGTTTCTAGTTACTTTTTCTGTTGGTCATTAATTGTTCTTCCTGAGAGTGTTGCAAGTTTTTTTTTGTGTAATTATAGACTCCTTCTGCAAGCCATCACTTACATGGCATAGCTAATGGCTTCCTTTCAGTTGTGGAGTAAAAATTAATTCCATGTGGGAAGCTGGCAAATGCAAATCATGCAGACATTTTCATTGGAGATGCCCAGATATTTAGCTGTTGGACGCAATTTGAACACGCCTCAGCTGCACAATGCGCTGATATGCATTTATTGGTGAAGTTTCAGCTGAGGTTCACTGGAAGCCTTACCCATTGCTAAGTTCAATGGTATTAACATGGGTAAACATCAGCAATAGAACACGAAATGAAAGTCTTCACCTTTAATGTGATGGGGAATAGTTAAATCTTCCCTTCTAAGTTTTTTTGATATATTAGCCTCACATATATCCGGGCATTGGTTGAGGAC
This sequence comes from Rhincodon typus, assembly GCF_021869965.1. Classification (NCBI taxonomy): domain Eukaryota; kingdom Metazoa; phylum Chordata; class Chondrichthyes; order Orectolobiformes; family Rhincodontidae; genus Rhincodon; species Rhincodon typus. The sequence continues at coordinate 40,174,279 of NC_063338.1, forward strand.
TGTTGGTGCCTTAAAAAGTTAGAGTGAAATAAAAATACTTTTGACGTAAATTTATTGAGCTTTTTGTCCCATTTGCTTGTTAGCAAGGTGTTCGACAAGGTTCTGCATGGTAAACTGGTTAGCAAAGTTAGATCACATGGAAACCAGGAAGAGCTATCCTTTTGGATACAAAATTAGCTTGAAGGCAGCAGACAGAGGGTGGTGGTGAGGGGTTGCTTTTCGGATTGGAGGCCTGTGCCCAGAGGTGTGTGTAAGAATTGGTGCTGGGTCCACTGCTTTTTATCATTTATATAAATGATTTGGATGTGAACATAGACGTATGGTTAGTAAGTTTGCAGATGACAACATAATTGGAGGTGTAGTGGACAGCGAAGAAGGTTATCTCAGAGTACAACTGGACCTTGATCAGATGGGCCAAGGAGTGTCTGATGGAGTTTAATTTGGATAAATGTGAGGTGTTGCGTTTTGATTAGACAAATCAGGGCAGGATGTATATACTCAATAGTAGCATCCTGGGGAGTGTTACTGAACAAAGAGATCTTGGGATACAGGTTCATAGTTCCTTGAAAGTGAAGTCACAGATAGATAGGATAGTGAAGAAGGCGTTTGGTATGCTTGCCTTTATTGGTCAGTGCATTGAGTATAGAACCTGGGAGGTCATGTTGTGACTGTACAGGACATTGGTTAGGCCACTTTTGCAATACTCTGTTCAATTCTGGTCTCCCTGCTATAGGAAAGATTTTAAACTTGAAAGGGTTCAGAAAAGATTTATAAGGATATTGATGGGTTGGAGAATCTGAGCAATAGGGAGAGGCTGAATAGGCTGGGGCTATTTTCCCTGGAGCATCAGAGACTGAGCGGTGACCTTTTAGAGGTTTAAAAAATCATGAAGGGCATGGATAGGGTGAATACCCAAGGTCTTTTTCCCAGGGTAGGGGACTGCAAAACCAGACGGCATAGGTTTAAGGCGAGAGGGATAAGATTTAAAAGGGACCTAGCTGACAACTTTTTCACGCAGAGGGTGGTGCATGTATGGAATGAACTGCCAGAAGAATTTGTGCAGAGCTGGTACATTTACAACATTTAAAAGGCATCTGGATGGGTATATGAATAAGAAGGGTTTAGAGGGATATGGACCAAATGCTGGCAAATGGGACTAGATTAATTTAGGATATCTGATCGGCATGGACGAGTTGGACTGAAGGGTCTGTTTCCGTGCTGTACAATTCAATGACCCTATTTCTGTATTAGTTTGTCTCTCTGAATTTATAATCAGACATTCAAAAGAACATCACTTTAATAGTTCTAATGTCAGTTAGTATGGTTGGGTGTCGCAAATTTTAGGGACAGTGACTTGTAAATCATGTTATGTGTTTATTCTTTAGAACCTCCTACATTTACGAAGAAGCTTGAACCAGTTGAGGTAGTAAAATCTACTGATGTCACTCTTGAATGTGAAGTGGCCGGTTCAAGTCCCTTTGAAGTTATGTGGTATAAAGACAATAAACAAATTCGACGCAGTAAAAAGTACAAAATAATCTCCGATATTTCTTTAGCCAGTCTTTGCATTCTAACATCCGATAGCTCAGACATTGGTGAATACACATGTACAGTAAAAAATGATGTCGGGAGTTGCTCCTGCAGTTCGACAGTCAGTTTGAAAGGTCAGTCACAATCCAGTTCTCCCAAGTACTTTTACCTGGATGTTGTGTAGTACCTCTTCATTGTTATGTTCCTGTACATTATTAATCAACATCTTGAATCACAATATTTTTAAAAATTAAACATTGACTATGTAGTATAAATTATAACAGGTTATATATTCTCTTTTACATTAAACTAGAGAGACCAACCTTCATACAAACAATAGAAAATGCAACAGTATTTTCTGGAAATTCTGCCATGTTTCAATGTCTTGTAAAAGGCTCAGTTCCAATAACTACAAGCTGGAAAAAAGATGGCAAAAATATCAAAGAAGATGATAATGTAAAAATGTCCTTAGAAAGCAACGTTGCCACATTACAGATTATTAAAGTTGAAGAAAATCACAGTGGAAATTATGTTTGTCAGGCAAAGAATGATGCAGGAACTGCGAAATGTGCTGCTACATTGGTCGTAATGGGTTAGTACCAAATAATAAGCACAACATTGTCCAAAATTCTGAGTTTCATGACATTTACTTTTTCACATGAAATTGTTTTCATTTTTTAAAAATTAATTCCATGATTGTCAAAATTAGGAAATTTAGAATTGTTGAGGGGAAATAAACGTAGAAACATAGAAAAAAGGGGCAGGAGTATGACATTCAGGCCTTCAATCCTGATCAGCCATTCAATATGATCATGGCTGAAGATCCAATTTACTACCTCAATTCTGCTTTGTCTCCACACCCTTTTATCCCTTTAGCCATAAGAACTACGTCTAACTCCTTCTTGAAAACATTCAACGCTTTGGCCTCAACTGCTTTCTGTGGCAGATAATTCAACAGGCTCACCACTCTCTGAGTGAGGACATTTCTCCTTGTCTCAGTGCTAAATGGCCAACCGCATGTTATCAGACTGTGACCCCTGGTTCTGGGCTGCCTGGTCATTGGGAGCATGTTTCCTGCATTACCCTGTCTAGTCCTGTTTTTTTTTATATATAGGTTTCTTTGAAAATCTGCCCACATTTTTTAAAACTCTAGTAGTGGATCATTTTCCAGAGATCATTTTCCATGTGGAGCAGTCATTGTTAGGAATTCCAAATATGACCCTGTTTACTGCAGGACATGGTTTCTCAATTATGTCTTAAAATACACCTCTGATAAATTGTCAGATGAGATTTCCACTCTGTCCATGTGAGGTCTTTCAGTATCTATCACCATCCATTTTATGGCTTTTCTGAATGAGATTGTTCATATAATGCTCAGTTGGCGACAGTTTTACAACATGAACGACAACTCCTTGTGAGCTGAGTTGAGACTGTCACAAGTCATTTCACATGGAGCGATATGGAAAGTAGATGGGAGACATGTTCATTGTAGAAGTTGTGGCTGGAATTGAACCCAATTCTGAGTCACCAAGCTGTACAGCCCGCACCACAAAATCAATTATGAAATAGCAATCAAGATTATACAGTTCTGATGTAACTGTTCTAATTATTCCCACAGAACCTGCAAAAATCATAGAAAAAACTGAGCAATTCACAGTGACTGCAGGAAACCCAGCAATTTTGGAGTGTACTGTAGCCGGTACACCAGAATTAAGTGTTGCATGGTTCAAAAATGGAGAGCAACTGGAATCAGTTGGAAAATATAAAATGAGTTTTGCAAATAAAGTGGCAAGTCTAAAAATTCGGTCTGCTGAAATGGATGACACTGCTGACTATACTGTGAAAGTCCAGAATGAATTTGGATCTGACAGCTGCAGTATTTCTTTGACAGTGTTAGGTCAGTGATTAATTTGTGTTGATGGCTTTAATCTCCATTAATCAATATTTAAAACAAAACAAATATTGTCACAAATTTTAAAATAATGAACAAATTTTTGAATTAATATCTTTTCTCCCTTGCACTGGACAGAACAAATAATTGCTCCATTGTTTACAAGAAAATTAAAGGAAACCAGCAGTACTTTAGGATCTTTTGTACAAATGGAGTGCAAAATTGCTGGTTCTATTCCAATGGACATCTCGTGGTATAAAGATGGCAATGAAATATCAGCCAGTAACAAATACAAAATGGTATTTCAAGACAACATGCTGTCTTTGGAGGTCTTTGAGTTAGACGTTTCAGATGGTGGAAGATACTCTTGTAGAGCAGCAAATTCGGCAGGAAAGGATGAATGTAGTGCTTTCTTAAGTGTAAAAGGTGTGAACATTTGTTATATTTCCTTCTCATCAATGAATATTACTTTGCTCAGCTAAGTAATTTTTAAATTCTTTCTACAGTAGTCTAAATATACTTATTAAATATGTCTATCTTCAGTTTTTTAATTCATAAAGTTTTGAAGAACATGTTAGCATTTTTCTATAACATTGTCTTCAACCTGATCATGTCTTATGGTTTGTCTATACATGAGTTAATTAAATGTGTTTTTTCCCGTGTGAATTTTAGAGCCTCCAAGCTTTGTCGATAAAATAACATCACGGGATGTTGTACTTGGTTCTACTGTACAGTTTAGGAGTGTAGTGAAAGGAACCACACCATTATCTACAAAATGGCTCAAAGGGGACAGGGAATTGATGCACGGTGTGGCATATTCCATTTGGAGTGAAGGCTCAACATATTTTCTAGAGTTGGTCTCAGCTAAAATATCTGATGCGGGTAGTTACACCTGCCAAGTGAGCAACGATGTTGGTACAGTTGCCTGTTCTGCAGAGTTGTTTGTGAAAGGTGTGAATTTTTAATATTGTTTTACAGTTTTTACCAATTCTGTTTCACGTAAAATTGTTTTGCAAGTCTAGCTAGGTGAAAAGGTCAACACCATCGATTTGTTTTCTTAACAATTGATCAGCTGCAGTGGTATGATTTTACATTGCCAGCTATGGAGAGGGAGCATGCCAATTATCCAGCATCTATTATCCAGACCAGTAAATCTGAGCTGAGAATCGAACTTGATGTTCCCAATTTTGAAACTCCACAGTTTACTCTAAAGTGGACTGTATTGTGATAGTCACTGTCAGGTGAAGCATTGTGGAGTGGTGGAGAATTTGTTCTCCGTTCAAAGACATGTAAAAAATGCCCCTCAATTCAAATTGGTTTGTATGATAAAATGATAAATATGACAATTTTAAGAACTTTCATAGTCTAGACTTCTCCAACCCCAAAGAATTAAATTGGCTATTTTTCATAGAGGCAGCAATAAGAAATGTTGAAAGCATGTGAAAAAAGAAATTATGTTTTCTTTACCATTCGCAGACCTACAGTTGAGTATTAATCAGTTGCATCAAGCTTGTAAATTTTGAGTGTAAATGCATTGTTGATAATTATTTGTATTTGACTGTTAGTTTGAATTGCTTTTGGTTATCTTTTAAATTTATACTGACATTTATGACATTTTGACTTCTAGAACCTCCTAGCTTCATTAAAAAGTTAAATCCGTCCACAATAATAAAGAAAGGAGAC
>NC_063338.1:40179392-40203169 GCF_021869965.1 Rhincodon typus
TAATGCATATTTTAATTTTCTTGAGCAAAGCTTCTATTAGTTTCTACGCTTTGGTTGATTGTGGACTTTAATGTGATTACTTTATAGAACCTCCCAGTTTTAGGCGGAAACTTCAATCTGCTGAGGTAATAAGAAACAGTGGTGTCACCCTTGAATGTGAGGTGGCTGGTACAGCTCCCTTTAAAGTTATGTGGTACAAAGACAATAAACAGATTCGATCTAGTGAAAAATATAAGATGGTCACTGAGAACTATTCAATTAGTCTTCATATGTTGAAGATTGGTCCTTCATTTGTCGGTGAATATAAATGCAGAGTTACTAATGACGTGGGAAGCTGCTCCTGCAGTTGTGGTGTCAGCTTGAAAGGTTAGTTACATTGTGATTGAAAAGCACTTCTACTTGTAATGTTGACATCTTTAGTTACAAAACAGTTCAAAAACATTTGCTATTAAACATTGCTCTTTTATTTTCATGGAAGACATTGGGAAATAATTCATATTTTTCTGCCTATATTTATCTTGAACCAGAGCCCCCTTCATTTATAAAGAAGATTGAAAATATTATAGTGGTTGCTGGAAATCCTGCTACATTTCAATGTCATGTGAAAGGTTCACATCCTTTATCTATAACTTGGATGAAAAATAATGATGACATCAAAGAAGATGATAATCTAGCAATTTCCTTTGAAAACAATATTGCTACCCTGCAAATTAAAGCTGGTGACTCAAAATATAGTGGGAAATATATGTGTCAGGCTAAAAATGATGCAGGAATTGAGAAATGTTTTGCTACATTGATAGTAACAGGTTGGTTGGAATTATTTGTAAATATGATTAACTAACATATTGAAGCCAGTTGCTGCTCAGTTCAAATTTATTGTTTTTGTGAAATTGCAGAATGCATCAGACAATTGTATGTTACTCAGCCCACCATTTTTTCTTAACAGAACCTGCAAAAATTGTTGAGCGAGCAAAGTCACACAGTGTGACTGCGAAAAATCCAGCAAATTTGGAATGTACTGTAGCTGGTACACCAGATCTAAAAGTTAAATGGTTGAAAGACGGAAAGGAGGTTACATCCAGCAGAAATTGCAAATTGAGCTTTGAGAAAAATGTAGCCAGTATAACGATTCTGTCAGTAGAGAAGTCAAGTAGTGGTGAATATACTTTTGAAGTCCAGAATGAATATGGAGTCGACAGCTGCAAAGCTTTCTTGACTGTATTAGGTCAGTATTTATGCTGTGTTAACAGATATGGATGTGAGAAGAAGTGCAGTTAAAGCATGAAATTAGGTTTGGAATTCTAGGCTACTTTTATAGTTTAAGCTTACAGGTTGTGCTCTATATTGTACAGATCAACAAATTGCTCCAACATTTACGAAAAAGTTAAAGGATATGGGCATTGCATTAGGGTCTTCCATGTACATGGAGTGCAAAGTATCTGGCTCTTTTCCAATAAGCATTCATTGGTACAAAGATGGAAACGAAATATCAGATAGCAACAAGTATAAAATATCACAGCAAGATAACTCCTCAACTTTGGAGATGAATCAACTAGAAATCGCAGATGGTGGAATTTATACTTGCAGAGTAACAAATGTAGCAGGAAGTGATAAGTGCAGTGCCACACTTGTTGTGAAAGGTTTGAAATAAAATCTTTGTGTTTTCTCTCCATTTCTTATCATGAAAAGCATCACTTGTATCATACTTTAATCTTAACAGACTTGTGTGAAATAATTGCTTGGAAAGCTTTGTAGTTGGATATTTTACAATGCAAAAGTTGATGAATCTTTATGTGCTCTTCATTGCAACAAATATATTTTTCTTCAATGAATTTTAGAGCCACCAAGATTTATAATAAAACCAAAGTCACAGGAGGTTCCCCCCAATTCTGCAGTGCAGTTCAAGAGTGATGTGAAAGGAACACCTCCCCTGTCTTTCAAATGGTTTAAGGATGACAAGGAGTTAAACTCTGATGCTACGTGTTGCATAATGGCAGAAGGTTCATCCAGTTCTCTACAACTGTATTCAGTAAAACATTCCAGTACAGGATACTATACTTGCCACGTCACCAATGATGTTGGCACAAATACTTGCACAGCAAAGTTATTCGTTACAGGTGTGCAATTTTTACGTGGTGTCGGTATATAGTAACAGTATTATGTTTGTATTTCACTTGTTAATGTCTTTAAGTTGCTGAAAATTCTCAGCATGTACAGGTCTTCTTTCTTGTACTTTGTACTGCTAGTATCTTGTGTTCTTCTAGACATCAAACATATGCGATAACCTTACACCCTTTATCACATCAGTTCTACATTAGCTTCTTATACTCTTCATGATTTCAAGAATGTATTGTCATATACTCTTCATTAACCCAATTCTATTGAATGTTTTTATTGTATGTTACACTAAAATGATCTTAGATTCAGATTTGCCTTTGTAAACATTCTCTTACTGATCCCTGTTCAGTATTATATTGCTTTTCACATGTTTCACAATTGCAATTAATCCAACATGGTATTGTTCTTGGAACCTTACCACTTAATGTCCTCTGTTTTGGTATCCTAGAGCCCCCATCTTTCATTCAGAAGCTGGAGCCATCCAAAGTACTGAAGAAAGGTGAATCGGCACACTTTGAGTGCAAAGTGACAGGCACACCTGAAATCAAGGTTTCATGGTTCAAGAATGACCATGAAATTAGTGCTGATAACAAATACAAAATGCGTTTCGATAAATCTGTTGCAGTTCTTGAGATCATTCATGCTGATCTGGAAGATAGCGGTGATTACATTTGTGAAGCTCAAAATGAAGCTGGCAGTGCAAGTTGCAATGTTGCTTTTACTGTCAAAGGTACGTAGCTTTCATCAAGTGCTTAAAAAGCATTCTAAAGCAAGTATCTTTTCATCATGACTGCATAAATGAGACGAATTATAATCTTCCTACAGAGCCTCCAGTTTTCGTTAAAACACTTGAGACAATTAATGCCATAAAAGGCTCTGATGTCGTACAGCAGTGTGAAATCAGCGGTACATCTCCTTTTGAAATCACCTGGTATAAAGACAAAAGGCAAATCCGAGCAAGTAAAAAGTACAAAATTACTTATGAAAACCATGTAGCAAGTATTCATATTCTGAAAGTTGAGACACCAGATATAGGCGAATACATGTGTGTCGTCAAGAACGATGTGGGAGGTGACACTTGCATTGGCACATTAAATCTAAAAGGTTTGTAAACTTTCCAAATTTAAATTATCCTACTCTGACAATTTTTGGAAAAGAACTTTTCAGTTTGTGTCTCACAAGTAAAGAATATCTATTTAATTCTCCAGAGCCGCCAGTATTTGTGAAGAAACTTTCAAACATTTCTTCTGTCCTTGGAGAGTCTATAACTTTACAAGCTACCATTAAAGGCTCAGAACCAATTCATGTAACATGGATCAAGGAAAAGGAAGAAGTGAAAGTTGATGAGTATATGACAACTAGCTACGAACAAAATACTGTTACTTTGCATATTGCAAAAATGGAAGCAGTTCATGCTGGAAAGTATGTTTGTCAAATTAAAAATGATGCTGGAATGCAAGAATGCATTGCTACAGTATCACTTCTGGGTTAGTGCCTGACGTCAGGTTTTTTTTGTTATTTCTAGAATTTGGTTTATATTTAAGAGCATTGCTCGATATTATTTTAATTTTATTATGTTTATCAAGAGCTTTTTTTATAAAAAGACTTTCTTTCAATTTAGAACCTGCCACAATTGTGGAAAAAGCGGAATCTGTCAGTGTAAATGCAGGAGATCCAGCAACTTTGGAATGCATTGTTAGAGGCTCTCCAGAACTCAGAGTGAAATGGCTGAAAGATGGTCATGAGCTAGCATCTGGCAGAAAGTATCAGATCAGTTTTATAAATGGAATTTCCAACCTAAAGATTCTGTCTGCAGAAAAGGCCGACAGTGGTCAATATACTTTTGAAGTGCAGAATAATGTTGGTAGTAGCAGCTGCAAAGCATCAGTCAGCGTCCTAGGTATGGTTTAGCCCTTTTTCTGTTTGATACTTTTTCAGGATTTCTTAACTGCCTGTGGACAAATCTTTTTTCTAATTATGGCTTATTGGTGTAACTCAAACAGATCGAATTATTCCTCCGAAATTTACAAGAAAATTAAAGAAAGTGAATGGTATCCTGGCCTCTCCCATCCAGATGGAGTGCAAAGTGTCTGGATCACCTCCTATTGCTTTGGCTTGGTTCAAAGACAGACAGGAGATTGTACATGGAGCAAAATATCAACTCACATTTGGAGATAATACATGTGGTTTGAAAATAAGTACTTTGGAACTGTCAGATGCTGGTAATTATACATGTAAAGCAACAAATGCTGCAGGAAGCGATGAATGCAGTGGTGTCTTGACTGTGAAAGGTCAGTTTTGTTCTCAGCGAAGTTTTTGGTATTTTTCTCACTCTTTATTATCACAATGCAGATTTTTTAAGAATCTGAAAACCTGGGTATTTTATAAACAATGTAGCCACAAGAGTAAAACTTAAATCAAATGAAATATACTGTTCAAAAATCAGACGTGAAGCTAATACGCTCTGTCTTAAATAGTCAGTTATATGCAAGATACTAAAAGGATAAAGAACTTTTAATCTAAACCAATATCTTCAATCATATTCAGAGATAGTGGGAACTGCCGATGCTGGAGAATCTGAGATAATTTGTTGGAAAATTTTCTGAAGAAGGGTCCAGACCTGAAACGTCAGCTTTTCTGCTCTTCTGATGCTGCTTGGCCTGCTGTGTTCATCCAGCTCTACACCTTGTTATCTTCAATCATATTACCTTCTATACTCCATGGATGTAGAAGATTAACCACGTGATCTGAGTACTTACCCAGGCCGACATATCTTCAGCTTTCTGTTCACTTCCCGTAAGGTTGTCTCTTCAAATATTCTTAAACCTCTCCAGCCTTTGGAGATTCCCCAATAAACATAGGCACCTCCATGTCTTAAGTCTAGCCAATTCAGGTCAGAAAACTCTTGCTTCTAATATTATTTAACTCTGGAACCTTATATCTAAAATATGATCTCTCTCTTTCAGTCTCTCCCATCTTTCTTTAATCACATTGCCATATGACTCTGCCTTCTTTGCCTGCTGATTTTGTCTCCCCTTGATAAAATATTTCATATGACTCTCAGTCTTTCTTGGACAAACTTCTGTCAAGTTTACCAGCTTAGATTTTGCACCATTACCCTGTTATGCCCATTCATCAGTCTCCCCATACAATCCCCCCATTTGGTCCTTTGGCAGTGTTTGGCTCAAGGAACCCATGCTGTAGAAGCCTCTGTCTGTGGCTGACACAGAAGCCCTCAGGGTCCCTAAATTTCAGATTCTACTAAAGGCTTATGCCTCTGATGATCATATATTGGATCTATTTGCCTCTGCTAGGACTGGACAGATGCTAGCAACTGAAGCAAAATAAACCAAACTATTCCTACATTATTTTGAGGTCTCACACTAGTTTCTCCCAACCAGCTTTGACATTCCTTAGTGATGCTGCTTCAGCTTTCTTTACAACTTCGGCCACATACTTACTCCTCTTTCCTCCAAATTTTGCGTGGAAGGCAAATCAATGCATCGCCACTTTTGAATGCACCACCAAATCACGGGAGATAATATGATCTGGGGTGGCTTTGTACATTCAGCCCCTGTTCCAGGTATCCTCCCACAAGATATGAGTTGGATTTTCTTGACCTGATTCTTGATGCACCCCGTTTCCTGATGGAGTGTAACAAGTCCAATGGGTTATCGAACCCTGCATTGATGTTATCGAAATGTTCTGATAGTGAGCACGTTGGATAAGTGAACTGGTTTATGTACTGCTCAAACTCGTCTCAAATATCTGTTTTTAGCATGAAGATTGACTTTTTCTGGTTAAATGGCATTAAAAACTTCTGGAATATGGTGACATGTACCTGCCTTTAACTAAGTAGGCTACTGGGTTAGTTCCATATTGACTGGCATTGCCTCCATCCTGCAGTTGCCTGTGGTATTAAATCCACATTTTTCCTCCTCATTTGGAGGATGTGAGAACACTATTGTGGAGCTCCTGGTGTGCTACACCCTTTCAATTTGGTACTTTGTATTTACCACATATGGGAGCGTACTGTGGTGCCTAACACTGTATCCATCCCTAATGTCCCCTACGCTGTTTTTCCTAGAGGCCTCTCCAGATGGGGTGTTGTCAGTGAGCAATTATATAAGCTGGTGCCATTCCCAAAATTTTCCTCCATCTAAAATACAATCAGAATTATCAAATATACATGTACTGACCCTTGAGTTGGTACATAAGTTGCTCATTTAAGTCAAAGCTGTCCTTCTGTTGTCTATTTTTGCACCCCACTCCCATTAGATTGTTCCATTTATGAGCCCCAGAGTGGTAATGCTACGACTGTAATGTTCAACACCACAAGTACAAATGGTGTACTCATGGTGTACATTTTTATACAGAGTCATAGCTCTCTTTATCAGCACAAATCCCTTTCGAGGCCCATCTGTCTGGGCAGAGCAGGGGCTCTCTCCTGGAGTAGTCATGGTGAATAGTCTATTTCGATGTTCCACTTGTGCTCGGGTGACTGGAAGCTCTCCATTCTTGTTGCCTTGCTCATCCTGCCATTTGAACCCAATGACTTTGGAGGTCACCCTCTCCTCACCATTCTCCTTGCAGTCTACCTGTCAGGTACACATAGTTATATTTTCACACTCAGAATGCCCAATCCTGACCTGATTCCAGTGCCATCTCTGTTACATGGCCACACCACCTTCCTATTGGTATCTGCACGGGCATTCGATGCAAGGGTAGTTATTCACAGTCATTGCAATCAGTTGTTGTACAGTCGCCCTATCTCTGGTTCTGATCGGCTTGGAAGGGATTTCTTCTTAGGGGCTTATAACCTCAATCTTGTCATGTGTCACCCTTGTAAAATATACCAAGCACTTTCCTTCAATGAAGACAAATGCTCATTGGTCTACCCTGTGATCATCTGGAAAGTAGAAAATATTGGGCTACTCCCTGGTTACTGGGTTCCCAGTTATTTAATTCTATCCTTACTCCTTGTTACTCCTGTAACTGTGATTATGATCTTCTGATGGACTTTATTTTTAACTGAAACAACCTCCTTTGTTATTCCTGGTGCTTGTATGAGGTTCCCAATTATCTTTCCATGTTGTATTTATCCTTCCCTGAAGTAATGTATAACCTTGTCTGCTCCAGGCAGTCATGCACTACTCCAAATACATTCCTATAATCTGTGTCTCTGTTGGTTTTCTTCTCTGATGTTTTAGGGATTGGAAAGTGCAACACATCTATGAACTGGCTTTAATTAGTTTCTATAAACATTATCTGTGACCAAACAATGTTCAGGGTAATCAGTTTGTTTAAAGTGCATATTGTTTGCCCTCACACAGTCATCTTTTCCTATCAGAAATCTGTGGGTCTCAGGGTTTCCTGGGCGACTGCGTTCCCTGGGAGATGAAGACATTTGAATTGCTTTTTTTTTAACTTTGGCATGGAACTTCCTTCATAGATGTGGCAATGTGTTTTGTTTTTAAAGTCACACTGTCATTCTTATCAAGTAAGATGAATCTTTGAATTTGGTTATTTTCCCTAGCCCTGTAACCTCTTTCACAGGATCTTAGATTGATCATCCAGTATTTTCAAACTCCTCAATTACGTTTCTTTTTTGCATTTAAATCACCTACAAATGTTTGTTTCTAAGTTTGGATTAACAACATCCAAAACATCCCCCTCTAGTCTTTTAAGAACTGTGGCAGGAACCAGATTCTTCAACTTTGCAGTACCCTTTTTAATCCCAGGATCTATCCAATCAAACACTGAGCTAGTTACAATTTTGCCAAACATTTAAAATAAAGCACATTTCCCCTTTAAACCAAATTATAAAGTTACGAATTTCACATACACTAAAAGTAATCCAGTATATACACAGCAAAGAGTAGCACATATTTTTTACAGAAAGGAAAACAGAAGTAAGTCAATTATGTCACTGATCCCAATTCATTTTTCTTTAAATGTCTTTCAACTGTAATTAAAATCTGAAGAACAATAAATCTCATACCAGGCAAATCTCAAGACATTCTGCAGCAGCCTATAGTTTGTATAATCCCTCAAATCCTCATTTTTATAATGACTTAATTTAGTTTCCTGTTCTTTAATCTACACGCATTTAATGCAGTTTTGCTCACAGATGCTTCATACACATTAATATTTAATTCAACAACTTCCCAAACTCTCAAAGAGATCAAACAACAAAATGAGCTTACACACACGAGTTGGATTGCCTTTTCTCCTTTTACAGCAATGTTCTAGCTACAGTGGTACTTCCAATGTAATTTCTATTAATCATGTTCTAAACCTTGTTTCTGACCCTCAGCTTGCTTCTAGATGTTTCATTAATTTGTTTCTGCATTTGTGTATATTTGTGGATTTGCATTTACCAATAGATACTTGCACTGATTGAGAATTGTTTACCAAACAGAAAATGGAAATAAATGGGTCATTCTCAGATTGGCAAGCTGTGGCTAGTAAGGAACTACGACATTACAGGCTGGGTGCCCAGTTATTGTGGGGTGCCCAAAATCTATGTCAATGGTTTAGATGTGGGGACCAAATGTAATATCTCCAAGTTTGCTGATAACACAAAATTAGGTGGGAATGTGAGTTGTGAGGAAGATGAAAAGAGACATAAAGGGTATTTGGACAGTTAAGGGGCTGGGCAAAAACATGACCAATGGAATAGAATGTCAAAAACTATGAAATTAAGCACTTTGATAGGAGAAACACAAATTATGGAAGGTGTTGATATGCAAGGAGCGTGGGAGTTTTTGTTCATAAGCCACTGAATGTATGCTCAGTAATTAGGAAGATAAATGATATGATTCATCAGATTAATCATTGGAAGAGTGGGATATATGTTTGAGGAGAGATTGAGGATACAGGGCCTATATTCATCAGTGTTGAGAAGAATGAAATGTGATCTCATTAAAGCACACAAAATTCTTACAGACCAAACAGGATAGATGAAGGAAGAACATTTTCTCTGGTTGTGTGTGGTGGGGCAGGGATCCAGAACCACTGGACATAAGTTTTAGAATTAAAGGTAGGCCATTTGGAATATGCTGAGAAAGAATTTCTTCACTCAGAGGGTGGCAAATATTTAAAATTCTCTTCCCAGACGTCTGTGAAAGCTCAGTCATTAGATATAGTCAAAACAGAAATTGATAGATGTCTGGAAAGGAAAGGTATTAAGAGATATATGAATAATGCAGGAAGAACAGCAAAGTTTGAGTTGAATGACAGATCAGGCTCCTATTTCAATGTTCCTGTAACTGGATGTATGAATTTGCCAGGCTTCTTGCAGAGGGGCAGAGACACCAATATTGATGTCCAAGACCTTAGACAGAAAATGGAAAGAAATTAACCAGAACTCTAGCTGTCACTTTTGAAAAACATCAGTTTAGATGTTAGGTGAGGAAAAGGTCAAGCCTTGGTCATTGCCTTGAACAAATGATCAAATTGCTGGTGACAGCCTTTCTGGCTTCTGCATGAAGAATGATCTCTTGATTGAGGGACTAGACTGTTGCCATTATGTGTGGATTAGCATGGGCCATTGCCGTCAGGAAGAAAGGTGACAGAGGGGTAAAAATTGTGAGCAAAGAGAAAAACTGATTTTGTTTTGTAACAAAAATCATGGTCTTTACATTTAAATTTCTGATAAATTTATTGCTTAATGTTACATTGTACTATTTTTCTTTGAACTTTTTAGAACCACCTTCATTTATTAGCAAACCTGATTCTCAGGAAGTTTCACCTGGTTCAAATGTGAAATTTACAAGCATTGTTACTGGAACAGATCCATTAAAAGTATCATGGTTTAAAGGTACTACTGAACTGGTAGCAGGAAGGCAATGTCATATTTCTTTAAGAGACTCAACAGCAGTATTAGAACTACTAAATGTGGAATCTTCCCAAAGTGGAGACTATATCTGCCAAGTCAGTAATGAAGCTGGCAAAGTTTCTTGTACAACAAAATTGTTTGTGAAAGGTTCGTAAAACACAAATTTAAAGAAATAAATTCAATATTTTGCTTGTGTTGGCCTTTTTGAGAACTGTTTTCATCTGTGTCTTTACCAGAACCAGCAGTATTCCAGAAGAAGTTGAAAGATTCCAGTGTTGTACTGGGGAAGTCAGTTTGTCTAGACTGCACGTACACTGGTACCCCAGAAATCAAAGTCACCTGGAAGAAAAATGGATTAGC
Organism: Rhincodon typus; assembly: GCF_021869965.1. Lineage (NCBI taxonomy): Eukaryota > Metazoa > Chordata > Chondrichthyes > Orectolobiformes > Rhincodontidae > Rhincodon > Rhincodon typus. The sequence goes on from NC_063338.1 coordinate 40,189,711, forward strand.
TATATTCCAGTCAGACAAACATATTTTAACTACTACTGAAACATCTTGTATTTTGGAGATTCTCAACTGTACTAGAGATGATGATGCAAAATACTCTTGTGAGGTAGAAAATGATGCTGGGATGGACACTTGTCATGCTGAAGTGAAAGTATTAGGTTTGTTAAATTCACTGATTTCTATTAGTCACTGACTTTACATCAATATTCTGTTACTTTCTTAATACATATATATAATATGCATAATCTTTCATTGTTGATATCTTGCTTTTATCTCAGAACCACCAACGTTTGTCCAACATTTAGAGCCTCTGGAAATAACATTAGGAGATCCAGGATTTTTCGAATGCAGACTTGCTGGAACACCTGAAATTAAAGTGTCTTGGTACAAAGGAGACACGAAACTGAGAGCCACCCCTAATTGTAAAATAGAGTTTGTGAACAATATTGCAAGACTGGAATTGAAGAAAACAACTTTGAGTGACAGTGGAGAATTTATATGCAAAGCTGAAAATAAAATAGGGACCTGCTCATCAAAGGCCATGCTCACCATCCAAGGTGACTTTACTTAACGGATTCATTTGATATCTGTTCTTGGCAGATTGGCATATGTCTGCATTTTATACATTTTCTGTTTGAACATTTTAACTACATTGTGGTTGTAAAGAAAACCTATATGATTACTGTGTGATTAACATACCCTTTAATTGTCTGTTTTACAGAACGTAAAATTGCACCTTCTTTCACAAGGAAAATGCAGGGAATGGAAGGAACTCTCCATCTTCCAGTGACATTTGAATGTCATATTTCTGGTTCAACACCTATTGAAACTACTTGGTTTAAAGATGGTGTAAAACTAACTAGTGATGAAAATGTACTTATATCCTTCATAGGGAATGTAGCAACTCTTAAAATTCTTAAAGCTGAGATGCATCATGCTGGTGAATACACTTGCAAAGCTACCAACATGGTTGGAGATGCTTCTTGCAGTTCAAGACTAACTCTGAAAGGTTTGTTGAGTAAAATATTTATTAATTATCTTCTACTTTTTGTCTTTATCTTACATCTTCATTTTATAGTGTTTAAACTTGAATATCTACTTCTTTTAACTATCATTACTAGACACAATTACCTTACATTTAATAATATGACGACAGAAAATAATTCTTTCTTGTTATTATTTTTAGAGGCGAGGGTTGCCCCTGTGTTTGACAAAAAATTAGAGCCCATCAAAGTTATCACTGGGCAAAGTGTAGAACTTGAGTGCCATGTAACTGGCTCTTCTCCAATTAAAGTTATTTGGCTGAAGGATGGCAAAGAGATTCGTTCAAATATGAATTATAAGATATCTTTTGTGGAAAATACACCTCACTTGACAATTCTAAAAGCAGACAAAGGAGACTCTTGTCAGTACATTTGTGAGGCTAGCAATGATCTTGGAAGGGACTCAACGCAAACACAAGTGACTGTAAAAGGTATTTCTTAATAACAGCCATTGTTCTGTTTCTCGCAGCTCAGAAATCCAGGCCAGGCTTTATTCATTAGGTGGAAGAATATTGCTTTTTTTCGTTTTATTTCTTCATTATGATTATTTTTTCTGATGATTTACTCAGTTTTAGTTACATTATGGATCTGAGATTGTCCTCTTACAGGCAATTACTTAGAAAACAAATTGAAACTGTGAAAAGTAACATTAAACGTGATGAAAATCTTTTCAATCCGTATTAATGGTTCTTAATTTTCACAAACTTCCACCATCCATCATCCATCTTCAAAAATATTTTGAGGTTTTCGGTTTTTAAGAGATTCCACTTGGTGCAGTGTAACTTCACTGAAGTAATGAAGAAATATATCTGACATTTGTAACATTGATTCATTTTGTTGTGCCTATCTGTTTACAGATCGTAAAATTCCACCAAGCTTTACTAAAAGACCTCTTGAACAAATACAGGATGCAGAAGGAAAAGCTATAAAACTTGAAGGTCGAGTATCTGGTTCACAACCAATATCTGTAACCTGGTTCAAAGATGATCAAGAGATCCTACAAACTGAAAATTATGAATTGTCTTTTAAAAATAATGTAGTAACACTGAACATTAAGAAAGCACATCTCACTGATTCTGCTGTTTATACATGTAAAGCATCCAATGAAGCAGGAACTGCAATATTTACTGTGTCGGTACTGATCACAGGTTAGTGGTGAAGCCAATTTTTATTTATATAACATTGCTTAGTAACTGCATGCAGAAACTAATGTTGGCAAATGCTGCTATTGCTTATTTAGTGAAATATATTGGTAACTCTTTAAAGCTGACTTGACATTCTTTTTTATTCTTAGGTCTAGCTGGCATTGTAAAACCTGACATGTTGTCAGTTTTTAATCAACATTTCATTTAGATCTTATCCTCCTAGCAATGCTCTCTTATGGAAAATATGTAAACGCTGTTGAATGTCAACTAAAACTTAAATACAAGCTGCTTTGGATGGTTTTAACATTTTGCTAAGTTCTGAGGCTGCAAGTTTGGAAGATTAGCTTGGCTACATCTTTTCCTGCCTGCTGCCGTGATAATGTTGAACTCTGACTAAAGTGGTATGAGTTCAAATCTCACTCAACAGTAATTCAGTCTCTTTTGTTTTGTCTTTGCACAAGTTTTTCCTTTTCTTAGACAGGTCCCTGGATGAAACATTATGTTGTATGAAGGTGCTAAACACCTCCAAAAGAAATATTTCCCAACATCAACGCTTACGTTGTTGGCAAATTATAAGGTGCCATTCATAATATCTGTGAAGTAGTCTCTGACACAAACTGCTAAACTCTCCCAGATGAAAGAGGAAATTTGATGATGGGAAGCAACAGTGGGTAACCTCAAAGGGAGAGGGGCTATGCACTGTATAAACTAAATGGTTCAAGCAATCTTTGATCTTATGTTTGATGCGGGTGCATTTTCCATTTTAGATACTGATATGTATTTTGTTGTTTTAGAGTTTATAGCGCCTCCTGTCTGGGACATACCTCTTAAACCAATGACAATAACCGAAGGAGAATCTTTGCAGTTTAGCTGCCATGTCCATGGATCTAAGCCAATTAAGATACAGTGGTTTAAAGACAGAAAAGAAATGAAGCCATCTGAAAGATTGAATTTCACCTTCAAGGATGGTACAGCTGCCCTAGAATGTAAAACATGCACTAAAACAGATAGCGGTGACTACCTATGTAAAGCTACAAATGAAGCTGGAAGTGTTTTTTGCAAAGCCAAACTAACAGTCCAAGGTATGGGATTGTTGTGAAATAGGTTATCGTAGTCAGCATATTAAGGCTAAAAGCTCTTATTAATCATACTTTGTAAAGCGTATCCAACTTCTTCAGTCTCACAGCATGAAGGAAAAGTTCATGCAGTTTTGAGCTCCTTGAAATATTAAAGCCATATTAATAGTGTCAAAGCCAGGCTCTTGCATTGATCAAATATGCCTACATTGCGAATAGTAATTGTTTGCTGGTCAAAAATTCTAAAGATGTTTTGACAGATCTTACAACCTCTTGACTCAGACCTCTTGTTGAGCTAGGCATGGAACATTTTTTTAAAAGAAGAGAACATGGCTTCTTACTTTTGAATTCTTAAACAAAGAATTAAACAAGAAGCATAGTTCTGGTTCATATTTTAGCACTTACAGTTTCATATTGAATTAATTATATTTTTCCCATTCTGAAAATATAATTAAACTCTTCTTTGTTGCCATAATATTTATTGTCGCTATGGTGTTTCAAATGCTGCCAAAAGCTCTTCATTTGATATTTTATTTCCAGTGTCTTTGACCGCAGTGTTAAATATGATTTTGTTAAATAAGAATGTGGTACAAAAGTTATGCTATTTTTAAACAGACAAACATAATTTGAACATGTACCTTTTTTTATTAGCTAACAGGATGAGGGCATCACTGGCTAGGCCAGCATTTATTGCCCAGAGGGCAGTTCAGTGTCAACTACATCGCTGTGGGTCTGGAGTCACACGTAGGCCAGACCAAGTCAGGATAGCAGTTTTCTTCCCTAAAGGACATTAGTGAACTAGATGGGTTTTTTTCCAACAATGGGTTCATGGTCATCATTAGTTTCTTAATTCCAGATATTTTATTGAATTCAAATCCCACCATTTGCTGCGATAGGATTTGAACCTTAGTCCCCAGATTTGGATCTCCAGATTAACAGTCCAGCGACAATACCTCTAGGCCATCACCTCCCTGGTGGCTGTTTGTAAATTTTTCGTAGGACCATGCATGGGATGTGTTAGAGTAGTTTTCCATATTGCCAAAGAAATATCTTACAGTTATCTGTTCTGAATTGTTAATGCTTATCATGTATATTTGTCAGAACATCATGAAAGTTTAATTCAAAAACTTCACATATATCCTGGCCATCCCTAGATGAACAAACAAAATAAAAGCATTCCATCTTCATGTAGCTTAGGTCATCCACCAAGTGATGTTGAATTAGATGAAATATAAAATCAAACCTCCTACAACCTCCATGTTTAGCAAATTTAAGCAATATCAAAGGAAAATCACACCAAATACATCACACTCTGCACAAACTTTGCATCATTGTGATTGCTAAATTTATGAGTTATTTAGTACTGCACTAAACTACAAAGTATTCAATGCAATTTCTTGTTCAAATATTGATGGCATTGGTGTAACGTAGAATCCTGCACCTAAATTCAGATTCAAACCTGTCCTGACTGCAGAGTTAAATGGAAGGAACTGGGTCCTGCTGCTCCTTTGCAGGCTCAGGTCAGACTCGGTTTCATTGTACATTGTACAGACTCAGTACATTGCACAAAGTTGAAACTGCATTGAGGTAAGGTCAGATTTCTACTGTAATGTATCCTGAAGTGCCTGGCCAGAATATAAAATAATCTTTGTGATTGTAGTTGCTTTAAATGTTAGTTTAAAAAATCCAATTATGTACACATTGTTTACTCATTTGTATGCTCAGCTTGTTTCCTAGTAAGAATGTTGACATTGAAAACTAAAGCTACAATGTAACATTCTTTTAACTTGTTCTGGTTTAGAAAAAGCTGTAGCAAAGAAAGTGGTTTCTCCACCAAAGACAGACAAGATCTTCTTCATTGAGAAACCAAAGAGTGTGAAAATAACAGAAAGTAAGTGCAGCATGGATATTTCTTCTCATGCATTCTGATTATTAGGATGAAACATTTCTGAAGTATGTAAAAATTGTCAAAGCAAAAAATTACTAAATAATTACAACGCCCAAACTATTGACTGTTGGCTAGAAGGTATTACGGTTTAAATTTTAGCCTGAAAGTAGATTAATTTTCATTCAAGGGGGAAAAACATGTAATCATACCCATTATCTCAATCAGGGCACCTCGGCCAGTAGGGGTCTTGAGCAAGGTGGGAGGGGCTGATGGTCTCTGGACTGAGATGAGTGAAGAGAGGAGGTGAAATCTGTGAAATTCATGACCACAATTAGGCTTTGGAGGCCAAGTCCCTGAATATATTGAAGAAAGAAATAGATGTCTGGACACTGAAATTGAGAGTGGGAATATGATGTTGACAGTCAGCTTCAGTCTCAGAGCAGACTCCATGGGCTAAATGGCTTACTCCTCCTCCCAGTTTCTATGTTTCTAAGTCGCAAATGGAATGCCTAAAGCCTCCCACCTCACAGCAATAACATGCAGGGGCCAGGCTAAGCATGCTTTGGGTAAAATGTCTGCCCCTTAGACGGAAGAAGGGGTGGCATCTTGTGGGTGACATGCTGGAGTGGGTTGCCCTGCTTGCTCTTAGGACACCTCCATGATTAACATGCTCCCGAATTCCTTACAGCCACTTCAAAGTAGCCCTTTGAAAAATGGCCTTTAAATTCTGGGCTGCCTTCCACTGCCCAGCATTTTATGGGACTGCACTTAGATTGATGTGTCTGAATGCTCCTTGACTGGGCAGGGTAAGGACCTTATTTCTTTAAGTTTGAGGGCATGTGGCTCAGGGAACCATACCGCTGCACCCACCGCTCCCCCCCACCCCGCCTCCCTGCACCAAATACACATGCTGCAGGGGGTCTGCAAAATTCAGCTACCTGAGTTGTCTATGTTTCTCATCACCTAGTACATTAAATAAAGTGGATATCATTTCTCAATTACATAGGGAAACAAAGCCTGAGCTAGTGAATTGTAGCTATGAAGAGAGATTGGGGAGTTTGGGGTTGTTTTCTTGGAACAGAGAAGGCTGAGGGGTAACATACAGTATGGAAACAGACCCTTCAGTCCAATTCATCCCCACCAAGCAGACATCCTAATCTATTTCCATTTACCAGCATTTCGCCAATATCCCTCTAAACCTTTCTTATTAATATGCCCATCCAGATGCCTTTTAAATGTTGTAATTGTACTCACCTGCACCACTTCCACTGGCAGCTCATTCTATACACACACTGCCGTCTGCGTGAAGAAGTTACCCCTCATTTCCCTTTTCAATCTTTCCCCTCTCACCTTAAACCTATGCCCTCTAGTTTTGGACTCCCCCACATTAGAAAAAAGACCTTGTCTATTCATCCTGTCCTTGCCTCTCATGTTTCTATAAACCTCTATAAGGTCAGCCCTCAGCCTCTGATGCTGCAGGGAAAAAAGCCCCGGCCTATTCAGCCCCTCCCTCCAGTCCTGGCAACGTCCTTGTAAGTCTTTGCTGCACCCTGTCAAGTTTAACAACATCTTTCCTATTGAAGCGTGGCCAGAATTGTACATGTGATTGATGTGTACAAAATTGTGAGAGGTAGAGATAGAGCAGACAGAAGAAATTGTTTCTCTTAGCAGAGAGTTGCAAAGCCAGGGTTCTTTGATTCAAACTAAGTGGCAGAAGGAATAGAGAGGTTGTGATGAAAAACGTTTTTATGCAGATGGTAGTAGATGTCTGGAATTTGCTGCCTGAGTTGGTGATGGAGGCAGAGACCCTAAACTCTTCTTAAAAAATACCTGGGTTTGCAAGTGTCTTTGGGTTGGCATGGACAAGATCAGCTGAATGGCTCCTTTCTGTCCTGTATTATTTCTGTGGTTCCAAAGAATTTCATCATAAATATTTGACAGGAAAAATTAAGAGCACAAATTTTGAAGATGTTAGCACTGATCTTAATTACTTTGTACAATTTGTGTTTCAGAGAGTATTGCAACGTTCACTGCAAAGGTAGGTGGTGACCCAATCCCGAATGTTAAATGGATGAAAGGAAAATGGAGGCAAATAAACCATGGTGGCCGAATTATTGTGCAGCAAAAAGGACAAGAGGCCAAATTGGAAATCAAAGATACAGTAAAAACTGACTCTGGACAGTACAGATGTGTGGCATCTAACAAATTTGGTGAAATTGAAAGTAGTGTTAATTTGGAAATTGAGGAGAAGAAAGAAATTATTGTTGAAACCGACTTCAGAGCTAAACTGAAGAAGTAAGTATGTTATATTCGGTGCGATTGTTAAATTTCTGATTCATAATAAGAATGAAGTGATTATACTCAAATTAGTGTTTGTCATTTTACGATTATTTGTCCTGTTTATCAGAAAAACATAGTGAATATTTCCAAAGTTTAATTTATTACAATCTCTTTTGCGGGTAACAGCAGTATTATCTTTGATTAGTTATTCCTTTTTATAGAATGATAAAATAAATACATTTTACATAGTATGTAATATTTATTTTTGGTCCATCAGTTTATCTATTTGATTTAATATAAGTTTAATTTCAAATGTAGTAATAATGCATTAATATTTAACATTTATTTTATAAAGAACACCTTCCAAACAAAAAGAAGAAGAGGCAGACAAGGATATTGACATTGTGGAACTGCTAAGGAATGTTGATCCTAAAGAATATGAAAAGTATGCCCGCATGTATGGAATTACTGATTTCCGTGGTCTACTTCAAGCCATTGAACAACTGAAAGCCAGCAAAGCAGAAGAAGAAACTCACAGATTTGTGAGTTAATTTCCGATCATTTATCTGAGCATTAATACTGTGGAGTATACCATCATTTTCATACCAAATAAAAATCTTGCATGGTTTTTTTATGTTACAACTTTCAATTTGTTGTTGCTTTCTAAGGAGTTGGAAGAACGTGAACGAGGTCCTGAAGAAGAGGAATTTAATGAACTGATCCAGTATATCCAGCAAAGAATAGAAAAAGTTGAGGTAGGATCTGCAATATAATTGATGAATATTGACCTCATGTTTTATTCAGTGTGGTATTTTGGAGCATTTTGTTTGAAATGAATACTTAAAAATAAAATTTGATCTCTGCAGCCTATTGAATTAACCAAGGACATTGAAGACCAACTTGTACGTACAAATGCGGATGCTGTGTTTGAATGTGTGATAAAGATAAACTATCCTGAAATCAAACTTTCTTGGTACAAAGGAACTGAAAAATTAGAATCAAATGACAAGTATGAAATTAGCATTGATGGTGACATTCACTGCTTAAAGATCAAAAATTGCACACTGCAAGATCAAGGCAACTTCCGCATTGTCTGTGGCCCACATATTTCCAGTGCTAAGCTGACTGTTGTCGGTAAGCAGAGTTTGTGTTCTTTTAATTCTGAATGTATTTACCTTTCTTTTGTCTCATCTAACTTCATTGCATCGGTTTGTGTTCTCCAGAGCCCATAGTTGAACAGCACCTTGAAAATCTTTCTGGTAAGGAAGGCCATATTTGCATCATGGTTTGCCAGTTTTCCTTACCCAACCTGAAAACTGAGTGGTTTAGGAATGGTCGAAGGATTGAGGGACAAGGCAGATATTCCGTAGACGTTGCAGATAAATTGCAGAAGGTCACTATTAGTGACTTGAGACCAGAGGATCAAGGCCGATTTACTTGCAAATATGAAGATCTTGAAACATCCGCTGATCTACTTGTTGAAGGTTTGTAGCTTTACCCAAAAAAACTTACTGAATTGTACTTCAATGGTCATTTTTTTGTTCAAGTATTGTATTGTTTCTGCTTTTGTATGTTATAGCGCAACCAATTGAATTCACAAAGACAATCCAGGATATCGTGGTGAAAGAGCATGAGTCTGCTGTATTTGAATGTGAAGTGTCCTTTGATGATGCCATTGTAACCTGGTTTAAGGATACAGTGGTGCTGAAAGAAAGTCCAAAATACAGCTTCAGAAGTGATGGGCGACGACACTTTATGACTATCCATAATGTCACAACAGAAGATGAAGGTACATATAGTATAACAATTAAATGTGTCATCATTTTTATTAGAGTAGACATCTGTATCAGTTGTCTGTTTGCACAGTTGGCACTTGAGTTAACTTTGAGGGGAGAAACAAAGAAGTTACATTTATATGGAATCTTGGTTAGGTCACATTTAGAGTATTGCATTTGTTCATTGCACCATGGTAACAGAATCATGCCTACCTCTAACCCACTCCTGCCTTCCTCACTAACATTTTACCCACAATAGGGAAGGGGTTGTGCAGTCCACTCATCTGTGAGCCAATTAAAGCCCTTAGCAGCAGATTTAATGGTGTTCTCTTTTCATTGCTGGGATTGGTGGCTGACAAGGGAAGGAAGGGAATTAGATTTCCTTTGAGAGCCCCTATGTGCTGAAGTCCCCACAAGGGTCCCGCTACTCATTTCATTTCAGTGTCTCACTGCCCAATCCAACCTGGATATACCAGGATAACCCCAATGAGGTCTTGTACCTTCAAGTCCAGCTCCATAATCCATTTCCATCTGGGACTTGCAGCAGTTCCAACAATGGCCAAAGCTGTAAGTGTCACTGCTGGGAAGAAAGTTGCCTACCATTTAAGTTCCTAGCAGTTCTCTCATGTGAGACATGCTTCTTGATGGGAGTGGAAGGCCCACCTCAAGTCATTTAACACCCGCTAAGTGGTTGCAGGGTACATTTACCAAGCTGGAGCGGACTCATCCCCAACTTTTATGCTAGGGTCAGGGACCCTAATGCCCACCACCTTTAAAATTCAGCCCTATTTATGAATAAGGATAGAGAAACACTGGAGAAGGAACACGGAAAATTTACAAACATGAACTTATAGCTTATCAGTTTAGGAAATAAAAGAGTGCTGGCAAAGGGAAAAGCTGAAAGGTGACCTGGTAGAAATCTTTAAAAATGAGAGCGTTATACAGAATAGATGAAAATAAAATGTTCCAATTATGGGGTAGATAAATCTAGGGACCATAAGTACAAGATAATCACTAATAAGTAGCTCGGGAGAAATATCTTTATTCCACACAGATTATTTAATTTTTTTTTGCTAGAGAGAAATATTTGAGGTAAATAGCATAAACGTATTAAAGGGAAGTCAAAATGAGTAAATGGGGGAGATAAAAGTGGACAGGTATATTGATAAAATGAAATAATACATAGAGGGAGGAGCCTTACCTGGAGCATAGACGCAGGCAAATATCTTGTGCCATGATTGGCCTGTTTCTGTGCTGTGAATACAAGTCGTACCTTCCTAATCTCTGGTCTGACAAACTCTGTGATCTGGCACATTCTTCCAGCGCAAATGCTGCAGTATTTTCATGTTTCCAAAGAACCCGCAGTTCTTCCAGTTTCCAGAATTGCACCAGATGGTAAAGAGATCGTCAACATTCTCTAAAATAAGTGCTTTTCAACTCACTTTATGTCACATGACTCTTTTTAAGCATGTTTAAAAAAAACCTCCCATCCTAACCCTGATGGGTAACCCGTTGTGGTCCAGCAAATTCTATGGTCCAGCAAAGACACTTCCTGAGGCTGTCAGATTGTGGAGGGAAAACTGTACTGTGACAGTGCATTATGTTAATTTCAAGTAAAACATGGGCAAATACAGGAGTATGTAATTGTATTTTCCAGGGGTTTATTCAGTTATTGCTCAACTTGAGCCAAGAGGTGAGGCTAAAAGTACTGCAGAACTTTATGTTTCAAGCCAAGGTAGGTGCAATTATAAATTAATACAGCTTTTAAATAAAACTAAAATATTCCATTTACGATTTTATTAATTTTCACTCATGCTAAAATCTATTCTTTACAGAAATCACCTTGAAGCCCAGGAAACCTGGTGGGTAATCTGTTTACAAAAAACTAATACTCTAGTTCTTGGATTTTCCTCAATATTATCACAATGTATAAGCAGATCTAAGTGTTTTCATCTTCATTAAGTTAAAATACCATAACAGTGCAAAGATGAACAATGGCAAATAACTTTAATTACAAATATTTTTAAACAAGCATTTATTTGTATCTTTTCTTTATTTTAGAGCTATACACACAAGATAAGCTGATGATCAATAATTTAAAATGTGCTCCTAGCATTACAGTTGGTCAATGATGTTAATATTATTATTCAATCTTTTTCATAATATAGTTCAAATATTTAAACCTAAAATACCAGTTACAAATTTCATTTCATTTCTTGTATTAAATTGTTCAATCAAATAGTAGTACAAGGGTGAAAGATGAAAAAATAATTAGCACTCTTTTGTATTGTTTAGATATCCCTGACTATTGGAACTCCTGTGTTAAAACAAAATAATTTATCGATAAGAGAGCAGTTTAAGAATGTATTATCAAAGAGGTCTTCGTTTAATTGGAGAATATATGGATTTTTCTGCCAAAGTAAAATTTTAATCAATTATTGTTTATTGTCAAAACGACATGTTGGATTCTTGAGTATAATTTTCAGCTGAAGATTTGAAGTTCCTTTGTGTCCTCTATCTATTTTTGATCTGTTCAGTAAGCTGCATAAATACAACTTACTTGGAATTATTAGTTATTTACAATTTTTTCTCCTTTCTATATGTTAGGAAAAGAATGGGCAGAAGAAATAGGTAACTTTTTGTCTTTTAATAAGATTTGAAAAGTGATAAACCCTTGATATTACAGCATTCTAAAAGGAATTGAAACGTGAAAATACAAAATACCATGATGCCAGAAATCTGAAATTGAGCCAGATGCTGGAAAAACCACTGGATCTGGCAGTATGTGTGAGGAGAGAAATAGAATTAATTGATCGATTCTTAACAGACAAGGAGAAGCATGGGTTTCAGAAGGGAGTTGAAATCCGTGAAGGTGATGCCAGGTTGGAATTCTAACAGAGATAGCCGGAACTGCAGATGCTGGAGAATCTGAGATATCAAGGTGTACAGCTGGATGAACACAGCAGGCCAAGCAGCATCTAAGGAGCAGGAAAGCTGACGTTTCGGGTCTGGACTCTTCTTCAGAAAAAGAAGGGTCTAGGCCCGAAACGTCAGCTTTCCTGCTCCTCTGATGTTGCTTGGCTTGCTGTGTTCATCCAGCTCTACACCTTGTTATCTCAGATTCTCCAGCATCTGCAGTTCCTACTGTCTCTGAAGCAGGAAATGTCTTCCTTGCTGAGTCAGAGCAGGTTGCAGTTCTTGAATTGTAATGCAGATAAGAGATAGTCTAACACATAAGAAAGTGTGGGGCATCTAGGTAGTTACTTGCCAAATACAGCCATCTCACAGAGGAAAGCAAGAAAATGAGAGTATGATTGTTAGTCATCAGCATGGGGTGAAATATGGGGGGAGAGAAGAGGAGGTCCTGCACATACCCGTACTTGTCCAACAGGTGCAAAGTACTTGATACCCTTGAGGGTAAGGAGAAGGATGCCTGCTACATTACTGACCAAAACACTACATAGTATAAGGCTTTCCAAAGGGGCACAATTGAAATATAATTGTTCAGAAAACTCAATATTTTAGGGGTTAAATAACATCCCCTGCTCTTAAGTGTGAGAGTTATGCAGACTGTGTTGCATAGCTGGTGTCAGGGGAACAAAATGTGCAAATATGATTCAAAAGTAATTTGGGAAGTGATGGAGAAGATCCAATTTGCCAGCATTCATGTTGGAACAGGTGACTTAGAATTACATAATCGATATAACAGAAATCAGGGTCGGCTCTCTGCAGAAGCACTCACCCTGTCTTACTTTCCTGCCCTTTTTGTGTTGGCCTGCAAAATTTTTCCACTTCAGATCAGCATCCAATTCAATTTTAAAAGCCATGCCTGAATCTGCCTTTGCCACATTTCCAGTCAGTGCATTAAAGATCTTAACCATCCATTAGTTACAAAGGATATTTCCCAAGTCACTGTTGTTTCTATTGACCATCACCTTATTTTGGCATCTTCTAGTTTTCAAACTGTTGCCAATGAAAACAATTTCTCCCTGTTTACTCTATCAAATCTCCACTTAATTCTCATTTTTCCATGATAAACAGTCCCAGCTTCTACAATCTATCGACATTGCTATCAATCAAACCATTATTATTACTTTTCTTTCTGCAGTCCAACAGCTTCATAATCTTTCTAAGTTATGGAGTCTGGAACAGGTCACAATATTTCAATTGAGACTGAACCAGTGCTTTATAGGGATGTATTTTCTTTTGTTTCATGGCCCTATTTAAAAAGACCAGTTACCTCTGTGATCCAGCA
>NC_063338.1:40203569-40245483 GCF_021869965.1 Rhincodon typus
GTGTTCATCCAACTCTACACCTTATTATCTCTGGAATTCTAAAATCATCCAATCTGTTTTTGTATTTTGGGGAGGCAGTGGCCTGGTGGTATTATTGCTGGACTGTTACTCCGGAGACTCAGGTAGTGTCCTGGGGACCTGTGTTTGAATCCTGCCATAGCAGATGGTGGAATTTGAATTCAATAAATATCTGGAATGAGGAGTCTAATCATGACCGTCAATCCATTGTCAGGAAAAATCCATCTGGTTCACTAATGTCCCTTTAGGGAAGAAAGCTGCCATCCTTACCTCATCTGGCCTACATATGACTCCAGACCTACAGCAATATGGTTGACTCTTAACTTCCCTCTGGGCAATTAGAGATGGGCAATAAATGCTGACCAAACTAGTGATGCTCTCATCATGTGAATGAATAAAAAGAAAAAGTTTACAAGTGAGTAGGGATCTCTTGGAGCAGACACCTAAGTAATTGTCACATTTATGTAGGTAATTATATGCCTCTTAATCAGCATACTAACTTTAACAGCCAACACAACTATTTTCCAATTTGTCAGCAACTTCCAGGACTAGGCAAACGTGTGCATTGTGGGGATAATAAGGTGTAGAGCTGGATGAACACAGCAGGCCAAGCAGCATCAGAGGAGCAGGAAAGATGACATTTCGGGTCTGGACCCTTCTGGTTGCTTTTTCAGTTGAGCTGGTGTATTTTTCAGTTGAGCTGGTGTATGGACTCCCTTTGAACATTGTAACTTATCAGATTCAAATGTGCCCAACTGAGAGAATTTTCCCATTGGCCCCCAGTGTCCCATGGATAGTGGGGGCTAGTTTAGTTGTTTGGTGACAGCCTCCTGGCAGGAGATTGAATGAAGCCAGTGATTGCAGACAAGCATAGAGCCTGGATGCTGCACTAGCTGTGCTCTGCCCTGTGCAGAGGAGCAAGCTTGAAGACTTCTGATTGGCCTTCTAGCTTTGGTAGCCTACCCACTATGCTGAATCAGTGGCAACCCCACTTTCTGGCATTAATCGGCTGCTCTGAGGAAAACAACAATTGCCACACGTTTCCAAGCTCTGACCTACATTTCAGCTGGATGGCAGGATTCAGAAGCACACAGAAAATCCTGTATTTCTCACTCCGCAGATGCCGCCAGACCTCCTATGTATTTCCACCATTTTTGTTTTCATTATAATTAACATGTGCAATGGCTGTATGGATTTCTTCATGTTGTAACATTGCCATGAAAACATCTGCAAAATTTCACATGTATCATTAAGAAGCATGGTCACCCTCTATCAAAATGCATAATAATATTTAGAGCCTAATGTTTCAACAAACAGTATGTTTGCTTAATAGATATGCTTTTGTAGAAATATTTGCAATGTCTATTCCTGCATTCCTTCCTTTTGAGTGGTGGAAAACTGGAGCTAATATTTGGCTACCTATTGTATGCATGCTCAGCTTTTCTTCTCATTGGCTTTAAAGGAAAAGAAAGGAAAATTAGATGGCAGACAACAGGTGACAAATCTATGACTGTGGCATTTCCATCACTGCTAAGAAATTTAAATCAACCTCTTGGATTGCAAGCAGCATTGCGTCATTACAAAGTTTAAATGTTTTTAACATTATACCTCATCTGTACTTTCGTCTTCCTTTCTCCCAATTATTTTTACTTCCTCAGTTCTCACTGATATTTTTGCCATTTAAACTATGTATATTTCTATCCAAGATCACACTGTAACTTTTCTTTCATATGAGACATTTTTCTTTGTCACTCATTTATTGAAAACCTGTTTTTTGAACCTGCTAATGTGAAAAATAATTGGGCGGCTATACTGCAATCCTGATAACAAAGGCCTGTAGCTCGCCTGACTTTGGGCTGTAGGTCTCATCTGTTTAAAACCAGTCAGCTGCCATGCCCAATGAGCATCCTCATGCAGCACACAGATCAGAGCTGTGAAAATTCAGCAGGCTCCAATTTGTTTCCAGCTTACAATTACTTTCCAGTAAAGAACCATCAAACCTTTTCTTCAAGTGCTGTCACTGGTACAGGACACTTTAGACCTTTAAAAACTGAACAGAGCTTTGGGGTTTTTAAAGACGGTAGTTCATTGATTACAGTATCCAAAGGACCTCATCCTGTTTCCAATAGTTGCTTTTCCAGGAAGAATCTGATACTGGTGACCCGTCTTTCATATTTTAACCAGAAGTCAAAGATGACACGCACTGATTTCTACCTCTCTGCTTGTAATCCTTTGACTTATTCTATTGTACAGAAACCTGTTAAATATGGATCAGTCAGTTCCTTTCACAATGGTATGCAGTCTTAATCAGATGAAACCACATGCTGGCTGTCTAAAAATATATTATTGCAGTCTGAGTCTAATTTACTGTAATACCAGTAAAATCTGATATTTATTTTCTGATCATCAAGATGATTAATCGTTGGTGTAAATTTAGCATATTTATGTGATTAAACCCCTCTTTTGCTATTTATGTTGATTTATTTTGGCAATACTTTACTTTAAACGGGACTATAATATTATTAAGCAAACTGACTTTGAAGAGACGTTGAAAATGACTGTGTAAGAGCAAAATTGTTGAAATGTAAATGTATCTAACTAACATTGGGTTGTGACTATATCTACCATTATCAATATTAATTCAGTTTACTTTTATTCTATTTTATTCTATATTATTTTATTAAGTCGGTTCCTCAATTAAGAAATCAGCGCACATAATTGAACAATATATTGCCAAATAAAAGCACAAATAGAAAAGTGGAATATGTTAATGTTTTTATGGAAATTGTTTTAATAAATTTAGAATTTTCTTGTTTTATGTTTTAAAAGTATACTATTCTGTCTCAAGTGTTAACGTATGAAAATTATTGATTGTAAACTAATATAAAATCAATCTTTTGAAGTTGCAGAAAAATATGAGATCAGTGAAGATATTTCATACACAATATTGGAGGAAGAGGAACACGGCCGTTGGAAAGGTACAGACAGAATTTTATTATCTCAATTAAGAACCTAGCCAAAACTTACTTTCTAAGATTTTTAGAAAACATAAATATTTGGGTGAGGTTTCAGAAAACAACTAGTGTTCAAAGAATTGCATACATCATTACCCACACTTTAAGAAGTAAATATGCATTTACCCAAACTTGGTGCTTTTTAAATAATCATATTCGGTGAAACAAGATCAGCACATCATAGGCCTTTGTCCGAATTTCTCAAATGTGCTTTTGTTTTTTTTTTACCAAAGCAGAAGTGGTGTAACATCATTTTTCTTTTAAAAGTTCCCACAGCTCCCAAGGAGGTTACTGAATACATTTCTGATGAAGAAGAAGTTTATTTAAAAGAAGGTACAAAGTGAACAGCCTTGTGTTTTTGAACCAGTGAGCGCTTTGTGCCACTATAATTTTATCTTGATGATTTTTTCTTTTAAATAATCCCCTTTCATGTAATTATTCTTCTCTTTTATATTGCTAAAATGCACTTCACCAACTTTTTGAATTCAGATCTTTGCTTGACTGTGGCATAAATTCAGGCCTTTTTTGTATGTGTGTGTTGTCTTGGACTCCATGTTGTAGAGCAAATTTTGATTGACTTGTGGAAGCCTGATTCTAGTCAGTTAATTTGTGTTTTACTGTTTCAAAATTTGTGTAAAAATTCAAGAAAATCTTCATGAGCTAACTAAGTTTTGCTTAGGATTTTCAAAAGAGTTTAAAATGTCATTGTATTTACGTTAGATTAATGCTTTGGGGATATTGACACTAATTAGCCAAGACCTCTTTTTAAATGGCAAACATATGAATTTTCAAAACTTGAGATGTGTTGTCAAATTTTCTGTTGTACTAACATATATCTGATGAGCATCTGCTACAGTTTTGTATTTTCTTCAAACGTCTTTTGTTAATATTTGTTTGTTCTGGTCCAAGATCATGGTCAAGCCTTTTATTTAATATATTGAGTAGGTTTTCCTGTACTTCCTTTAAACTCTTTTTTGTGCCTTTCCTGCGTACAATGTAGCCAAAATGAAACGTTAATAACCACACACATGTTTTTAAAATGCTAAATATATTCATCTACTCAGCGTACACCAAACACTTAATAAACATAATACATTTTGGAAATATGAAGGAACCATTTGAAAATAGTTTGAACTCAAAAATATATTTATATAATAATTTTCTAGCTGCCTTGCCAATATCCAGCTGATGTGCATTTTCTTGCAAATATGTGAGTGTTTGTCGATGTGAGACCACAGAACCTTTGTTAATAGAGTTTGTTTAAAGTGTATAAATGTCTTTTGTTAATTGTTGTAGTCTACAATAACAATAATGTCTTTGAAGTGTCTGGAGTTGGCAAAATATCCATTCCTGAGAAAGTACCTGAACCAGCTGCTCCCCCTCGTCTTTCCATTGAACAGGAACCAGTTCCACGAAAAGGTACAAAAAGCTTGCATTCTGTTTGCAACGCACCATGTGTGTCCTGTGGATCTCATTAGTCTTCATTGCGTTTATTCACAACAAATAACATCTTGTTGTATTTAGTTTTGTTTATTCTTTATTTTTGTAGAATGCTTTTTGAGTTGATACACTTGATCAGAGCTGTTTTTGTTCTACATAATTGCTCTTAATTGTGTACACAACTATTATTTTTAATGTTATTTAAAACTTGTAAAATTGTCGAGCCTTTGATTATACTTTTTCATACTAATTTAGAAATATGCATCTTTTAAAAATTATATCCATGTGAGGTAGTTTGGATTTGCTGTCAGTCAGGACTAATAACCTTCACTAATAGTCTTTACATGTCACAGACTGGCAAGAAGGGAGCAGTTCAAAAGTTTGTTCCCGAACTCTTTCATAACCACTCTTGAATGAATGAAACCAGTTCCACCCGTATGATCAGCTAAAACCAAAACCTGAAATTACTCCCATTGCAGAATCTCTAGTTGCACTTTAGTCAACTGCTACCATGACCATAACATTTTCATTTGCTTTGAAAACAGATAACTAGAACAGATCCAATATTTAGATTTGATTTCCTGTGGTTATATTTTTGCAGGAACCATTCATAGCAGAGGGCTTGATGCATATCCAACAACATTTTGTTCAATCTGGCTAATGTCACATTTCACCAATCCCATTCCAAACATATTAACAATAAATAATGAATGTTCAAGCATACATAATTGTGTTAGGCTTTCAACTCATAGGATTGGTCATTATTGTTATGTATTTATCACTTATTAGTATACTTTTGTATCACGTCTGTGCTTTGTGGTCTAACTGTTTGTAATGTATACTCATGGTCCATATGTTTTATTTCCTTTTTATAAATATTTAAGTTAATTTTCTTGGATGTACTTTATCTAAAATTGAACATATTCTTTAAAGAGCCTACAAAGCGTATAATTGAGGAAGTTGAACAAGTTACAGTTTCAAGAAAGGAAGTAGTTCCTCCAAAAAAAGGTATGGGATATTCATGGCATATTTTTAAATGATATTTTGAAATGTGCAAGAGCCTGGTGCCAATGCTGTTTGTCTCTGTTGGGCCCCTTCCCTAATGAATTTATTGGCAGGGGATCATTTAATTGGGCACATGGGGACCCAACCTCCTCCCTCTGCCCCTATTTGGTATACAGCAGGAAGGCGTTTGAATGACTTTCCCATGCCACCACTAATTGAGATCCTCAAGTGTGTAATTTATGCTCCCTCCCCTTGCTGCTGGTATTTATCCAGCAGTGGGCAGAGGCCCTGCCAATCAGGAAGCCGAAAGAGTTCATGTAGTGCAGTGGTACTGTCCCTACCACTGAGCCAGGAGCCTCAGCTTCAAGTCCCACTTGCTCCAGAGCTGTGTAACAGCATATCTGAACATCTTTAAAAATACCTACAGGGACACAAAACCCTTTCAAGTTTTCTTGGGGGATGCAACAATGTGGGGAGTGAAGATCCCTCATTCAAAGGAGTAGTGCTTGATTGAGGGGCACTGCATCAAGAAGGGTGGAAACTTGCCAGAATTAATCTCCCCCTGAACTTGCACCTAATCCCCTGTGACACCCCACCCTCCAATCCTGATATCACTCACACATTTTCTCAGTCTGGCCTGAAATGGGTGTAATACTGGCTGCAGCCACCACTCCTATGGCCCCCTATGCTAGCCTTCCTATGGCTAGCATCTCTAAGGGGCTGGATCTGCACCCTCAAGATCCTTCATCCTGGGGATTGCATTCATCCACTGCCCAGTTGATTTCCTGATTGGCACATAATTTTTCTTCCTTCATTAATGGGATGAGGGCATCGCTGGCTAGGCAGCATTTATTACCTCTTCCTAATTGCCCAGAGGGCAGTTCAGAGTCCACATTGCTGTGGGTCTGGAGTCACATGTAGGCCAGACCAGGTAAGGATGGCAGTTGCCTTCCCTAAAGGGCATAGGTGAACCAGATGGATTTTTTCTGGCAATCAGCAATGGATTCATGGTCATCATTAGACTCTTAATTCCATCTTTCTATTGAATTCAAATTCCACCATCTGCCATGGCGGGATTCAAACCCGGGTCCCCAGAACATTATCTGGGTCTCTGGATTAACAGTCCAGCGATAATACCACAACCATCGTCTCCCCTGTAGGCCTTCCTGAAATAATGCAATGTGGATCCTGTATATATGAGGTGTCAGTGTATGTCTTCTGCAGTGAGGTTGCTTACATCTTGTACTTTATAATTTTGTTTGTTTGTGAAATTGATGGACACATTGAATGAGATACACTCAATTGGAGAAGCCCCACCACATATTTTCCATTCAGGTACTTTCCTGATCCATGGTCCGTCTACCCCTAGGACCATGGAGCCTGTGGGTGGGGGGGAGGTGGTAGAAACCCTGCCAGCCAATAGTTGCCAGCCAGAGATGAGGGAGAGCAGTTGGAGGTAGTCGCCAGTGAAGACGTCTGGCAGCAAAGGGAGGGGCTTGTCTCTCTGGGTCTCTTCTTCCCAGATCAAGCAGGCTCTATCTGTAAATTAAGGAATACCCCAATTCTGGTAGCCTGTGAGCAATCCAATGTTTATTTGTTGGGTTCCCTGTGTGGGACATTAATTGTCCACTTAGGGGCCTTAGTTGGTGACAAAGCAAGAAGGACAGCCATGGAGATAGCAAGAACTGCAGATCCAAAGCTGGAGGCTCACAGCAGGCCAGAGGAACAGGAAAAATGATGTTTTGGGTCGGGACCCTTCTTTCTAAGGATATCTAAGGATAGCCATGGGTCGTCTCACCACTGACTTAATTGGGGTAGAGGTGGAAGAATGGCAGGTATCTCTCTGCTTGATTACATCCACCAACTCCATCCTCCCTACCAAACCAGCCAAGGGGAGGACTCAAGAATCTTCACATTAATTTTGGGGGCTTATTTATAAATTCTAATATATCCTTCCAGTGAATATTACAATCCAGTTAGTAAGTGTATTCTCATTTCAGTCAGAATTCCATAGGTTATTACAATTGAAATAATCTGACTTCATAATCCCCATCATGTTAGAAACTGTTAAATCAGAACATTTTTGAAGCGGAAGAGGAATTGTAACAAGCAACTTAGTAGCCAACAGGAAATCTTTAGCAGTTGAAACTTCACCCAATGGAAATCAAGGCTGTGAATGCCCCTCCACATGCTGCACATTAAATTTGAGGCATATCTGTATTGACAAAGAATTTGAAATCTTGTTGAGGAGAATTTGAAATGTTGTTGAGGAGACATGTTTTTCTGCTCCCCAGCATGGCAGCTTATTTGTCACTGACATGTCCAGTCAAAAACATAAAACTGCTGTATATGGTGAATGACATTCTGTTAATGAAAAGTCATATACATATGCTACTGGTAATGATAGGCCAAATGGAGATTTACAAGTAAAATCTCATAGGCTAGTTGAGAATAAGTCTATGTACAGTAGAACCATGATGCAAAACGGGAAATTATTGTGTGACTGGAACAAGATAGTACACTGTCAAATGTATTAATTGGCTTGTTTGTGTTTACTGTTATGTGTATTTCTGTGATGGAATCTTCTGAGTGCATGTTTTTGATATTCTTTGTCCAAAATTAAACTCCTTAAAGTGCCCGAAGTTCCTGAGCCTCTTCCTGAAGAAAAGAAACCAATTATACGAAAAGAGAAGGTTCCTCCAACGAAAGGTACAAAAGAAGCTATTTGTTCTAAGTTAGCATTGTTCATTTGACAAACAGTCTAACCATCTTGCCATTATCTTGTGAAGCATCACTCTCTCTTAGAGGTTTCAAATTGCCAATGCTCTGCTAGTTGCTAATCATGTTTTACATTAAATTCTTTGCTTATGTGTTCGTGCCATTCTTTTTCTAAATTACACTGTCCTTTTGCAAGAAAATAATTCATTTTGGTTAGGTAAACTGAAAAGTTTAGCCCCTTTGTGCCTGGTTTCTGTGCTCTATGAGTGCATTCTTTCTTCCAAAATGCTACCTGTGATATGCTCTCACTTCTGTTGCTAGCCATGTTGCCATTATCTTTGTGAGCACTGGAACACATGCACAGAACATCTTCCAGAAGTGTAGAGATAAGATCAATCATGACATCTATCAGCATGTAATATTGATTTGACACAAGCTTTGCAAATTTGGAACGGAACACTTAGGCCACCAGCTAGCCTTTCTTAAGATCACACAACTGAGCAAGCATTCAGCAGCAGGCAGAAGCGTTCCTTCCATGCTAAGGGATCAGCAATTGCTTTTAGATTAGTTGTTGACTGATTTCCATTGCTTGTGCTGTGTTGAAGCAGTTTTGAGAGGAGAGTTCCAGAGTTGAAGGACGTTGTCTGGATTTCAAGAATTATGCATAAACAATCCAATCAAAGACATGAATGCAGTAGTTTTCCTCCCCTTGAACAGACCAGTACAGGGATGGTGAACAGAGATATCTCAGAGCAGAACAAATTACTGAAAGAGGGAGAATGAGGAGCAGGAGAAAGACTTTTAGCAAGAGCAGGAGGAATCTCAGGGACATACAGTATGTTATATGTCTTTGTTTTACTAAGGCTGTCCTCACTGAAATCTACCACCTATTGCAGTCATAACTGCAGCATTGGACAGGGTAGCAATGACTATCATGTTTAAATAGCTGGCAATGGGTGGGAGGCTTGTAACAGTGTTAAATATGTGCAAGTCAGGTGAATCAATGAATGTGAGGTATTAGGTGTAATTGGCAGAGATTGTTGGTACCAGAGTGATTGGTGTGTGCGCAATAAGCAATGACTAAAGCTGGTGGCCTTTCTGCCCTTGTCTTTCTAGGTTATAGAGGCCACAGTTTAGAAGGTATTGTTGAAAGAACTTTGCAGTGCACCTTGTAGTTAGTACACACTGTTGGGTCAGGTGCCCATGTGGGTCAGTAAGCCCTGGTGTTATGGGGAAATGGGACTTATTGTGAGTTTGGACAACACCAGCCAGGTTCTGGATGAGCTTAAGTTCATGAAGGGTGGAAGTCGGAAAGTTCACTAAAACAGCAATTAAATTGTTGAGTTTGTAGACAACAAATGCATGGACACACTAACGGATACATGGGAACAGGCGATATTATAAAGGTGGAGAAAGACAGTTTTGGTGATGAAGAAAGTATGGGATCAGAATCTCAGCTCAAGGTGAAGTAGATTGCTCAGGTTTTGAACAGTCGGGATCAGCCTCAGATCATGACCAGGGTGGGGAATGGAATTAGTCAATGAGGGCTAGGTTTAAGCCCAGATTCTTCCCAATATTTAATTGAAGGAAATTGCTGCTCAGTCGGTACCAAATATTAGTCAAGGGTAAAGGCAAATCTCATATAACGGTGAGGTTGAGAAATGTGGAAGTGACTTAGCAGAGCTGTGTGTTGTTAATGCCTGTGTGGAATCTAAAGTGTTATCAAATGCTGTGAGGAGCAGCATGCTGATTAGATGTACAACCTATGTACTACAAGGAAAGATAAATTAGGATGCTACCTAATAGTTCTGTCTGTTGCCTACATTATATAGCTTTCATTAAATGGCATCATTTAGGAATCCAAACAAAACTAGAATCACTGAAAGATAATCCTGTGCTGGTTGGAAAACACAATGGAAGATGTTTGTGTTTGTTGAAGGTCACTTATCTCAGCCATGGACATCACTGCAGAAGTTCCTCAGGAGGCCCAGCCATCTTCAGCTGTTAATTAATGATCTGTCATAAGATCAGCATGGGGATGCTGCTGATGACTGCACAATGTTCAGCACCATTCATGATTCCTATGATACTTTAGTAGTACGTGTTCATGTGCAGCAAGGTCTGGGTAATATCAAGGCTTGTGTTAAAGGAAGTGGTAGAAGCAGGTGCAGTTACAACATTTCTAAGCCATTTAGACAGGTGCATGAATAGGAAAGGTTTAGAAGGATATGGGCCAATTACAGGCAAGTGGGACTAACTTGGTCGGTGTGGACAAGTTGGACCAAAGGGTCTGTTTCCATGCCATATGACTCTACGACTCCATGACAGTAAATCTTTAAATAAATTTCATTTTTATTTTGGATAAGCTTTTGCTAAATATAAAACATATTCTAAAATGCTAGATGTTGCTGAGAAGCCTACTCCTGAAGAACCAGTGCCGGTTCAAAGAAAAGAGAAAATCACAACAGTAAAAGGTACAAAAAGTGCAAAATTTGTGCAATTATTTTCTTACTTGATACAGTCATTTATTGTTGTCATTAATGTGACGTCTTAGAAAATACTCATTCTTGACAATTTGTTGTCAATGCGTTGCAATGTTCTGGCTCATTGCTCATTGTCCTTAGTTGCATATGCGTAGATTATAAATATTATAAATATTGTGATAGCATTAACAATTCCATAAGATTTTGTTATGACAGAGAGTAAATTGGAGTGAAGCCCTTTTTCAAGCCTAGAAATTCATTTTTGTCTCTAATAAAAGTGTGATGATATTAGAAATTGTAAACAGTGATAACTGGTAAAACATTGAACTTGTTTCAATGACTGAGAATGAAAGGGAGATTGAAATAACAATATTTTTACACTATGTTTCAGAAAATATAAGAAATTGATTAAAATTTCATTAATGCAAGTTACAAAAATCCAGAAGGCAATGCCCTATTTATAAAGTAACAGGAGTTGGTGCAGCTTTGCAGTTATGTCCTTATTCCAAGTGAAATTGTGATGTTTTGTCCTCTTTGGTGTTAAGATGTATTCTATATATCTTCAATTATTTAAGCTTTTAAAATAAATAATATTCTTTCAAAGTGCCAGAGATTCCTAAAAAAGGTGTTGAAGAAGCAAGAACAGTTATTATTTCAAGAAGGGAGGAAATTTCTGCACCAGAAGGTATAATGTTACCTTGAAGAATTTCATGCAATCTTCATTAATACATCATTTAATATCAACTTCATCAGATCATAATCCAAACATGGTTTTTCTCCATGATCTTCTGTGTTTTAATCAGATCCCTGTTGTTGATGATGCTTATGGTGGCATATTTTTGGTTGTATTTTTGTTGTGTTTTGTCCTATTGTACTGTGAGATAATTACTTACATGTTTTGTATGTGTGTTTGTCTTTGTTTTGTCTTTTCTGTGTGGCTTAAAGCATTATTTTTGCTTCAAAGTAATAAAATGGTAATTTAATTTGGAGCATTTAAATTTGTTGAAACATTCATTTAGAAAACAAATCAGGCTTTTATTCATAAAGTTTCACGTTTCACTATTGAAATTGTGCAATTGTCAGAACAGAATTTTAAGCTCTGTGAAAAATTTGTCAGTTATTTAAAGGGAGCAAACCTTAATTCTGTACTTAGATTAATTTAAATGTTCACTGTTTCCCACAATTTATTTTAGTTTATTCATTTGTAGTATCCATTGTCAAAATTAATAATTTGTATAAGGAATATTTTCCTCTAGCAAATAAAATGCTATGAGGCAAGCTCAAACAAAATGACAATTCTTATTTAGTACACCGGATTGGGTTGGAGTGATCCAAAAAAACCAATTTTAGATCTAAGATTTAGCAGGTGATTTTGTGATGGTGAGGTTGAAAAGCAATGCCACAATTCCTTTTAACATCCCCAGTTTAGGAAAGTGAGGGCATTTCCTGATTATACTTTGGAATCCAGATTAATAATAATAGCATCAAGCACATGTAATTTTCTGACTAAGCTATAACACCTGAGGAAAAAAACTTACATTATGAATTGTTGAAAAAAAGTAGAAATTTTACGGTTGTGCTTGGCAGGATAAGAGCAAGTGAAACTATATTATCGCTAAGCTTTTAAAAGTCAGTAGGCACAAATAACTAAATATCCTGATTGATCAAGCGTCATGACATAATTGTAAGTGCACCCCCAAGCAGATAACTGACAGTGAAACGCAGCACCAGTTTGTAAAGTTTAGGTGCTCAGGGTGACTGAAAGAGTCAGGTAGAAAGAGAAGAGCTAAGGAACATGCCAAAAACCATGCTATGCATAAGCTTTGAATCTTGTCATCACTAATGCTGACTGCAATATCTTTGTGTGATGTTGTTCACTGTCTCTTCCAAAAAGGTTACTGTTATGTGTGGTGGACATCCCACCATGTTGGTTGTATACCTCTTGTTGTATTCCAAGTTCTGTGGCAAAAAAGACTGCAAGAAATTTAACATGTGCTCTGAGCAAGCTCACCATCATGTGCCTGATGACAGAAGAAATAGCAAATCTGGCCAAGAAGGACAAATAGTTGTAAGGGCAGGAGTTGTAACTTGGAATACAACAAGAGCTATACAACCAACATGGTGGGATGTCCACCACACATAACAGTAACCTTTTTGGAAGAGACAGTGAGTGATGCAAGAAAAAAACAAGGTGAGAAGTTATGTGTTCCCTGTGGATTATTGTGGCAAGTAGAGAAGGATTGTTTTATGCTGAGGTAAATAAACAGTTTAGCAGGATTGTACCAAAACATTCGATGTACAATGGATTCTTACCTAGGCAACCCAAATCCAATCATTAAATTTACTAGTGCTTAGCAAGTAGGTCCTGACAATAATGCTTAAAACATTCATCTATTGTACCACTTGTACCATGATTATTCACCAACATGCCTCAGCATCTGCCTGATGTCAAAGGGAAACAGAATGTCCTCTACATTTTGAATATCTACCATCCCTTTATAGTTGTTACTGAAAATCTCAGTCCCATTTGAGCCCTTCCTGTCTCCAGAAATCCTGCAGCTCCACAGTATTGCTTCCCTGTTTTGGCCAGACAGGAAACGAATCTTTGTTGCAAGCCTTTAAGAACCTGATGCAACATTTGAGATCTCACCTTCTAAGCAACATGGTGACTGCATTTGATGCTAACATGACTCACTTGTGCAATTTAAAGATGATCAGGACCTTGGGTAGTTTTTCCATTAACTTGTCCAAATGCCTTTGGCTTTCATCACGTGCACAACTTATAATGACACCAAATTTGACTATATTGTCCCCAGTAGTGGTGTACAGGTAAATAGCTATCAAAATTCAGTTTCATTATTTCAGTGATTATTGGTTTGATTGATAAATCAGAAAGTATTGTCGTTGTTTTTAAAATCGTGTTTTGTTTTTAAAAAGTGACAGAGATTACTAAGAAGCCAACTGTTGAAGAAGTAAAACCAACTATTGTGCCAAGAAAGGAAAAGGTTGCTCCTGCAAAAGGTATAAGATTATTCAGGATCCCAGTACCAGCATTAGCTTTGCATTAAGCAGCATTTTGCTGTTTCCCTTACAATGAAAATGATGGCTATTTTTTCAAGCAGAAACTTTGGTCTGAATCAAAACAGCCTTTTTCAGGTTTAGACCAGTGCAATTCTTTTCCTGTATTCATGGATTTGTGTTGTTCTGTTGCAGTATAGTGAAGCAATAGCACCTGTATTTTGTTGTTTGAGGTACTCATGCCTTTTGGCTTAAACAAATGACAATTTTTATTGCAATACTTAGATTAAAATGTTATATTGAATTAACTCCGTGCAGGTCAGTATTAACTATTTGAAAATGGGTCCAATATTTAAAGTAATTTTAAAAAATCAATTATCACAAAACATTGACAAATTGGTTTGAAAAAAATATAAGCACAGTGAAATTAAATTGTTCAATTTATGAAAGTAGTAAGGAAGTAATATTTTTGTATCTCCATTATTAGCAGAGATGTTATTTTAAAGCTGTTGTTAGGTTAGGAATTTTGGCTATTTTTCTATAAAAGGTATATTGGAAGAAGAGCTATATTTAAAGTTAGGCTTGTAAAGTACTAGTGTTTTCAGGCAAATTTATTTTTAAAAATGTTAGAATGAAAGATAGTCAACTTTGCTAGCTTAGATGTTGTTTCATC
Organism: Rhincodon typus; assembly: GCF_021869965.1. Classification (NCBI taxonomy): domain Eukaryota; kingdom Metazoa; phylum Chordata; class Chondrichthyes; order Orectolobiformes; family Rhincodontidae; genus Rhincodon; species Rhincodon typus. The sequence continues at coordinate 40,217,939 of NC_063338.1, forward strand.
ATATGTTGTTAATAAGTAATATAACTCTTCATATTGATCCTTGTCTTGCTAAATGTTTTCTTACACAGAGGTTAATATAGCAAACATGCAGAAGTTACCTTTGTGATATAGTGTTTGTTTGTCATTGCAATGAAAAATGTCACTTTAATTCAGTATGGTCCATTGTATGTTTCGTGTCATAATTCAGTGCTTAAATTTTTTCAAGTGCCAGAAGTCCCTAAGAAGCCAATTCATGAGGAAATTATTACTGTGCGAAGAGAAGACATTATTCCAACTGAAGGTAAAATGAATGCACAGAAGATTTTATATTAATATTCTTCATCCGTCATTACACCTCTTGTTCACACCATTATGGCCACCTTCAAATACTGCTTCTTATTTAAATGTTATATGTATCCTCTATGATTGTACCTTTGTGCTGTACAGTAAGTCTGTTGAACCACATGAATTGGCCCAAATCTTGCTGGAATTGGGCATCTTGGGTTGTGCAACAATAGAATTTTTCCTGAAGTCTCCAGCTTAAATTTTTGGCCTTTCAATTGTTGAAAATACAAACTGATAACAAAATGATTATTATATTGAGGCATCTGCACTTTAGTGAATCTATTTCCTTGAAAATAGATATTACATTTACAATCAACATTAAGAGAGTATTTACCCTGTTAATTACCAATTCTTAATATTCTTTGCCAAGCTTATTTCAAGTTCAGTGTGCAAATTCCAGTAAGTTCTTAAAGTATCAAGGGCAAATTTTAGTTTGTGTGAGGCAAATGGTGGAGCAACATAATTATTTTTTAAAAAAACGTTAATTGTGACAATTTTGTAATTTATGTCTTTTTTGTCTGAATTTGCACGACACCTATGCATGTTGGAAATTCACCACTTGTTCCAGCAACATTTTTGAACCTTACACATTTCTTCATTGTTCATTCCAGTGGCTAAAGATGCTGAAAGTACACAAGTATTTTTATGGCAGGGTATTAAGTAAATGTGAATTTGATCATGAATCTTCAGAGTTATAAGGCTATTTAATATGTGATATTTATTTGAAAATAGAACTCAGTTATTAATAGAATGATTGTTAAAACAAACTGTTTTACATCTCATGTATGTTAGTTACTTTTGTCGTGTATGTTTCATTTTATCTGTGTTTTAACATCGTCAATGGTGTGTAAATATTCTTGGTTAAATCATGATTGTAAAAAAATTATAATGGTCTTTCAAGTTCTGGAGATCTCTGAGAAGACATTCGTTGAAGAAGTGAAAGTGATTACGACCACAACGAAAGAAGAGATCTTTCCACCTCCAGGTATAAAAACAAGAAGATGTAAATTCAGTTAATTCTTTAACAAGAAGAAATCTATTCTTTTCATTAGAAATCATTCTGACTTTTTATGGTTATCATATAAAGTCTTTCCAAGATCTGGCTTTTATTGCTGCTTATTAAAACAGAATTTTTGTTCTTGCTTTAAACAAAGTTGTGATGTTCTGTTGTATTGTTATTGTGTTCTAACAAATGTTGTAAAATGCAAAAAATAGCACCTTTTATGTGATAACATGATAAATATTAAGTTTGAATATTCACTCTTAAAATACACTGAGGTTCATGCTATTTAACTCAATCTATGAAAAGCATGAATTCGTTATCAGTGATAATATGCAGACTCATGTCAACACAATTGGAGATGAATAAATAGGATCATTTTTAAGACCATCTCAATTAGTATTATATACAACATTTACAACCAGCAACATCCAGTTAGCCTGGTCTGAATTTTAACCCACATCCAGGGCAAAAGATTCTACCTAACCTATTTCACCATTTGCTTGTGACCTCTACATATTTAAGTTTATTTCACATTCATATAATATCTTTTATTTTATTAAATTATTATGAAAGAAAAGGTGTTTTATTTCTGTATCTTATACTATTCATGTTGTCATAAGTTGTCTCTTGCAAGTTCCATGTTATCTTGATCGTTTCAAATTTGGTCTTGTGTAAATTTTTAAATATTAAGTTAATCTTAAATTAATGATGTTCTTTAAAGTGCCAGAATTCATTCAGAAGACCCTTCCTGAAGAAGTTAAACTAGTTTCTGTTCCAACAAAAGATATTATACCACCTAAAGGTATAAAAAGTTTTTTTTCATCAACTTGTGTAATATTGCGTACTGTCTTCAGTTATGTTCAATGTTACCTTTCACTGTCTTCTAATAAGTTACAAAGTTTTCATGCTTCTTGGTATATAAATGGAAACAGTTTTCTCCATATTTGTTAATGTGTGCTAACTGCTACTGTGTACTGTGGCACCATGGTTCATGTTTATAATTGTAGTGTGAATTTGTCATAAACAGTGATTCTAACAGGCAGAAAATATTTGTGGAATGTGGACTTTGGTCTGTGATCTTGAATATTGTGATCTTTACTGAATTTAAATATGGAAATAAATAATAATTTTAATGTCTTATATATCATGATAATTTGTTTGCTTTGACAAAAAAATGGTGAAAACTTGGCTTTAATTAGAACGTTAGTAACAGCATTATTTTGGTGTCAAATATGTTTTGTCAACAAACCTGTTGCTGCTGGATACTGTTTAATTACTTGGCAATTTTGATAAAATCATTGTCTTTTGAGCGAAAGAGATGTCTTGTCTGAGTTCAATCTATCATGTGTTTTGTGCTTTCTGTTCTTTTCATGCATCTTCATTGTTATCTATTATATCTTCTTGAATGAATCTGATCTTTAAACAATTGTCCTTTAAAGTGCCAGAGATTTGTGAGAAACCAGCTGTGGAAGAAGTAAAACCAGCCATTATTCCAGAAAAAGCAGAGATTACTCCGGCTAAAGGTAGAACTATGAACAGAACATTTTGTCCACGTTTTATTCTTTTATAATATGACATTGTGTTCTTGCAATAGTGAAGATAACAATTTCTGCTTTTGGGAGTCATTCCTTGAATTGCCATCTTGCTTTGGTGCTGCTTGATCTTTAGATATAGACTGTCTTCCTGTTTCTATCGGAGTATAATGTTTTCTCACAGTGCTGTACATTCATACTTTGTGTTGCATAGCAATCATATAGGAAAAAGTTTTTGAATGAATTAAAAGGATAATTAAACGTAGATATTTACGCAGAAACTAGTACCTCTACTGAATTTTAAGTTGCGGAAAAAGTTCTACTGTGATGAATAAGTGTAACATTACAACATACAGCATTCATTCTGCAAAGTTTAAGTACAGTGCTCCACTAACAAATACCTGCAACACATCCTTTGATTCTACTCTTTTGACCAATATAATAATTTTCTTTACTAAAAACCAAAAGAACTGCGGATGCTTTAAATCAGAAACAAAAACAGAAGTTGCTGGAACAGCTCAGCAGGCCTTGTAGCATCTGTGAAGAGAAGTCAGAGTTAACATTTCAGGTCTGGTGACCCTTCCTCAAAACGGTTCTGAGGAAGGGTCACTGGACCTGAAATGTTAACTCTGATTTCTCGTCACACATGTTGCCAGACCCGGGGAGCTTTCCCAGCAATTCCTGTGCTTGTTTTTAATATTTTTCTTTGTCTGTTGGGTTAAGGGAAAAATATACAGGACTGGATTATACATTGCTCTGACTGGCATGTTTTCAGCTTGGGCTGGGGGCATGTCCTGTAATGTGATGTGTGGATAGTCCACATCTTCTCGGCCATCCCTACATGTTCTCATATTGTGGGATAGGTAATGTATCCACTAGCCACCTGTCCTTCAGCCTATTTAGGCCTTTAAGTCCACCTCTAATACAATAAAAGCTGAATCTGGGAGAGCCATTTTTGACTGAAGTTGGTGAGATGGCAGGAAAGAAAGAAGGTATCTTCTTTGGGGGTGTCCCTAATGTTTACAGGGCAATCCCCATAAGGTTAGTCTCATGCTTTGCTCCTCACTGCCTGGCCTCAAATGTCTGTCCATCCTCTTAGAATTCCCAATCCCTCCCGATTCAAAAGGCCAGGACTTACCTGGGCCCAGTCGCCATCAATCTTCTTTGTGGAGATTTTTGTAATGCCAGCCGTGCCCATAACTTAGCTGCTGAGGGTGATCTTCTTTCCAGTGAGTGGGAGGAAGCCTTTGTTAAGACCTCCTGCAGTGTAATATTGCTGGAGAGGAAGTGGCGGCAGCCTTTGATAATGGAACTGTGGATAGAAGGTGTGGGGAGAGTAATACAATACCCCCTACAAGTCTATTGATCACAGAATCATTCAGTTCAGAAGACACCCTTCAGCCCGTCTGCATTGACAAAAACTACCAATGTGCACAAGTCCCATTTTCCAGCATTTGGCCCGTAGCCTTGAATGTTAGGACATTCTTATCCAAGTACTCTTTAAACATTGTGAGGTTTTCCACCTCAACTACCCTCCCAGAGAATAAATTCCAGCCATACTTTCCAGCCATAAATGGATGCCAGTACAGTACAGATCATTTTTAACCTTAAAAAACTGAAAGTAATGCCCTATTATTTCAAAGCAATTTGTTTTATCACTGCAGAAATTCAGTTGCCTCAAAAGAGCACACTTTCAGGCAAGAATAGATTCCTTCTAATTTAAAAGTTATGCAGCTGCAAATGTGAATTAAGTGCTATAATAGTATCTGTTGTAATTTGTGTTTTATGTTGTCTGTTGTTGAACATCTTCAGAGTTATGTACGTTGTATGTCATGCTAATTTGCTCTTCATACGTCATTGTTCTTTAAAGTGCCAAAGGTTCCTAAGAAGCCTCTGGCTGAAGAAATGAAACCAGCTCGTCTTCCAGGAAAAGAACCAGTCACACCAGTCAAAGGTATAAAATTAATACAAAAACATTTCTAAACATGCTGTGTTATTTTTGTGCGTTTTGTCGTTATCTTTTTGTGTTTGTTAGTTATCATAAAGTATTTTTTGAGATAAAGGAAAACAAGCATTTAAGCTAATTTATAGTGCCATGATATCTAATAAGGTTTCACCTCAAACACTTGAGTTTCTACAGATATTAGTACTATTTAACTTTGAGCAACCTGAAACTTTTATTTGATCGGTGATTTAACATTGACTTTGATAAATTTAATTGGAAGGTATGATTGCGAATATTTGAACTAAGTTGAAAATTGAAATTAGATAAGCGAATTTGTACAGAAAAGTTTTCTTTCGTTGAAAATGTTAGCAAAGTTGCCAGTCTAGCAATACAAAAATATTTGTGTTATAACCAATTATATTAAAATCATGAAAAGGCAAATCACACAGAGGACCATTCTCAAATTTGTTAATCTGGGCTTTAAGATAGCCAAGGAAGCTACTAACGTGACCAAGTTTGACGACAAACATGATGTATACCAAAATAAAACCAAATGGAAACAAAGTAACACAGAAAATGTGTGAAAAACATCTTTAATTTCTTCACACCTTACAGCAGCCTGTTATTGGACAATAAAAGATATTGTGAAACATTTTGTGTTGGCTAGGATAAATTGTAGCATACTAAGCAGAAAGAAATTCTTGTCTTTGGACAAAGCTGCCATGTTGTCAATGCAGTCAAACATGTTTTCCGAGCTTTTATGGTGCAGTGCTAAATCTCAGAGTGTCTCTAAGGCCATTACAGGTTCAGCTAGGGAATCAAACGAGTAAGCAGGTAGGCATTCTTCAGATACTTCAGGATGATAATCTTCCTTTTCATCTGTTGATACATTTTGTCCATTTTGTCCCCACCTCAAAAATCCTGGAGGTCATCAAGTGATTTTGTTAACCTTATACTGTGTTGGTAATGTCTTGACATTTGCCAAGTAACGTGACTTCTTGGACTTTCCTATCACAATATGCAGCGACATTTTGGTGGCATCCATGTTGGCGTGGGTTATATCACTGACTCACTCCTTGCTTCACTTTGCACTATTGCACAGCTCATCTTTAAATATTAAAGAGCGATCTGGTAAAACTCAATAAGATAGTCCAGTTTGATCTGCGTTATAAGTATCTCCTGGTGCATTCTCATTCAGGACATGGGTGAGACTATGTTATGGCCAACCCTCCAGGTTTGTCCATGATTTTGCATTTTAGCATGGCCTGACTCAGCTCTGATTGACTGGTGGGGTATTATCACAAGTGTGTATAGAAATTTAGCTAATCTGGAGTTGCCATCTGGAACTTAGGTTTATCATAGGCATCCTGCTTTTGGATTTCCTATTCTGCCATGTGAATGGCTGACAGCTTTGCCACAACTGTAGCTTCGGATTACCCACATCTGGCTCATTTCACTCTATTGTGCAAATGCAACAAAAACTATGTATATGAAAACTCCAGCTGTCTCATTTAGGAGTTTCATTGTCCCATTTGAGGGAATACGTTCATTCAAATGTTTCAATCTGTTAGATTGTTATGTCTGGTCTTAGTAAATGTAGTATTATGAGAGCTATGCTTATTTGTTTGAGCTAATAAAACAATAATGTTCTTTTAAGTGCCAGAAGTTCCTAAGAAGGCCCCTGTTGAAGAAATTAAGCTAATTACTCCTCCAAGAAAAGAGGAAGCCCCTCCAGCTAAAGGTAAATAGTGTGGCAATGTCTTTACATTATTAGATTGATTCTACTTTCAATAGTCATCTCTCAAACCCTTTCAAACCTTATCCAGACAATGGAGCTGATCATTGCCATACTTATTTGTCAATCTATTTGTTTTGTTTTGTTTTGACATGGTGTTCTGTATGTTTTGTTCATGTCGTAATGACTCATGTGATTTTTATGTTAATTTGATGTCAAATTGGAAAATGATCTGAGATATTTTGATTATTCACACAACATTGAGGAAGATTTCTGAAGTTAGCTTATTAGAAGTGTATTTTCAATTAATGTAAAAATCCACCAGCAATATTTGTTACTTCAAAGGCATTGCCAAGTGTATGTTTTAATGTGAATTGAATCATTTTATTTGGAAAGATTTGGACAAAATGTTGATTTTTAGTAAAAACAATAAAATGTGAAATTTTTATATACATATTCAATCATTGCATAAAGATCATTTTCTTTTTGATAAAGATGTTATGTCGAGTCATAAGTAAATGCTGATTTGAACTAGTCTGTCTACCATATTTGCAATGTTTTCTTCATTTCTTATTTACGTTTCTTCAATTTTTAAGTAAGTTTGTGCAGTGAATCTTATCTTAAAAGCATTATGTTATTTAAAGTGCCAGAGGTTCCTAAGAAGCCAATAAAACCAGAAGAAAAACCAACCATTGTTCCAAGAGATAAAGTAGCACCAACTAAAGGTACAAAAATGCAATAGTACTCTTGTAATACAGCGATGTGCTTACATGATTAGAATGAAAACAGTTATAACTTTTCGTGGCACGCAATATTCTTATTCAGAACTTTGTTTCTAGTCCTTCTTATTGTTCCACTGGGATTCATTGACTCCTTATCAATTTATCAAAGGATTCATTATAATGTTGTGATGCTATTGTTTACATCGGTAGTAGCTGGAATATGCGCAGAAGTACATATAATTATATGGTGCAGAAAGAACCTAATGATAGCTCCATTCTCATACTTGAGCTCTGTTTGAGCCTCTCCCACATTATTTAATCTTTCTTCTCAACAAATCCTTCTTTCCCTTCTTCTTTACATAGAATTTGCTTAATAGCATTTATTTTAATCACCTCAATAACCTCATAAATTAGCAAGCTGTCATCATTATCTTTGTGATTTTATAATTATGGTCCCAAATTTTGATTTTCTCACAAGTGGAAACAGGCAATCAAACCCCTTTACAATGTAAAGACCTTGATAAAGTCACCTCTCCAACTTCTGTTTTCTAGAGAAAAGATTCCAATCTGTTCATTTTTCCTACCACTTCTGTAATACAACTAATTAAATCAGAGCAGTATAGAGCAGATTTTATTTTATGCAGAAGTGTAATCTGTTAGTGAACAGTAACTCTCAACAGATTTTAGTCAATCATAAGAATTATTATTTTAAAAAAGCCTGTATATTATAACAAATAAAAAGTCACAGTTGTAAACATTAGGCATTTCAAAAGTTATATTAACAAATTCGCATTCTCTTAGTTTATTAAGATGCTTATTATTTATTAGTCACTGAGCAGATGTATAATAACAGTAGAGTACACTCATACATAAATTATCTTTCACTGAAGTTTGTGTTCTCATGAGAAAGGCATCATTTTGAGTTTATCGTAATGCATATTTTATGAAGTGTTAACATTTAAAGTTAATAAATTTGATAATAAATTACATTTATTTTAATGGACCAAACCTCAAAACACAATGTTCATTAAAGTGTCAGAGATTCCCAAGAAGCCAGAAATATCAGAAGAAATTAAGTCAGTTGCTGTTTCAAGCGAAAGGGGTGTCATCTCAACAAAAAGTACAAATGTACACTTAGACATTGCATATAATCTTATTTTTGCACTTTGCAGCTTTCTTGCTATATTACTGTATAAGTTATTGTCTGTTTGTCTTCTTATGATAAGTTAGCAAAGCTAAATTGCACTTTGGCACATCTTTTTATATTATTCAAATTTGTCTTCCTTTTATTTGTGAGTTTGTTTCCATGGTTTTTATGTAAATCTTGCTGACACTATGTGTGTGTTGCTCATTTTCATGTTTACTTAACATCTCAAATTGTGTTCGTATTTAGATTATAATAAGAGGAGGTTTGATTTGTAATAAAATGAATACTTATTAAGTGGTAGGATAACATCATTAGCAGAAGAGAGTGGGAAGTAATTGGTAATTTTAAAAAACTTAATATTAAGACAATAAATAGTTTAATAGCATAATATTAATTAATTACTAATATCTTACCTTAAAAATTTGTTTTGAATTTGTATCCCTAATATTTAATTAACTATACTGTTGTTGTGGAAATATAACGTGGATTTGCTGGTGTTAGTCTGGGCTGGACAGACTCAGAATTCACATGATGCCAGATTATAGTCCAACAGATTTATGTAAAAGCACAAGCTTTTGGAGTGCTGCTGCTTCACCTGACGAAGGAGCAGCGCTCCAAAAGCTTGTGATTTTAAATAAACGTATTGGAGAATAACCTGGTGTTGTGTGACTTCTGACTTTGGCCCTAAGAAATAATCAGTTGTTAAAAATGTAAGTACAAAGTTTATTTTTAATAATGAAAAGAGTTTATGGTTAGGACTTTGGTATTCAGACTATGCTAAAATAAGAAAGATCCTTTACTGAATAAATATTTCAATGATAGTGGTTTATGTCATCAGTGGGCATTGTGTTAATTCTAAGAAGATTGGTTTTGAATGAGTTAAAATATCACCCGTATCTTCGGATATAATAATCATGATATTCTTTTGTTAAATTTATCTGTCTGTGTGTTTTACGTCGTACTTTCTTTTCAAAAATCTCTTCAAGATTTTACATGCTATCTTGAGTAAATCTCATTCTTAAACAATAACATTCTTTTAAGTCTTGGAGATTCCCAAGAAGCCAGCTGACATTGAAGCTCAGCCAGTTACTATATTGAGAAAAGAAGAAGTCATCACAGTGACAGGTAGAAAAATACATGAAAATAACATTCTTAAATAACATTGAATTTTATTTTCACCATATCTTGCCTATATCATAACGGTGTTATTTGTTTGTGTACCATTTAGTTTCTCAAATATTGATTTGTATTCTGTGTAAGCTATGTTATAAGTCTGTGCTGAATGTATTGTACTGTCATAGGATGGAATTTTACTTGTAGAAGTACATTATTCTTTCATTTTTTTTTGAAACTGTGGTATGTACGGTGAGGCAAATTATGGAGTGCAGGACATCATCATTGCTGAAGGGAGGAGAATAGGAAATGTCATGCAGTAATCATAAAATAGAGAGAAACTGATTCCAGGGGCTGGATTTTACAGGCTCTTGACAAGTTTATTTTCAGTAGAAGGTCATGTAAACGAGAATGGGACCAGATTATCAACTTCCTACTGACCCTGAGCTGACCCCCACAACACTGGGGTGGTTGGGGGTTCAGGGCTGGGGAGCTAGGGGGAGTTTAAACGCCGAAATCATCAGCCTTCCTGCTATGGATATTTAAGAGTCAATTGAGCTTGTTAAAGGCTGGAAATACTGGCAAATCAAATGAGCCAGCAGCTCCAGAGTTTGGGACCTGCTGCCACTGAGGAGTGCCACTGGGTAGGTTTTGCCTATCTGCAGTGTATCTCCTGGGCAGGCCTCTCCCAAATCTGCCAGCTAGCCATCAACTGCCTTGAGAGTGTTGGAAGTAGTCTGCGTCCTTGTAAACTTCTGTCCCAAGTTTGTATTTAATTCCTGTGAATTGTGGGAGAAAGGAATGACTGAATAAAAACTCCTTATGTGTTGCAAATTGAAGTTGAATTAAATCTTGGCAGCATTCAATGCATACAATGTCAAAGTACTAGTTGAGTTAATACCAAGAAAGGAAAGAAAGACCTTGCATTACTTTGGGAAATCCCAAAGGCCTTAGATAGAAACAAAGAAGATGAGATCAGGAATAAGTCATTCAGCCCCTGAAGCCTGCTCCATCATTCAATATGATCATTGCTGTTCGTTGAGTTTAATACCCTAATCCTCCCCTCCCCCCATATTGCTGATCCTTTTAGCCACAAGACCTATATTTACCTCCTTGAAAACAATTAATGATTTGGCCTCGACCACTTTCTGTGGTAATGAATTCCACACGCTCACCATCCTCTGGGAGAAGAAATTTCTCCTTATCTCAGCCCTGAAAGGTTTACCCCTTATCCTTAAACTGTGATCCCTGGTTCTGGACTCCTGCACCACCGGGAGCATCCTTCCTGCATCTGGCCTGTCTAGTCCTGTTAGAATTTTATAGGTTTCCCAGCCAAGAAAGTGTTTTGCTGCGTAGTTACTTGTCACAAAGACAATCAATTTTCACATAGCCAGGTCCCAACAGCAATGAAATAAATGATCACAGCTGTTTTTTGTTATGGTTGAATGATAAATATTGACCAGTGGTGGGGGTGGGGGTGGGGCGTGTTGGAGGAATTCAGCTGCTGTTTTTTGAAAAGGATCTCTTTTGTCAACCTGAGTGATAGACAAAGTCTTCTTTATTGTCTTGGACAGTTTATATAATGTAATGTAGTTTTGTGTTAGCTTGATCTGTCATACATGGTTCATATTGTTCTGAATTGTTAGATATTTTAGCTTTTTAAAAAAAAAAAATCTTATCATGAACCAATGATGTCTTTTGAAGTGCCAGAAGTTCCTAAGCAGGCAGTTGCTGAAGAATTTAAACCAGCTGCTGTTCCTAGGAAAGAAGATGCCATTACAGTGGAAGGTATAAAAATGGAACGAAGGGTTCCTTAAGCTCTATCCAACATAATACATTGTTGTGTCAACAACTTCTACTTTTCACAATAACCAGACCCTGCTTCCTGATGTTTAAGTACCATTTGTCTTCTTCATATGCATCCATTCATGCACTTTGTCCTGTTGCACGGTGGTGTTTCTGTTTTGTATCTGATTCCATTGTTTGTGCCGTCATGGGGGGTCACACAAATCAATTAAAATTCTTTCTATTCGTTTTTACGTTTTCGTTGAAATGGAAGTGAAATGGCACAGGTGAAAATTTAATACCAGATAGATTTCCTTGAACACTAAGAAACTGACTTTTAAATCATTATGCACTGAGAACAGTACTATAAGTGATAGATAATTGCCAGTTAAAATGCAATAATCTTATTTTCAAACAGTAATGTGCTTACACTGTAATTAGAACAGACAAAAGTAAGCTAGATCCTGACCTGGAAATAAACTTTTTTTAGATGGCCTTGCGAATGTAGAAGTTCTTCCCAAGTCTTAGTCATAAGAAAGCCAGACCATAGTTAGAGCCCCACCTCCATGGTGCAAGGTCAAAATAAGAATGCCAGGTGGGACCAGATACGACCTAGAGACAATATATTGGTTAATCTAAAGGTAAATATGAGACTGAAACAGTCCCCCATAAATAGTATCACAATTTATTTCAGAATTTTTGTGGGCACCTTTGTAAAAGGCCTATTAGAGGCGGATAGCTAGAATTTATTTCCTGATTGAAGGCACAATATCTTTATGCAAGATGAGCATCTTAAATGTTGCCATATTATAACATATTATAACAGATGAGCCCATCATTTAAAAAGCATAGATAAATTTGCCAATTTGATCACTTTTAATTAAGTCAAAGGAAGATGGTGTTGCTGAATTTTTTTTGTTTGTCATGGGTATGGGTTTCACCAGCTCAGTCGGCACTTATAGCTCATCCCTAATTTCCCTGAAGGCATTTAAGAGTCAACCACATTCCTGTGGGTCTGGAATCATGTGTAGGCCAGACCAGTTAAGGATGGTAGTTTCCTTCCCTAAAGGACATTAGTGAACCAGAGGGGTTTTTTCCCCAACAATTGACAATGGTTCGTGGTCATCATTAGACTCTCAATTCTAGATTTTTATTGAATTTAAATTCCACCATCCTCCATGATGGGATTCAAACCTGAGTCCCCAGAACATTGCATGGATCTCTAGATTAATAGCCTAGTGATAATACTACAAGGCCATTATCTCCCAATGCTGTCCCTGCATTGGAAATTGAAAAACCGGCCTATGGATTTCAGGTTTCGTCTTTACAAAATGGAGTGTCATTTAATGTTAGTTTGTATTGTCATGTGTTTTGTGGGAATTGGCTTTGCATGTTTTAAATAATTTCAAAAAGTTTGGATTTTCTTAAAAAAAACACATCTTAAAACAATCATGTTCTTCAAAGTGAGTGAAGTTTACAAGAAGACCATTACTGAAGAGTTCTATCAAGATGATGTTCAAAGAAGAGAGTTTGTTGCTCCAGCGAAAGGTACAAAATGCTGAGGATTTCAGAGAAATCTTCATATAATCTTATAGAAGTAATTTAAGTTTTTCTAGATTATCATGTAAATCTTATTCTCAGTTTAATGTTTTATCTTCTTCACAAGTAATTTGCTTGAACCATATTTATCCTCAATATGTGTATTTCTGTTCACCTGTTATGTCAATGAATATATTTTACACCAGTTTGTGTTGTTAGTGTTGTCACATGTGTAACTCTTTAGAGAAAGAATTAAATATTTGTGTTCCGTGCTGTCAATTAAATGTATCATTTTAATATTTTGAGTTTCCGCTGAAGTAAATATAACTATATCAGTTACAAAAAATCAGGAATATATAGCTATTTAAACAATAAAACAGATTACTGGCTGCGTTTAATCATTTATGAAACAAAAATAAAATCAAAAATTGCAAAGCAATGTATTTATGGAGTCATAGTCCATACCAACCTGGACATCCCAATCTGACCTAGTCCCATTTGCCAGCTTTTGGGCCATATCCCTCTGATTCATATACCCATCCAGATGCCTTTTAAATGTTATAGTTGTACCTGCCTGCACCACTTCTTATCCTATAACTCTATAACTGAACATAATGAATAAAGATCCTCTGTCTTTTAATTATTGTGGGAAAGGTGCTATCCCGTGAATACAAAAGTAATTAGATAACTATTTCCTAATCAAGTGACCATAAAATAATCAATAAGATTTAATAATTATGTTGTTTCTGAAGAAAGTTGTTACTCTTTTTTATGTGTTTCATGTTATTAATAAGCATAACTTTAGCATAGTGTATATATGTGCTCAATAACATTAAACAATTATACTCTTTAAAGTGTTGGAGGTGCCAAAGAAACCAGTTGCTAAACAAGTCCAACCAATTGAAATTTCAAGAGAAAAAGTCACTCCTATAAAAGGTATATTCAAAAAATCCATGTAAATATTATTTGTACATCTTTTCTTGTCACTTCTTCAATCACGTTCAAAGTTTGTTTTGGTACTTCACTATAGTGAAAGTCAGAAGTAAAGTCCTTTTTTTGACTAAAGGTAGTAAGGATAGTATTTCTCAGAATACATTATATCTCAAGTATACTTCACCAATGCAGAGATGTGTAATTATTACTATTTTACTACTCTAGCCTGTATTATACAGGATTTCATTATTTTGATTTTAACAGTAGTCCTGTATTTGTGAACGAGAATGTCATTATGTATTAATTTTGTGTATTATATGTTTTCTTGTGAGTCTGAACTTGGTGAGTCAACTTTAGTGTTGTCTGAATCAATCTTAAATGAACCATCCTCTTAAAACAATAATGTTTTTTAAAGTGCGAGATGTCCCAAAGAAAACAATTGACGAAGAACGTGTTACTGTTTCAAGGGAAGATGTTGCACCAACCAAAGGTACAAAAGAACACAGAAGAATTTCCCTCCAAATCTTATTCTTATGCTTTGTGCCACTTTATTCTTTACATTGTTGCAAAACATACATTTCTGTTTTTGTCCGTAAATGATGACCAGATCTTAAGTATGATTTTTTTAGGTCCAGCATAATTTCTATTTTCCTATGTTAATCACTCTGTCTGCTGTGCTGTTCTTTTGCAGTGTGGTAGTTAACAAAGTTTTTGTTTTAAATTTGTGTGAGATATTTATACTACTGTACACAAAAATTATGATACCCATTGCAATAGTTTCTACATTCATTTAGTGTTTGTATTATTGTAAAGTATTATGTCCTTTAGTGTTAGTTTTTGTCTGTCATGTCATTTTGAGCTTAAGCATCTTAATATCTTTATAGATTTTCTTGAAATAATTGCACTGTAACATAAAATCAACCTAAAATTATAATAATGTTCTTTAAAGTGCCCGAACTTCCAAGAAAGCCTGTTATTGAGGTGGAGAAACCGATTGCTATTCCAGGAAAAGCGGAGGTTCTTCTAAAGAAAGGTATAAAATACAGGAAAGGGTTTCAAACAAACCTCATATTCATGGAACTTAACATTCAGGCCATTGTATTATAACATCATCTTTTACTTGAATATATTTCCTTAATTTAACAAAAGCTTCACTTAGGACACAATTAAGCATGTTGAATTGTCTTTTTTGTCATTGTTGTTTTCTTCTATTTATGTTGTGAGATGTTGATTAATGTACTGTGTCCCCTTGTATTATTCATGTTGTCATATATTAATTGTAACTTCTATATTTTTCTTTTTGGAGAATACAATCAAAACTTGAAAATGAGAATTTTGCAAATGTTCACATTTGAACGCAAATCTGCAATATAAAAAAAAATAGAAATATCTTACTTTACCAATGGATAAATTCTACAAAATAATGTATTCAGAAAGTTGTAGGTATTCCTCTTAACTGATTTCTGAGTTGATCATTTTAAAAGTACAAAAATTTGTTTGAGATCCACTTGTTCATTTCCAGGATGGAGTGTGCTAGACACCTTATTGATACAACATTAATTTGATGTTAATGTTAGTATTTTCAAATTCCATCCTCTGACCTTCACCCTGTCTTAATCTCACCAGCACCAAAGGACTCATGAACTACTCACAAGTTAGCTGCTGGATTATTTCTTCTGATTGTTGTTTTTAGAACTTTGAGATACATGCCTAAACTTTAAATACCATACATAGAATGATCTGATGGTTGCTGAAGTACTATGTTAACTTAAAATCTTGTGCTAAAACAAATTGTATCCAGATTTAGGCTTCCTGGCAGAGTTTTTTTTGCCTCTAAATTGAACAGGATTGGGAGAACTAAAAGAGGCAACAAGAGCAGTACAAGCTGCTAAAAGAAGCAGGAGAGGCAGAGTACTTTCAGCAGAAGGCCATATCAGTGTATGAGCTTAAGGGAGCAATTTTCTTTACTCAACTTCACCGTGGACCAATGTTTGAGATCTCTTCTCTTTACAAAGGAGATCATGATAGAAATCCATTGTGGTGACTTCAAAGTAAGACAAGGTCAACACTGGCTGTGTCTGTAAAAACAATGTGGTTCCTTTAGTTTGTGCGTCTTACTTATAGCAGGTTTTGCTGAAGATATAAGCAGCATGTTCCAGTTTGGAGTATATTGCTGCATAAGGGAAATGAGAGGCTGTCAGTGAGCAGAGAGACAGATTCTTCTCTTTCATTCTTGCTAGAGACAAGCAGTCAAAGCAAGCATGAGGGTTTGTGTGGCACACAAACTTTCTTATGGTTCAAGGTGCCAAGGATTGGCTACACAGTGCTTTGCTTGAAGATCATATGAACTGAGCAATTTTCATGAACTGGCAACAATTCTACGTGCTCTGCATGTTGTGGATACACAAACATGGCTGATCATCCATGTGAATGTCAATTATCCTGGCAATAGTTCTTTGTGCCACCTACATTTGACTCATTGCCATCAGTCATAGGCTGATGATTAGGCTATCCACTCATGATGCTTCATATATCATGATTCATATGCTGAATTAAGCAGCAAAATATTTTCTAATATGTATGAGGGTTTTATTATAACTCTGTAGTTTAGATGAAGCCTCAGTGTTTACCTTTCCATCAGGCTCCTCTCCCTGGCCAACAGCCCATTTGGGACAAGCTTAGCTCTTTATGTTTCTAATTGACTAATTCAGGTATATTTTCATATATCTCTGGAGCAAGTGGGACTTGAACCCTGGCTTGTTGGTTCAAAGATAGGGATGCAACCATTGTGCCACAAGAGAACTTAGCTCTCAAATAAAAGTCCAATGAGCATCAACATCTGAAGCTGCTTAAGCCTTTTTAAACCTTCAATGGACCGGCATTTCTAAATCTGATACCAGACCCACAAAGGCAAGCACAGCATATCTACATTGAAAATCACACTGTCAGAAGTAATATTATAGACTATCCTCAAGCAACACTGCTGCTACCCAAATCAGTCTGGAGGAGCCATGTGATACTTAATTTGGCAGGTATTAAGGTTTCTGCAGGTATGTTTCATGTTGCAGAACTTGCTGCATAATTTCCTTTGTAGGGGAGGATCTGTATCTGCAGCCCTTTCTGCCCAATCTGGTGAAATAATTTGTTCTTATCAGCAGCACCTCAGTCACACTTCCCCAGTCACCAAGAGTCCATATTCCTTATCAGGCTACCATGTTCATCCTCTTTCTGACACCAAAATGTAAAAGCCATTGGCAAATGCACATTCTAATACAACTTTATGAATTTAATCATGAGATAAGTTATATAAAAATGACCTGGTCCCTCTTGTACTTTCTGCAAGTGCTTGTCTCATCCTGAGACAGGTTTCACTGCCACTGTTATAAGACCTCTGCCAATCAATGGAGTGTCTCCTCAGCTACTTATCTGTTGGACAAAGAAGAAAAGCTGCTGTGATTCTCAGGAAGTCCAGTTGAATAGTGGTATCAAATCCATAACAGAGCTTCCACTGCAGCACTCAAATCTTTGGTGTAAGCTGCAATTGTAATTGTGATATTATCCTAAAGACAAGGCATCACAGTGGGTTTCACAAGTGTACTGAAGGGCACGTATTCCTTCACTGAAAACATGGTTCCAAAGACTGTGCAAAAAAAAGCACAGTGCCAGTTTCTGCTGGACATCTCCCTGCTGCTTGATATTAAATGTACATTTAACAGTGCACTGAACATTTGCATTCAGCATTATTCAAAAGCCTAGTCCATCGAAATCCTCATCTGACTTCTATGTAGAATGACCAATCAGGGTAGCGTGTGACTGGGAGAGGAATTTGCAGAGAGTGCTGTTGCCATACACCTGGTGTCCTTGTCCTTCTAGGTGGTAGAGGTAGTGAGTGAGTTTGAAATGTGTTATCAAAGGAATATTGTCTGGTTGCTGCACTGCAACTTGTTGCTTTCATCTGTGATGCGTGAAGTGAATGTTTAGGATGGTAGATGTGCTATTAATTAAGTGAGCTGCTTTATCCTGGATGCTGGCAAACTTCTTGAATGTCAAGCAAATGGAGAATATTTCATCCCCTTCCTGAAATGTAACTTGTAGATGCTGGACAGGCTTTAGGTCTCCATAGAATTCCCAATCTCCAGTCAGCTGTTACAGCTACAGTATTTTGACAGGTTTTACAGTTTAAGTTTCTGGTCAGTGGTAACCCCCTGTATGTTGATGGCAGGGAATTCCACAATCACAAGGCTGGTGAATGACAAGGGCAGGTAATTAGTTTTTCTTTTGTTCGACTTGGTCATTTCCTTGCACTTGTGTGCCACAAGATTTAGCTGCCAGTATCACATCAGAATATTGCTCAAGTCTTGATGCATGTAGGCGTAAGAGTGCCTTTGTATCTGAGAAGTTGTGAATGGTGCTAAGGAGAAGATTGTTGGACCAGTATTTCAGAAACTTGGATTTTTTTCCTGCTTTTTTTGCACAGGCAACTCTAAAATATTTAGTAAATGTTGCTCTCAGCATTCTTTCCCACAAAGTTCCTCATTGAATCTTTGAGGGCCCACAGTGGCTCATGCATACCCAATTTTGACCATCTGGATCTGCTCTTTCTTTCTCGCACACCCACCCACCCACTTTGACCTTCAGGGGTAGCCACTCAATCAGTAGTAATATCACCGGACAAGCTGGATGATGGGCATTAAAATCGCCCCTGAAAAATATATTCTGTGATCTCGCTGCCCTCAGTCCATCATTCAAATGGCAATCAATTTAGATGAGTACTAACTCATCATCTGAGCAGTAGTGGCAATTGGTAATGGGCAGTGAATTCCCTTGACCTTATTTGACTTGTTAGCATGAGAGTGCATGAAGTCTGGAGTCACTATTGAGAATCCCCAATGTTTGCTACCTCACTACTGTGTAGTACTGAACCACTCCTAATGTAGGTGTTGGGAAAGAACTGTTGGGAAAGAACATAGCCAGGAATGCAGGAGTCTGGGACATTGGCTGTCAGGTATGATTTGGTAAGTATATCTCCATCTGGTTGATGTGTTACTTGTCTAGCAGAGCTCCCCCAGAGCTCTCTCAATTATGACACCACTGCCCACGTGTTTGTGAGGATGCAGGGTCACAGGAGCAGGATGTGCCTTTGTTTCTTTTTTGCGCCACTCAGCTTGATGCCAGGTGATCTGTCTAGTTTTACGTTCACCAATCTGTTCCCCAAAAACTTTAAGTGAAAATAGATAATATTGCCTTACATTGAATTTCTCTGCCAAATATACTTGTGTTCTTTTAATCTATTGCTTTGACGTGGATACATTAACTATTAACATCTAACATTATACTGTTTCTTAAAGTACCAGAGATTCCTGAGAAGCCAGTTCCTGAACCATTGAAACCAAAGAAAGATGCAGTTACTCCAGAAAAAGGTGTATTTCTTTTCATTACTTTGGATGTTGGAAATACTTATATGGATAAATACCATGTCAATTTTTAAACATTAATATTCTATTTCATTCACGTTTCATAGTTTAATGTGTTGATATTATTTGATATTATTTCTACAAACTCCAACAACCACAACCGCCTTCCTTTGTGCTAGGTGTAATTCCAACCAGTGGGGTATTTTTCCCTGTTAGTTCCAGTTTTGCTATGTTTCCTTGATGCTACAGTTAGGCAATTACATCCTTGATGTCAAGGGCAGTCACCTTCACCTCAGTTCTTGAATTCAGTTCTCTATCCATATTTGGGCTAAGTCGCTAATAAGGATAGGAGCAGAGTGGTCCTGGCAGAGCCCAAACTGAGCATGAGTGAGCAGCTTAGCACTGAATTTGATAGCACTGTCATCTACACCATATTATTCTTGTTATGATCAAGAGTAGACTTTTGGGGTGTTAATTAGCCAGTATGGAAATTTCCTGCTTCATGTGGACTTTTTGAAATTGCACACATTTTTATTTTGATGCCAGTATTATATCAGTAGAGGAACAACTTAGCTGGAATGCAGCATGAGTACTGCAAATGATTATTGTCAAGACCCAAAACGTTTCCTTCAGACATTTCTTGACATTGCATGAAGTGAATCAAATTGATTTAATCAGCTACTGTGGCCTCAGGAGGAAGCTGAGATGGATTATCCACTTAAGATTTCTGGCTGAAGATGTTTTTATTTGTTTATGGATGTGAGCATTGCTGCCTAGACTGGCATTTATTGCCCATCCTCAATTGCCATATGGTTGTGAATGCTTCACTTCTTTCACTTCTGGCATCGTCAGTGTAGGTTAGGACATTCATTGAGCCTCCTTCTCCTGGTAATTGTTTCAAAGGCTACCACCACTTGTGGCTACATGCGGCTGCTTTGCAGATCCACTGGTTATTAAATTGCCAAGTCCGTCTTTAGCTTCCATTGCTTGGTATAAATGTGGTCATGAGTGGTAGTTTCACAGTGTTGGCCCCTCATTTTTAGGTATGTTGTTGGCATGGTCTCCTGTCTTTCTTATTGACTGAGGGTAGATCCTTCAGTTTGATGGTATTAATCGAATAAGATCTGTTGTGGGCCAAGAGGCTACAGCTTGAGGTTGATTATAATACAGTTGATACTGACAATCCAAACAGTTCTGAGTCTATCACACGTGGCATGGTGCAGTGCCGCACAGCGCACTGACAGGTTTAGTTTGGCAGCAGCTACAACTTTGGGTCGGTCAGTGTTGTTGTTACTGCATTATACTCAGGGCGGAAACCTCCAGTCCTTCAGGTGGAAAGGCAACTTAGGTAGATGAGATCATGGCACATCGGGACCTAACTGCTTTCATTCTTCTGTCCAAATCAGGTTCTGTGCAGAAGGCAGATATGTGACCTTCCCACACTGCTGCCAGTTGAGACCCATAAGTGGTCAATTAATGACCAGTTAAAGGCCTATTTCTGCCTGGCCTGAAATTATCTGAGTTCCAGATGGGCCAACAAAGAGGACCTGATTGCACCTGACCAGTGCTCCTGATTGGTAAACCATTGCAAACTGCCTGAGAGTGGTGTAGGAGGGTCCCTTGATCTACATGATTTGAGGATGACATAGGGCAGGTCGATAGTTGCATAGAGGCAGCTCCTGGTTCCCCTCCCCCATGGACCCCAACCCAAGACGCCACCCCCCTCCCCCCCCCCCAAAAGCACTTATCTCACCTTGTTTTTCACAATGTTGCTGTATTCCACCTTAATAGTGACTCCACAGAGTGTGGCAGCTGTAAGCCTCTGCTTGACTGGAACTTCTTCCTGAGTGGTGTTTCTGCCTCTGTGGACTTGATTTCAGAGAAAGGCCTAATGCTGCCCTTCAAATTGTTTGACTGGAGGAAGAGTCAGAGTGGGTGCCATATCACTTATGAGCAAGCAAGCAAGACACCTGATTAAAGCAGAAGATTCCACCTTTAATAATATTCGTAAAAATCCCCCTCCTAAAATAGACCCTGTACTCTTTTTGCCCTCTTGGTTCTTTCAAATGGTGATGAACATGCAGGATCACTAATTCTTAGGCTAAGGAAGGTCAATAGGTGATAATTAGCTGATATTTCTCTTGTCCCTTTTTGACCTTATGCTATAAGATTTCAGGGAGTGTGGAGTCAGTGTTGTGGGCTCCCATGTTCACTGTGTCAAATTTATATACCACTGTGTCTCCATCTCAGATATATCTGTCCTGTGGTGGGATAGGACATACCAAGAGATGGTGATGTCAGTCTGGCTCTACAACATAATTTGTTGTGTATGTTTATGTCAGGCTGTTGCTGTTGTAGGCTGTGGAACAGCTCTTCCAATTTTGGCACAAGTTTCCAGATGTTGCTGAGGAATACTTTCAACTTGGCAGGCTGTGTCTTTACCATTCTTGTTGTCTAGGTCAGCGCTGCATTGTCACTCTTGTTTCAGATTAACAATTTTTTTCTCCTAATTTATGCAAATGAAGAAGACATTCTCATTCAAATAACATTGTGTTATTTTGCAATGTTGCTTAGATATCATAACCATAAAAATGTTAAATCTTAAGCACCTTAACATTAAACTGTTCATATTTTAAAGTGCCAGAAGTTCCTAAGAAGCCAGTTCCTGAACCATTGAAACCAAAGAAGGAGATGGTTACTCCTGAGAAAGGTACTTTTCTTTTTCTTATTTGTAGATACTGGAAATATTTATTGGAGTAAATAGCACATTCATATTTAAATATTCATATTTTAGTTTATTTTTAGTTTGTGCTTTTATGTGTTTAAGTGCTTGTATTATTGCTACAAATTCTAAGTAATGCAACCAGCTTCCTTTGTGCTAAGTATGATTCCAAACAGTGGAGCGTTTTGCCCCCAGTCCCCATCGACTTCAGTTTTGCTCGAGCTCTTTGGTGCCTTACCTAATCAAATGCACTCTTGATGTCAAAATACTCACCCTCACCTCACTTCTAGAGTTTATCTTTTTTGTTGATGTTAAAAGCAAAGCTAAAGTTAGATGTTGAGCAGAACTCTAACTGAGCAGTTTAAATTGTTGCTTAGTAACCCTGTCAACGGCACATTCCACAGCTGTGCGGACGTTTGATAGTGAATGGATGAAGCAGGTTTGGATTTTTCCTGCTGCTGAAAATGAGCACACTGCACTTGTCTCTGAGCAGCCCAACTGCTCCCCCAACTCTTGCGCCACCTTGCCAGCAACCCCACCCTGCCTCACTCACTTCTGGCCTGCGTTTCTTGGCCAACCCATTCCTTGGGTGCAGTACCAGCAGCAATCACCACTGACTGAAACGCACTTCAAGAATGGTCAGCAGCTCTCGATGAGCACAATATCAGAACCTAGGGTCCTGGATCCTCAGGTAGGTCAGATACAGGCCAGATAAGAGCTTTATGATGCTTAATCAAGTTGGGCCTCCACCTCAGGGGTAACATGTGTTTCTAAATGGTTCTCCATCTGGTGGGTTGAATCCAAGTCAGTTGCATTAAATCCAACCTTTCACGTTGAGGGTTCCCAGAGTCTATAATATATCACTGTACCACCACCTCCCATGACTCTGTCCTGCTTGTGATACAGGACATAATCCAAGGATGATGATGCTGCTGTTAGGTATCTTGACTGTAAAGTATGATTCAGTGAGTACAACTATGTGAGGCTTTTGGTTGACTAATCTATCTCATGACTAGTCATTTGCACAGCCTTCCCAATTTTGGCACCAGACCCCAGATATTGCCAAGGAAATGTTGCCTGGGGAGGAGGTGTCTTTTTTTGTTTGTTTCCAGTATTTAGTCAATGCCACGTCATCAGTCACGTTTTATTATAACCAATTTCACCCTCAGCTTGTTCAGCAGAATAATGTCTCTTTTAATTCAGCTTCTCTACCAGCTTGTATTATTTTAACTTGTTGTCTAGATATATGAATGATAAGATCATTGCATCTTAAGCATTTTAACATTATCCTGTTTCTTTTAAGTGCCAGAAGTTCCGAAGAAGCCAGTTCCTGAACCTGTGAAACCAAAGGAAGAGGCAGTCATTCCTGAGGAAGGTAGGTTTTTTTTGTTATTTAAGATGCTGGGATTACTTGCAAGAAGCAAACAGCTTGTGGCTGTTTAAATATTAAAAAGCTGAGCTTTGTCCTACATTAAGAAAGAAAGATGCAAAAGTTAAAAATAAGATTTAAGTTTAAGAACCAGAAATTTTTTATGAATAAGCTGAGATGTGAATCCTATGTGAATATCCATGGAATTCCACATAATTCAAAATTACTTTCTTTCATGTAATTATTTTAAGTATCCACTTTAATCACAAAAATATGAAACACATCTTCCTAAATTTGGACATTATTTTGAGTACAATAATTATAATTTTAAAAATTATTTTCACAATAAATTTACATTAATTTGCTTTATTTTGCTTCTCTTGGCTTGATTTTACCTTCCGTAAATTTGCAATTGTTACTGTTATGATTTCAATGCATCATTCTTTACATCCTCAGTGTTACTTTCAACATCCTCAAGATCAAAATGTACATCTACACCTAATTCTTGAATGCTTGTTATTGCTCTGTATCTTTCAACATCAGTGTCAAAAGTAATGTTTGTAGCATCATGCACTACATACCTGGATAATTCTGCATCTTTTGTTTTCATTCATAGGAGGTATGCATCATTAACTAGGCCATCATTTACTACCCATTCTTAAATTCCCGTGAGAAGGTGATGGTGAGCTGCCTCCTTGAACCATTGCCAACTATCCATAGCATGCATGGCGCACACACACACACACACACACTGACTTGCTCACACATACACACTCTCTTTCTCTGTTCACCCCCACCTTCATCACCTTTTGGGCAGCAGCTATACCTTTCAGGGCTAAAATATTGAGCCAATCAGTGTCAGAATTTGAAATCTGTCCCCTATATTCTGTGCCCTTGCCATCCCCAGTGTTACTTCCAAGTAGGAATAGTAATTCGACAGCTGAAGAAGGGCAGGGAGTGTTAATAAGCTGGAGCTTATAATAAGCTATTGCTGGTGTGTCTGTCGTGCTGGTGGGAAAAGACATATCCTGGATAGTGATGCAGGAGTTGGGGACATTAGCTGTTAGCCATGATTTGGTGTGTGTCTATTGTCAGACTGTTGCTTGACTCCGAATCTTGGGATAACTCCCCAAATGTCAATGAAGAAGAATTTGCAGGGCCAACTCAGCTAGATGTGACTTTATTGTTTCTTATGCTCAAATCAGTGCTAGGTAATCTACCTAGTTTTAATCAATTTCTTCCCTGGAAGGTAAAAATGACAATAGATAATGTTGCCTTATGTTGAATGTCTCTGTTATATTAACCTGTTGCTCAGATATAGATACATTAATGATAAAAGCATTGCATCCTGAACATTTTAACATTATGCTTTCTTTTTTAAAGTTCCAGAGGTTCCTAAGAAACCAGTTCCTGAACCACTGAAACCAAAGAAAGAGGTTCCAGAAAAAGGTATTTATTTTTGCTTTTTTAGATATTGGAAATACCATTTTACTGTTTAAATATTAATAGTTTCTTTTATTTATATGTTATGCTTTAATATATTTCTTAGTATTGTTATTGTTGCAGCAAACTCAAACATGTACAACTACGTGTGAAAAGAACCTCGAGAAAGCTTTATTATCATTCCCATTATTTTACATTTTCTAGGGCTCCTCAGTGCCTACCTTGGTCAAGTGCTGTCTTGATATCAAAGGGCAGTCACTATCACCTCAGCTCTTTTGTTCATGTCTGAAACTAGGCTGCAATGAGACCTGGAGTCAGTGTTCCTGATAGAACCTAAATTGGGTGTCAGCAAGAGCTATTGCTGTCCAAGTGTCACTTGATAGTACTCTCAGTGTTGTCTTCCATCACTTTTCTGTTGATTGAGAGTAGACTATTGGGTGAGTAATTTACTGGGCTGGAATTTTTCTGCTGTTTGTGACCAGGACATATTTGGGCACTTTTGCAAATTGTTGCGTAGTTGCCAGTGCTCTAACTGTACTGGAACAGCTTGGCTAAAGACCCTGATAATTATGGAGCACAATATTTGATTACTACAACTAGGATTTTGTCTTGTCCCATAACTTTTGCTATATCCAGTGCCTTCAGCCATTTCCTAATATAATGTGGAATTGGCTCATGACTAGGCCATGAAGAATCAACCACTTCACACTTCAGCTGAAGATAGTGGCTGATGCATCAACGTGTCTTTTGTATTAATGTATTGGGCTTATCCATCATTAAAGTGGGGATGTTTGTGGAGACTTTTCCAACCCAAAAGTTGTTTCATTATTGACAACTATTCATGACTGAATGTGTCAGAAATGCAAGTACTGTTTTTGGAATCAGGTAACTCTTTCTAAAGCAAGCAGCTTCAGGTGTTTATAATACATGTATTCAGCTTCACCAATGGGTCTGTCCAACCAGCTGGTTGGACAGGACAAGACTAATGAAGGTGATGTTGGAGTCTGAGCCATTGACGGTAGGGTATAGTTTGATGAGTGTGTTCATGTCAGGCCCTTCTTTGAATAATCTGTGGAGAGGTCACCTAATTTTGGCATAATAAGCAGGTTTAATGAGGAGGACGTTGCAAGGTCAATTGGGTGAGATGTGCCTTTGTTGTTTCCTGTATTTTGGGCAATTTATGCTTGATGATTTGTCGAGTTTTATTTTAACTAGATTCTTCCTGAGTACATGTATATCTGGCTAGATTATGTCACTGGGTTGAAGTTCTCTTCCAAGTATATTTTTGTTAGTTAATTGTCTTGATATCTCAACGATAAAAGCAGATTGTAATACCCATCTTAACATTATATTGTTTCTTAAAGTTCCAGAGGTTCCTAAGAAGCCAGTTCCTGAACCATTGAAACCAAAGAAAGAGGTTCCAGAAAAAGGTACATTTTTTTAGGTTAAGAATAAAGACTCTTCCTTTTAAGGCAGACATTAAGAGCTTTTTTTACCTTTTGCTAGAGTCTGAAATTTTCTTCCACACAAGTTTTAAAATTTTCAATAGACAAGACAATCAAGGGTTATGGAGGAATATGTAGACAGACAAATAAGCTGAGGTCACAACTATAGCAATCATTATATTGAATGGTGCAGCAGACTTGAAAGAGCAAATGGCGCACTGCTGCATTCCTAATATCAGGTAAAAGCCAATCTTGTCACTATAATGCAACACTTGGATATGGTCAGGGCTAGTTCTGGACCGCAAGGCTTTATAACTCGAATCAGGATGTTTCTTCAAATCATATGGAATGAATGAACTCAATTGAAGGCAGCCATCTCTGGTGCTGGGATCTCAACAAGAGCCTGAGATGGACAGGCCACATGACACTTACAGCTGAAGATTGTAGCAAATAGTTCAGGATTGTCTTTTGCACTGAGGTGTTGGGCTGTACCTTTGTTGAGGATGGGGGTGATTGTGGACTCTCCCCCTTTCCAACCAACATTCCTGGATGAATGTGCAGGACCGCAAAGCTCTGCTGTGATCTATTGCTTGTGCAATTGCTTAACTCTGTCTATAGTGCACTTCTCCACTGTTTGCCATGCATGTCATCTGTGTTCTAGTTTTACTCTCTTCACATCTCATTTTCAGGCATGTTTGGTGCTGTTTCTGTGTTGCCCTTCTTCATGGAACCAGGATTGATCCCTGGATTCATGGTAATGCAGGAGTGAAGTCTGTGGCCTGTCATGAGGTTGCAGATTGCAGATGATTACAATATTGCTACTATTGACAGTGCACACTGCCTCAAGGATACCCAGTTTTAAGCTGCTAAATCTGTACTGAATCTACGCCTTTTAACATGGTGGTACTGCCATATAACACAAGCCTGTTGTCAGTTGCCATGTCCTTCAGAGAAGGCCTGCTCAGTGAACACATGGTTTGCCCTTGTAGGAGTATAAAAGTGCAGGAATATTAATTTTTTGCCTGCTGGTGGAAGCGGGTGCTTGGTAGGTGGGAACAAATAGGACCTTTCCTGGGCCATGCTTGGCCTGATTCCATAAGGACTCATAGGTACTGGAGTCAATGTTCAGGCTCCCCGGGTTGCTCCTTCCCAACCTGATACCAGTGTGTCACTGCTAAATCTGCCCTGCTGTGGAGACAGGACAGAGACGGACTGTGCGATACTACAGCCTAGGGCTTTGGCTGTATGGTTTAATTCAGTGAATATAACTGTGCCATGCAGTGGCGAAGGGACAGCTCTCCTCGTTTTGGCACAAGTCCCCAGATGATAATGAGAGGACTTCACATGGTCAAATGGGTAAAATGCAGCTTTTTC
>NC_063338.1:40245493-40328000 GCF_021869965.1 Rhincodon typus
CTTCCAGCTGAAGATTGTACCAAATAGTTCAGGATTGTCTTTTGCACCGTCGTTTTGGGCTCAGCTATTCTTGAGGATGGGGGCTTTCGTGGACTCTCCCCCTTCAACTGGTTGTTTCATTTTCCACCATCATTCCTTGCAGATTGTGTAATACTGCAGTGCTCTGGTCTAGTCTATTGGTTGTAGAATTGTTTAGCTCAGTCGATGGTGCACTGTCTCCAATCTTAGCTAATCATATCATGCTGTGTTTTAGTTTTTCTGTGCACGCCTCATTTTCATGCATGTTTGGTGCAGTTTCTGTGTTGCCCTTCTTGACTGAAATAGGATTGATCCCTGGATTCATGGTAATGCAGGAGTGAAGTCTGTGGCCTGTCATGAGGTTGCAGATTGCAGATGATTACAATATTGCTACTATTGACATTGCACACTGCCTCAGGAAGCCAAGTTTTAAGCTGCTAAATCTGTGCTGAATCTATGTGTTTTAACATGTTGGTAATGCTATGCAACACAAGCCCAGTCAGCAGTTGCAATGTCCTTCAGAGCTTGCTCAATCAGTTGTGAATCCAGCATTTGCCCTTGCAAGAGTGTAAAAGTCCAGGAGTATTGATTTATTCGCCATTGGTGGAAGCTGGTGCTTGGTAGGCAGAAATCAACAGGACCTTTCCTTGACCATGTTTGGCCTGATGCTATGAGAACTCATTGACACTAGAGTCAATGTTCCGGCTCTCCAGGTTGTTCCTTCCCAACTCTATACCATTGTTGAATCTGTCCTGCTGAGGTGAGAGGTCATAGCCAGAAATTGCGATACTTCAGTCCTCGGAATTGGCTGTGTGGTTTGATTCACTGATTATGACTGTGCCATGCAGTAGGTAATTACTAACTTTAGCGCAAGTCCCCAGATGGTAATGAGAGGACTTCACATGGTCAAATGGGTAAAATGCAGCTTTATCATTTTTGTTGTTTTGTTTTAAAGAATTTCTCCCCCAGTTTGTACATGTCGAATGGCAAAGGATTGAATTTCCCTGTTATGTATGTCGGTGTGGTTTTAACTTCTTGTTTGGATATTTTAATTATAAAATCATTGTATCTTCAGCTTGTTAACATTCTACTGGTTCTTTAGTGCCAGAAGTTCCTAAGAAGCCCGTTCCTGAACCATTGAAACCAAAGAAAGAGCTGGCACCTCCCAAGAAAGGTATGCATTGAATGCCCTCAACCGTGTCTCCCACATCTCCCGCACCTCATCCCTCACACCCCATCCACGCAATAAAAACCAAAAAAGAATCCCCCTCGTCCTCACGTACCACCCCACCAACCTCCGGATCCAACGCATCATCCTCCGACACTTCCGCCATCTGCAATCCGACCCCACCACCAAAGACATCTTTCCCTCCCCACCTTTATCTGCTTTCCGGAGGGACAACTCTCTCCGTGACTCCCTTGTCCACTCCACACTCCCCTCCAGCTCCACCACACCCGGCACTTTTCCCTGCAACCGCAGGAAGTGCTACACCTGCCCCCATACCTCCTCCCTCACCCCCATCCCAGGCCCCAAGAAGACTTTCCACATCAAGCAGATGTTCACCTGCACATCTGCCAATGTGGTATACTGCATCCGCTGTACCCGGTGTGGCTACCTCTACATCGGGGAAACCAAGCGGAGACTCGGGGACCGCTTTGCAGAACACTTACGCTCGGTTCGCAACAAACAACTGCACCTCCCAGTCGCGAACCATTTCAACTCCCCCTCCCATTCCTCAGACGACATGTCCATCCTGGGCCTCCTGCAGTGCCACAACGATGCCACCCGAAGGTTGCAGGAACAGCAACTCATATTCCGCTTGGGAACCCTGCAGCCCAATGGTATCAATGTGGATTTCACAAGTTTCAAAATCTCCCCTCCCCCCACCGCATCCCAAAACCAGTCCAACTCGTCCCTGCCTCCCTAACCTGTTCTTCCTCCCACCTATCCCCTCCTCCCACCTCAAGCCGCACCTCCATCTCCTACCGACCAACCTCATCCCGCCCCCTTGACCTGTCCGTCCTCCCTGGACTGACCTATCCCCTTCCTAACTCCCTACCTACACTCACCTTTCCTGGCCCCATCCCCGCCTCTTCGACCTGTTTGTTTCCTCTCCACCTATCCTCTCCTCTATCCCTCTTCTATCCGCCTCCCACTCTCTCCCTATTTATTTCAAAACCCCCTTCCCCTCCCCCTTTTCTGATGAAGGGTCTAGGCCCGAAACGTCAGCCTCTCTGCTCCTATGATGCTGCTTGGCCTGCTGTGTTCATCCAGCCCTGCACCTTGTTGTCCTGCATTTCTTTTTGTTGTTCCACATGTTGGCAATAGTTGTGTGAGGAGCTTGCATACAGTAGATGCAAAGGACTTATTTAGCTTGGCATAGAAATCAATGAGTATGGGACATAAATTAGAAATAATTGGTAGGACAATTCTGATGAGGAAAGTTTATTTTTCACCTGAGTTTGTTTGGGTGCTGAATTTCTTTGTCTGAAAAGGTAGTAAACAGAAACCCAACACATTGAAGTGGTGGCTGAATATGCACCAAAAGTGCTGTAACCCGCAGAGCTACAGATCAAATTCTTTAAAGTGGGGTTAGACTGGCTAGCTCATTTATTGGCTGGCACAGACAATATGGGCCAAGTGACCAATTTCCTCACTGTAAACTTTCAATGATTTGATTTCTAGTAAGGTAGTATAATTATCGTTCATTGTTATAATATATCAAGTGTCATTTTGTGGCATGTGGTAAGTAAATTCTTATACCTTACATTTCTAGGTCTGTTTCTGTGTTGTGATGCTACTAACATACGCTGTCATTGCTGGCTTTATTTTATTTGAATTGTGTGCTGAAACATGTTCATTGCAGTTCAGTTCATAGTGGGATAAGCTTTCAAAGATGCTGTATTATTGAATACATGCAGTCTTGTTTGACAACAAATCTTAGTGCACACAATGAACTTATTCAATTCTTTTCAATAACATGTCACATTATTATAACATTCCTAAATTATTACTTCTGCTATGACTCACTCAAGTCGTCTACAACATTTCAACACCAGACCAGGGGGAAGGTGGAGTGTAACTGTCGTAGAAGAGCCTGTTAAGTGTTTGTTTGTCTTAAGACAGCTCAATGTTAAAGTTTACTTCTTTAATGCTAACTCATTTTATGTATAAAAATATTCATCATTTGGTATGTTAACCATGTTGTGCATTTGTTCAATGTAAAATTTCTTCTTGTGAAGATATTCTTTGTTATTTACATTCTATAAAATAATTGTTTTTAAAAGTGCCTGAGATTCCTATGAAGCCAGTTGCTGAGGCTGAACCAATAGCTGTTCCAAGAAAAGTTGAGAAGCCTGCACCAGAAGAAGGTAAAATGAGGAAATAGCACAATAGGGCAAAATACAGCTTGGGCAAGTGTGCAGTCTGGACATTAATGAATCGGGCAGGGAAATAATGAACTGTCTAATTTCATTTGTTGCTCCTGCCAAAGTTAAATTTCGTCCCTATGGTTGAGACCAACATTTCTTGGGGGAAATGTTCTTTTACTCCTTCAAAGTTTCTTTATTTTTACTTATGGATGTTTGTATTATCTTCTTTCATGTTTAATCACAGAAGTGTACATTGATATGTTATGTCTTTCAATTGTGATTGCTTTTTTGTTACTTTTTGAAGTATCATTTTGTCTTGTTGTGTCTCCTCTTAAAAATATGCAAGTATAATTTATATTTAAATTATCAAGTAAGTGGAAAATATAAGAATAATATAAAATATTTATTATATGAAGCGTGAGAATAAATGTAGAATTGTTTCCTTAGATTACAACAATTTTATTCTCATGTTTCTTTTTTATGACAATTCTAAAGGTAGATGGTGCTCATTAGGTAGAGGAATATTTGTGCTATTGAATGGAATGATTTCCATTTCAAGCATCCGTACTTAGCATCAAGTATCAAGTTAAAACTCCACAAATGACGTACATTAGTCATCAAACTTTAACAAAAAAAACTGTGCTACACTAGTTATATTAAAATTTCTCAAACTTGCTTTGTTCGCTCAAAGGTAAATTGGCCATGTCATGTCACTAAGTAGATTTCTGTGCTGTGGGCTCATGCTCCATAAGAACTGAATTCAAACTATCCAACAAAATTTGGTATAGGACCTACGTAACAACAGTAATTTTCCGTTTATTCAATCTGGCTTCTGTTTGAATCCTAGATTACAAATGTAAAGGGAAAATGTCTAATTAATTATATCATTCAACTTTGTGAAATGTCCCTTCGGCAGTCATAACACATTTCAAAGTAAAATACTTAATCAGTTTAAATAATCTTCCAGTTGTATCTAATGTCAGGTAGATTTTAACTGGTACAAAATAATGTAATTTTATGTTTATATGTTTACTCTCTTATGTTTATGTGTCTTATGTTGTCTTTCTCATATTGAATACTTGTTTTAAAAATAATATTTGAAGTGCTTCAAGTTGACAAGAGGGCTCAACCTGCACCCATTCCTGTTTCAAGAAAAGTCTTAATCACTCCAGAAAAGGACAGAAAAGGTACAGAACTAGCCAAGCATTTTGCTGTTTGGAAAAAAAAATGCAAGTACAAATATTCAGTTCTCTACTGAACATTACCAGTGCTCAGCTGGTTCATCAGAATTCTTCTTGTGTAATGTTGTGTCTTTTGTTTCAATGTCCATAATGTAATTTAATAATGTACTGTTGTGGTGTCTTCAAATATTTGTTCCGTTTTTTTTTGTTCTCTTTACAAGTCTTGGAGTCATTATAGCACAGAAAGATGCCACTTGTTTTTTGAATCCACTCTGAAGGACAAACTAGACCAACCCATACCTTCATTCTATCCAGGAAATCCTTAATTTTTTTTACATTAAGCCCAAATCCAATTTCATTTTCAAATCATTCATTGTCTTCATCTTACGGGCAGTGAGTTCTGGATCATTACCATTTATTGTATAAGTGAGTTTTTCGTTACATCCCAGTTTCATCTCTTACATAAAACCTTAGGTCTATGTTCCCTAGACCTTGTATGATCAGCCAGTGGGAACAACTTTGTTTTTGTTGCCTAATCCATTCATTATCTTATAAACCACTATCAGATCTCTCCTCAACTTTATTCCATCAAAGAGAGCAACCCCACTTCTCCAGCTTAACATTGTAGCCAGATTTCCTCATTCCCAGATCTCTCAAAAAAGCATTGGGCCCCAACATGGACAATTTCACAACTTGCATGCCCTCTCCCCTCCCTCGCCAACTGTTTCTTTATCAACTTGTCCTAATGCTGTGGACTGTCTTCACTGATGGTTTCCTGCCACACAAAATGCCTGCCTGTGCCAGCCGACCAGGTAGCTGGTTCAGCCTGGAGGCTGACAAGCTATATGTAAATAATGCCTAGAAGCAAAAATCATTGGCTGGTTACATCTGTAACTATATTCATGTCCATTATGTCTATCAGCATTAGTTCTAACTGTCAATGTGTTTGTCTATGCTAGTAACTTCTGTATAGTCTAAAGCTGTATGTTATTGTTCAAGTCCCTGAGGTTATGAAAAGTTACATTTACGAAGAAATTACAGAAGTTCCTTATGAAGAAAAATCAAAAATTTCTTCTGTTAAAGGTATATTTTAAAAAACCTTACATTTGTTGACTGCTGTTCTTTTAATTCTTATTGTGTTCCAGTGTCATGCTGGCTCTTCTACTTAAATGACTTTAATACTTGTAGTTTTGTGTCTTATGTCTTGCTCTGTCTGTTATTATGTTATTGAGGTGCTGTGTTTCAAAAAAGTTTCTTGACTTTTTGCGCTTCTCATTAACCGAACTGAGTTATTCTGAGCAACAACAAGCACGTTTAAGGCTCCTTTAAGGTCTAAAATACTCCAAGGCACGTTTCAAATAGGAATTGGGAAAATAATAAATGAATCAGTTACAGAAGATTGGAAGGAATGAAAAAAACGCTGGTTGAAGTGATGGGCTTTGAGCAATTTTTAATAGGACGAAACAGAATATAAGAGGTGCATAGAGAGAATTCCGTATTAGTAGGATTTGGGTGGCCATAGGTTCTGATTCTGGTAGGCTGTGTGGAGGCAAAAGAAAATAGAGGATTTTGCAAGTTAGATGGGGATAATATAGTACTGAAAAGGAATAAAGAAGTGGGGTGAAGCCATAGAGAGCATTGAGCACAAACATGTTGGGGAATCAAACTTCTCAGAGTTCTCTTCATCTACGTCCATTATTGTGAGGACCTTTTTGGCTAAAACCTTATGATGTGTATGCACAAGATTTTGGCCTATGTTATAGTACAAAGTGGGAGAAAAAATTGAAGCAATTCACTGACTTATAGTTTAAATTCAATGGAAAATTTGTCAAAGCAGGATTTTGCAGTATAGTGGCGATCAATTAACAGCCACAGAGGATGGAAGATGGGAGATCAGAAGGATATCCTTCGAGTCACCAAGTGCAGAGACCACTAAAAGTTTACATAGGGATTTGTGCACCGTTTAGTTGAAGGTGGAATTAGGCAGAGTTTGTAATTGGGAGGATATGGACCTGAAATTTAACTTATGGCCAATGGTATCAAGACTGAAATTAGTTTACATCTTTGTCAAACATTTTTTTAACCAAGAGGCAGCCATTACATTACAATTATTTCCATTGATTTTCAGACAGTTGGTTGATCAAAACTATTTATTTAGCATTGTATCAACTAGCGATAATTTGTCTGCAGCTATGCAAAGTTTGCACCTTACCATTATAAAACAATTATTTACTTTTGACAATTTGGTTGGGAGCACAATATGTGAGGTCATAAAATACAAACAAACATGAGCTTTTATTTCTGTAGAATTGAAAAGTAGATAGATTTGCTGAACTTTCCTAGAATCTTGGTTAGATGTCCTTGGAGTACTGTACTCAGTTCTAGTCTCTAAGTTACTAAAATAATGCAGAATGCAAAAAACAAACAAGGATCGTGCCAGATCAGAGAGGTCGTACCTATCAGGAAAGGTTGCACAGGGCTAAACTATTTTTCCTAGAAAGAGAGAATTGAGTGAGGACCCAACTTTATAATAAAACTTCATAACAATGAAGGGATTTAGTGGAATAGGTATAATGAAGATGTTTTCCACTTGTGAGGCAGCCAAAACTAGAGGACATAAGTATGACATGGTCACTATTAAATCCCGTAAGGAACTCAACAAAAATGACTTCACTTAGAGAATATGCAGTGTGCTACCACCTAGAATATTGAGACAAAAAAGGGGATTTTTAAAGGGGCAGCTAGACAAGTACCTGACGGACAAAGATGTAGAAATATATGCAAATAGGATTCAATAATGTAGGCTAAATAGAATGTGAAGCATAAACACCAGCTGAATAGCTTGTTTCAGTGTTGTAACTTCTATCCAGTTTTACTACATGGAAATTGCAGTGTTATTATAAAATTAATGACTGCATTTGCTTTTCCAGAAATAAATTTAATGTGACTTACAAACGTTTTAAAAATGTCTTTAAAGTGCCTAAGGTTGCCAAGAAACGTGTGCCTGAAAAAGTTGTGCCAATCACATTTGCAGAAAGCAAGGAGGTTACTCCAGTAAAAGGTACAGAAGTGGCAGTACCTTCATTTTTGTAATCTTCTCACAGCTAATACTAATAGTAACTTTAATGTTTCCAAAGCTCCATCCAATAACAAGTAATATGTTATATTTTCATGTTGTTATCCTTTTCATCATCAGCATCTTCTCTGTTCCTTGTTTTTTAATTGTCTTATATGATTTGGTTTGGTGATTACCTTGTCTGGCTTTGGTTTTACATATTTAGTTTTATAACTGTGTTTGTAGTGATGTTACGTTATCTTTTGTAGTAACATCTGTGTCATCTTATACTCTTCAAATCTAATCTTCTGAAGTTTTGACCATTAACTAAAATACTAAAACTTTTTCTTCAAACTCTGAAGCTTTCAAGAAGACTTTACGTGAAGAAATTATTGAAGATGACAAGACTATTTCATATGATGAGATTGTTGAGCGTGATGAGGTGACATTATACGAAGAAAAAAATGAATTTGAAGAGGAAACTGTTGAGACTGACGAGCAAATTTTATATGAGGAAAGTGTTGAGTTTGATGAGGCAGTCTTGCCTGAAGAAACTTTCGAAGATGACAATGTAATTTTACCTGAGGATGTCGTTGAGGCAGATGAGATTTTGCATAAAGAAATTGTTGAAGCTGACAAGACAACTTTATATGAGCCAAGTATTGAAATCAGTGAAATGCCTTTACGTGAAAAAACTGCTCCATTTGACAAAATTATTTCACCTAAAAGAATCATTGAGGCTGAAAAGAAAACTTTACGTGAAGAGATGATTGAAGTCACACCTCCAGAAAAAGAGAAAATGATTACAGAGGAAGGTATAGGACTGATTTAATAGAAAAGAGTATTCTAAAACAACTGCAGTATCTCAGCAATTAATGTAAATATTTATGAAACTTTGATTTTCTCACACCTTCTTTGGGAAACTCTGTGTTTAGTTATATCCTGATGTCTCCAATATTGCCATCTAAATCTCAGATATTCTCCAGTTACACTGGCTCTATTCTTCCTTAGAGATAACAAGGTGTAGAGCTGGATGAACACAGCAGGCCAAGCAGCATCAGAGGAGCAGGAAGGCTGACGTTTCGGGCCTAGACCCTTTTCCTTGTCTGTTTTAATATCATGTTTTAATATTTATTTTGCAATATAAGCATTTGTGAATTCAAACATTTTTAGAAATTACTCACTAAACTTAAACTTTACAAAATCAACTAAATAAAAGATCACATAGGCAATAGTTAATATTTACCACACTGTGTGAACATTATCTCCCACTCGGGACATGCCCCATTTATTGCAGTGTAGAGAATTAAACACTTATTTACAGGAACCAAGACTGGAGACTAATCAGCTAAAATTATGCTAAGTAAAATCAAAGTATACTTAAAAAATCTGCTGCCCTACAATGTCTACCTGGTAGGATATTCACTGATAGAGTTTCCTGGGCACTTTTTCATAGGCTACCCTTTCTCGTTATATTATCTTTATTATTATATATAGTTCTGTGCAATTTATATGGATTATGTTCCATTATATTGAACATTAATGCTTAAAAGTCCTTCTTAAACTTTTAGTTAACAAATTTAACGCATTGTGTTTACTATTCTTTGATTATCACTTTTGAGTATGTTTGATTGTGTGCTATTAATGTTGGCAGTGATTTAGGACACACACATATAGATATATATCCACACTAAATATTTGAACCAAATTTTTTTTAAGTGACTACTTATGTTGAGAAGATTGAACCTAAAGGTGATGTTCTAGTCACTGCTCCAGTGAAACAAGATTTGGAAGCAGAGGAAGGTACACAAATGGGTGTCACTCATTGTCTTGTGTCACTGGTGCAAAATCCATGAAGCATTCTACATTTTAATACCCGTCATTTTCATCACATCTTCTCATTTGCAGTTTGTCTTTCTTGCAATTCATTATTTCATTGCTTTATTACATATGCTTGCTTTTGAATATATTTTGTTACTTTATTCATCTGTCCGTTTTTATAATTTTATTCCCTGAGTATATACTGTAATTAGTGAAGGAGAATTTATGATGAAAGGGAACTATCTTAGCTACATATATGATTTAACTATGAAAAATGAAACTCAACCCTGATCTATCTAATTACTGTACTTTATTACTGTTGTGAGGCTCTAGCGATTAATAATATTTAATGTGCCATGTAAATTTAATGTAAGCAATTCCTCCAGTTTTAAATGTGTAATTCTCCTGCCCAATCTTTGTATATACCATCTGTTCTCAAGAACAAAACATAATCAATAATTTCACACTTCTAAGATTTCTATATAAAAGATAACTGAACTATTGACCAGTTAGGTAGCAACCCTGAGTGCTGCAAGAAAGTTTTTTCTCCCCTCTCATTGATGACCCATGTGGTCTTGCAAATTCAGCATCAGGTGAAAACAGAAAAGGAAATATGTTCAAAATTAGACTGGTGCTGAATTCTAATTGGTAATTCATTGCACTAATGCAGTAGTTACTGAACCATAGGACAATTACCTATGAATTTTAAGATACTTTTCATATTGTGAAGGACAAATTTCCATGTAATTATATATTCAGAGTTTTGACTCTTTGGTAACAAAATTTTTGACATTCTTTTTAAAGTGCCTGAAGAGGAGGAAGTACCTGTCACTACAGTTCCCATTTCTGCACCAGGACCAGTCAAGAAACCTGTAAAAGGTACATTTTATCAACAGTTTGGATCTTTCTTTACAACTGTAAATGTGAAAATACTTAACTGTTTGTAGTAGTAGTAGTAATATAGTAATGTACAGCTTAGGTTTTTTTTAGTGTTAAATGTAAGGTTATGCAGAATTCAAGTCCACAGGTTTCTAAATGTTGTGTACTGGTTGTATCAAATTGTCTCTTCAGTCTATATAAAAAGTTACAATTGATGTATCTTGTCTGTTGTGATACTATCTGTTAATGTGTATATTTGTAAATTTTCCTGTCTATGGATATGTTTTACAGTGTCTTTTACTTTGGTGAATATTGCTGTAAATTTGGAGATTTTGACATTGGTTTTGTTAAATGTTCTTTTAGGGAATGACAAAAAAGTCTTTTTATTTGTCACTAAATTAAATATGAAACCTTTGTAGCTGCAGAAAAACCCAAGCCATCTTTGAAACTAAAAACTACAGTCAAAGTTCGAAAGGAAGTTGAAGATATTATAGAAATTCCAGTACTGAAGAAAATTAGTAAGGTTTACGAGGATGAGAAAGATGAAGACAAGGGTATTGTATTAACGAAAGTTGATACCTCCCTGAAAGAAGAGGAAATCTTAGAGGTAAAACTTAGAAAATCAATGGAAGGTCCTGAGGAAACAGAAGCTGACGAAGGATATATATTGCCCAAGAAACCAGATGTAATATTAAAAGAGAAAGAAACAGAAAGAGAAATAGTATTACAGTTGGTTGATGAAATTCCTAAAATAGACAAAGGTAATGGGGAAAGTGTAACCTTAAAGAAACCAGATAAAATTTCTGTTGAACAAGATGATATATACAAGGTGCGACCTGAAAAGGTTAGTAAAGTACGATCCAAGGAAATGGAGAAAGAGCCAGGTATACTAGTTAAGAAACCCGAGGACATCCACAAACGAGAGAAAGATGCAGAAAGGGTACAATTAAGGAAGCACGATACTGTCCCTAAAGAAGAAGCGTTGAAAGATAAAAGCATAATGTCAAAGAAATTACCCACTCGTGAGGATGATATGAAAAAGCAAATAATGTTGGAAAAAGTTGGTGAAGTGCCTAAAACTGAAAAAGATAAAGGAAAGGTTATGCCTCTAACCGTAACAGAACTGGTTCCTGTGGAGGTAGGGCACAGAGAACAAATAAGTGTAAAACGGGATGAAGTTCCTGGCATAGAGAAGGAGAAGGAGAAAATCCCTCCATTGGAAAAACCTATTAAAGTCCCTAAGAAACGGGAAGATGAAGCCAAACATCTTCCTAAAATAGTTCACGAAAAGCCTAGGATTATACCATCTCCTGAAGAAGGAGCACCTGAAAGTATAGAAATTTATCCACTAGAGCAGGTACCCAGGGAAGCTGCTCCAGAAAAACCTGTATCAAAATTAGTGCCAAAGGTTATGGCAGAAGAGGTTACTGATGTTTCCAAAGTAATACATGAAAAGAAAATGGTGCCCCCTAAAGAAATACCTCATGAGACACCTTTAAAAGCTGTTAAAGGGAAAGTTCCAGTTTCAAAAGACCAGGAAAAGAGTTATGAGAAATTTGAAGAAAAAGAACCACAGAAAATTCACAAAGTACCTGAAAAGGATGTGGCAGTTTATAAGCAAAAACCACAAGTTGCCCCAACTAAAATTGATAAAGAGAAAGGATTAGCCACCCAAGAGCAAAAGCCTGTGAAGTTCGAAAAAATCCCCTCTAAAGAAATTCTACCTGATGAAAATGAATTGCAAAAAATACTGGAAGTTCCTGAAAAGCCATTGGTGATCCCTATCGAGAAAGTTGATGAAACACATCTTAAAATTGGAAAAAGAAAAGAGCCAGTTTTGGAAGAACAGAAGGATATTAAAGAGCTGAAGAAAGTCCCTTCAAAAGAAATTGTAGTGGAAGAAAAGCCACAGAAAATACCTGTAAAGAAAGCATTGACACCTCGCGATACACCTGACACCACACAGCTTAAAGTTGGAAAGGGGAAAGTGCCAGTATCAGAAAAAAAAGATCAAGCACAGGTGAAGAAGATTCCATCAAAAGAAATTGTAGTCGAAGAAAAACTACAAAAAATACCTGTAAAAAAAGTACTGACACCTCGGGATGTATCTGATACTGCGCAGCTTAAAATTGGAAAGGGGAAAGTGCCTGTATCTGAAGAAGAAAAGGATCACGTACAGCTTACAAAGATTCCTTCAAAAGAAATTGTGGTGGAAGAAAAGCCACAGAAACTACCTGTAAAGAAAATATTGACACCTAGAGATACACCTGAGACAGCGCATCTTAAATTTGGAAAGGGAAAGGTGCCAGTAGCAGAAGAAAAGGATCAAGTACAGCTTAAGAAGATCCCATCAAAAGAAGTTGCAGTGGAAGAGAAACCTCAGAAAATACCTGTAAAGAAAGTGTTGACACCTAGAGATGTTGTGCATCTTAAAGCAGGCAAAGGGGTTATAGCAGTTGGTGAGAAAGAACATGAAACGGTACAAGTGACAAAAGTTCCTTCTGAAAGCATCTCAACAGAAGAAGACTATGAAGTAGAATCAGAAGACATATCAATAGAAGAATTGAGAGACAAAGAAGACTGGGATTGGGAACTAACTGAAGAAGAGGAGGAATATGGCTCTTCTGTTGATTGGGAGCAGGAAGATGCCGAAGAGCTTGAGGGTGTAGTTGAGACTCCTTCAAAGCCTTACAAACGACGAGGTGAGATGGCTGCTGCTCATCTACCAAACTGATTGTTCATATCTTGTGCTTTGAAAAATGGATCAGTGTTCTTTGTTCTGTATGTTCATTTTTGTCCATCACCTTTGTTTCTCGTGGCACTGCAGCCTATGTTTATGTGCATGATGTTCTGTAGTTGTCAAAAATGTTTGCTCTAAAATTCATATTTGTTGCTTGTGTTTGGTCCATGTAGTCCTATGCTTCCCAAGGGAAAATGTCTTAATTTACATTGTTTGCTATTAACAGAGCTCTTGGTGAATTAAAATCATTTTTCACGATCATCATTGAAGGCAGATGCTTCAGTAAACCTTCCAAATTGACCGGTTTCACATCTTCTTCATTCAAAACTAATATTATTTTTTTCATTTTAAATCTCCTCTGGCCGCATGAGTAAGCTTTAGTTTTTCATATGTTAAATAAGTAGTACTGCCATTTTGATTATTTTGTGTTCGTGCTATAGAAATTTATATATAAATATATTTTTGCATTTAAATACAATACACTTTCTTCGCCTCATTGTTTCCACTCTTAGAATATTACAGATTCATTTTTACAAATAGTAATTTGGAAGGATAGTCATGACATGCCGATAATTATGTTACTATCTCACTACAGATGCTAAGGCACCAACTGATGAAGCCGGCAAGGGTAGAGGCATACTGAGAGGTGAGAGGGAACATCAAGCACACAGTAACAACTATGAACAAATGCATGATTGCACACATATATACATATTGTACCACAGCCACTAGTAAACATGTAGATGCCAACACATGCAGTAGTATTCCTATGTACCACATCTATTTAGACAAATTAATGAATCATATTGCTGTTAAGATGATGCTATTTAAATTTCATTCATACATTTCTTGACAACTCAATTAAATGCTATAGTACATTTCCATTATTTTAGCATATTTATTTGACATATCATTTGCATGACCTCCTAATTACAGAAATGCTTGACGGCTGCATAGACTTGATAGCAAACCCTTGATTGATTTTGCATTGCTTAATCTGCATGAACTGCCCTCTCTTTATTGCTTGCAGCTCTGTAATGTAATCACTGACATTTGTACAATCCTTTCTGCTCAAACACAATTAATCAGTCTGCGTACTGCACACAAATACTTACTGCAACTGATTTTGGTAGACCGAGTAAGTAACATGGAAACTAATTGAAGAAACATAACACAATGTTTTTGTGTCATGATCATCTTCCTAACACATTAGCATGCATTTTTCTATTTGTGAACAAAACACACAGTTTTTGACTGCACAGAATAGTTACTACTTGTGCTGCCTGAACGCTGTGATTATGAAACACTGATACTCCTTGGTGAGTAGCAAATCATGCTGCAATCATAGTGGCTTTATATCATGTAATCATGTATGTCATGTAAGCTTTATATCAAACCTTACCACCTGAAAACATTATCGCATGATGAAAAGCATAGACTTTGAAGGATGGCTTCAATGTATCAATTTACCTCGAAGAACTAAAACCAAGTTTACAGCATTTGATGGCCTTAGTCAATTATATTGCTCTGCTTGCATCGCTGTCGTTTCTTTACCAACTGAAAATGGCACGTGGCATCTAAGTGTCTGATTCGCATCAAACCACCATCAGAAACATGCAAAAAAAAGCAACAAATAAAATCCAATGTATTTGTGTTCAACTCCAAATTTTAGCGAGAAAGACACCATCACCTGGAGATGGAGACAGGAAACCACTTAAACCAGGTGCAGGAAGACCACCCTCAGAAGAGCCACCTTTTGCAGGGTTCCAGCTCAAAGCAGTCCCACTGAAATTTGTGAAAGAGCTTAAAGATGTCGTACTGGAAGAAGCTGAGTCTATAGGGTCTTCTGCCGTGTTCGAATGTCAGATCTCCCCATCTACAGCGCAAACATCTTGGATGAAAGATGGGGGCACTGTGAGAGAAGGCCCTAAATACAAATTTACCTCCGATGGCAAAGATAGAAAGTTACAAATCATTGATGTGCAGCTTTCAGATACTGGTGAATATAGCTGTGTAGGTCGCCTCGGCAAACAAGAAAAGACATCTACAGCAAAGCTAATTGTTGAAGGTACTTTGCATTGCTCTTTGATATATTGCATAGTGCAAACCAAGAACAAGATTGCACAATGTATTAGCATAGTTCAATCCTGCTGAATTTAATTGTTAAGCTCAAATGGTCATGCATACTATTATACAAGGCTTACTAGATTAGGATCGTTAGATTTAATAGAAAGCTTTTGAACATTTTTAATAAAATTAATACTCAGCTTATTGTAGAAAATTCATTGATATTTTCCCCAAAATATTTTAGAAGTACCAGTGGCATTCTATAAAACATTGGATGAGGAAATAACCATCTTCAAAGGACAGCCCCTTTATTTGACCTGTGAACTGACCAAAGACAAACCAGTGATTTGGAAGAAGGATGGCGAGCCTCTACCAGAGGAATCTGAGAAGTACTCAATTAGTGTCATTGGGTTGCAGCGTTGCATTACGATCACCAGTGCGGATTTTGATGATGCTGGAGTATATTCTGTTGAGACTGCTAACATAAGATGTGAGGGTAAAGTTAATGTACAAGGTTAGTATATATTCACCTTCTTGCATAATTGAGGCAACAGTGAAAGGATTTGAGGGCTAGTTTTTGTTTACGCTTGTTTTTCCATTTGTAGAAATTGTAAGGAAATGGTTTGTTAAACCAGTTCGGGACCAGAGGGTCAAGCAAAAAGAAACTGCCGTTTTCGAATGTGAACTTGCAAAAGATACGCCAAACTTCAAGTGGTTCAAAGGGGAAGAGGAGATTCCCATGGAACCCACTGCAAAAACTGAAATTAAAAAAGTTGGCAAAATTCTTAGTCTTATTGTGAAAAATGCAACACCAGAAGATATGGCTGAATACACAGTGGAGGTTGAGGGACAGGCTTCAACAGCCAATCTGACTGTTGGTGGTAAGTTTCATCATTCTTGTAGAAGTGTATGCTCCTTTGCCCTCCCAGCACTGACAATCTGTATGTTATTAATAATTTTAGGTAGGGCGCATACATGGTATTCACACGTCATAAGTCTTACTGTCAAAATTTTTGGCCACCATTGTAAATTGTAAAGTCAGTATTTCCCATTCTTTTCCTACATGGTCTAAAGGAAGCTAGCAGCAGGCTTTAGTCGCAATCTGGCTTTTGAACTAGATGCTGAATCTTGTACACACTGACATATGGGCAATGCCAACGGAAATCACTAATTTAAGAAGATGTTAACAACATGAAATAGACAGCTCTGACTAATGATTTTTTGTATGTTCCTTTATAGAACTAAACAGTTTTACAACACAGAAGGGAGCCATTGAATAATTTCACTTAATCCTATTTCCTGACTTTTCTCTAGAAACTTTGAATTTTTTAAAGTATCTGAAATGCTATGATGATTTTTCAAGTTTGCTTCTGACAGTATCCCGTCGACATTCTAGTCTAATGGGAAAATTACATTTTACACTCTCTGTTTAGAACGGGAGATTGATATACTTTCAGAACTACAAAGTGTTGAAGTGTATGAGAAAGAAACAGCCACCTTCGAAACTGAGATCTCACAGGATGTTCCAGTTGAGTGGAAGCTCAAGGGAGAAATCCTCCGCCCATCACCGGTAGGCGTTCCTTCAAAACTGAAATCTTTAGCATGAGAAAAGGAAAAAAAACAAGACTGTCAAGTTGTGTTGTTAAAAACTTTAAATTCTGATTTTTTTTAAAAATGTAGACATGTGAAATGAAAGCAGAAGGCACAAAACGTTTCTTGATCCTTCATGATGTCAAACTGGATCAAGCTGGTGAAGTTGTCTTCAGGGCACGGAATGCTACATCGATTGCTTATCTGAGAGTGAAAGGTACCTCTTATTCTTGAAGGAAATATTCAGAGTAGTTTTCTTTATGATGAAAGAGGACAAGAAATTTTAAAGAAAATGCATTTTAATGAAAACGAAATTGATTCCTAAAACAAATGTTCTTTTCAGAAATCGAACTTGATTTTGTGACACCACTGAAAGATGTCACTGTTCCTGAAAAACGCCAGGCACGATTTGAGTGTGTGCTTAGCAAGGAGGTTCCCAAAATTCTGTGGTCGAAAGGTACCGACATTCTTAAGGCTGGCGATAAATATGATTTAGTTGCTGATGGAAAGAAGCACATTCTTGTTATCAATAACTCAACCTTTGATGACGAGGGAGATTACACCGCTGAAATTGTAGGCAAGAAGTCAACTGCAAAACTGACTGTGACTGGTAGGTTTTGTTTTTAATTAATTGCACTTCATTGTTAAACTTTATAGGGTCTCATTTAACTTAATTCCTC
The DNA here is from genome assembly GCF_021869965.1 of Rhincodon typus. NCBI lineage: Eukaryota > Metazoa > Chordata > Chondrichthyes > Orectolobiformes > Rhincodontidae > Rhincodon > Rhincodon typus. Next base: position 40,262,897 of record NC_063338.1, read on the forward strand.
CACTTTGCTTATAGTTTGGTGATGTGGTTTTGGCATGTGTTTGTGAACTGCTGTTCAAATATTTCAGGGATGTTTTTATTTGTGTTGTCCATCCCTGACTTTGTATTTGTTCTTCTGAAAGTATCTATACAAATAAAGATGTAAATCTTGTCATTCTAAATATGCCATGTGTATTAAGTTAAACCCTGAGTGTGATTTGGGTCATGGCAGATGGCTTACTCATAAATTTAGGCTTCATTGTGTAGATCAGAGAGTTGCTGGGCATCTTATTAACACCATAACAAAGAAAGAACTTGTAATTATATCATGGCTTGCATAGTTTTCATACAGTTTTCAAAGCAGACGTAGATTTCAATTGAATTATTAAGTAGATGGTTTTGAACAGTGGTAATAATTGCTGCATTTGTTACTTCGTATTTCAGGTATGAGGTTGAAGTTCATTACACCACTAAAAGATCAGACAGTCAAAGAAGGTAACACGGCACATTTTGAATTCGAGCTATCACATGAAAATATGCCAGTGAGTTGGTACAGAAATGAAAAGAAAATTCACCCAAGCAGAACTGTTCTGATCTCCACTGATGGGAAGAAGCATATATTAGAAATTAAGGAGACAACTCTTGATGATACATGTCAAATACGAGCAGACGTTGCTCAACTATCCACAAAGGGCTATCTGAATGTCATCGGTAAGAATTTTAAGTAATTATTTAGAGTTCTGTTTTGCAATGAGACAGACACTTTGAGCCGAACACAATCACAGAACTTAACACAGTACTGTTATGGTGTAGAAGAGGCCATTCAGCCCATTTCTTTTACACCACACTTTAAATCTACATCCTCTTGTTCTTGTTCCTTTGGCAAATGGAAACAGCTCTGTACTGACTCTATCCAGCCCGCTCATGATATTGAAAATCTCTACCAAATCTCCTCTCAGCCTTCTTCTCTCCAAGAAAACAGTCCCACCTTCTTCAACCAATCCTCATGAAGTTTCTCATTCCTCAAACCATCCTTGTAAATCACTTCATTTTCTCCATGAATTTACATCTTTCTTACCATGTAGCACCTGTAAGTGTACACAATATTCCAGAGGTTTAACAAGAGTCTTATACTAATCCAACATCATCTCCTCGCTCTTGTACTCTATTCCCCTATTAATAAAGCTGAGAACATTGTTTGGTTTATTAACTGCTCTCTCCACCTGTCCTGCAATATTGAATGTTCTGTACATATGCATATCCAGGTCCCTCTGCTTCTGTACCCTGTTTAGAATTGAACCCACTATTTGTATTGTCTTTCAAAGTTTTTCTGACCAAAATGCATCACATCACACTTTTGTTAATTGAACCTGATTTGCCACCTATCTGACTAATCCACAAGCTTGTCAGTGTCCTTTTCAAGTTTGATAACTTTAGTCTGATGGGTGGGTCTCCTGATATAGTGCTTGAAAAAAAGCACTTCCCACTGTTCCCGGGCAGGCTGGATGAGAAGCTGCATGGAGACATTACTAAACTATACAGCTTCTCTTGTCTGTCTGAGCCATGTTCTAGCTGCGTGTTCCCTACCTGACACCAGTCACTGATCAGGACAAACGTGCTGATGAGGTTAGAGATGTGGAGAATAAATTTGAAATGCTTTTATAAAAGAAAAGGTTGCAACTGCAGGTTAAGCTTGGGATACTGTTGAAGAAGAGAATGCCGTGCATGGATTGCATTCAGAACTGAAATTACATTCTGTTTCAGCAGCACTGATGCTGCTATGTAGAAATCAATGCAGGCAGATCTAGATTCCATTTAAGGATGGCATTGGACTTCTGTTCCCATCAGCTGGTCATATGGTCATGCCCACATCTCCATCACTTCCTTGGCAAGCTACTGCATTCCACAGTGCCAGCTATTTCTGCTACTAACAGCAGTGCCACCCACATCCCCCCACCCCACTCCCGTCACCTGGACCTGCAACCAAATTCTGACTTTAATGTTGTATACAATTGTTCACATAACTGTACAGATAAAGCAAACATCAAGGACATGAGGTGTTTGTGATTATTCATTTCTTGAGTAGTTGTAAAATTATACTTTTGTGAGAAATATTCCCTTTCTCACAGCAGAGTATCAGCTGTTTATCTTATATCCACAGAGGCGGATCCCTATTTCACAGTTAAACTGCAAGATTATACTGCTGTTGAGAAAGATGAAGTCACCCTGCAATGTGAAGTCAGCAAGGATGTACCTGTAAAGTGGCTGAAGGATGGCACAGAAATCATAGCATCAAAGACAGTTTCAATTAAAGCTGTTGATAAATGTCGAATTTTGACAATCAAAAAAGTTGACATTAAAGACAAGGGTACATTTGAGTGTGATTGTGGAACTGATAAGACAAAAGCCATTTTGAACATTGAAGGTATATGCTTTATAAATGAGTATACATAGATGTTTCAAAAATCATTACGCAATGATCTTTCTTGATGTGTCGCTAAACGCATTTTTAATACTGGTTACAGCTCGTATCATCAAGGTGCTGCGTCCATTGCATAACGTAGAAATCTTTGAAGGTGAAAATGCACACTTTGAAGTAGAAATCTCAGAAGATGATGTGCACCCTCAATGGAAGCTGAAGGGTGAAGCCTTGCTACTGTCACCTGTAAGTTGTTTCCTTAATTTAGTTCAACATTGCTGCCTTTAAATTGGCAGTAAAGAATTTTAAATCAGAATTGTGGTAATTCAAAATAATTTTTTAAAGTCATTATTAGAAAATCTGCCTCCAAATAAATGTTCAGCCAAACTTTACAGCCTGTGTGGTAATGTGAGAAGAAAGGTTGGAGAAAGTTTAGTACAATTGAACTCCATGTTAATGTACTTTGGACTATTTTGTGTTGACAGCAATGTGAGATTGTTGAGGACGGCAAGAAGCACATTTTGACTCTGTACAATTGCAAGCTAAGTGATTCTGGAGAAGTTTCATTCCAGGCTGCTAATGCTAAGTGTGCAGCTAATCTGAAAGTCAAAGGTATTCTTATAATTCATTTAGAAGAATTTGTAAACATTTCCTTGAGATATAATTATTTAAATCGAGGCAAGTAATTTAATAGCATAGTGCTGTCCCTGTAAACGGAATGTCTGATTTCCATCTGTAACGTATGTATTTGAAAATGTATATATTTTTGTCTCTGTAGATTATTATCTAATCTCTTTACTTCCTATACTCCCTTTCAGAAATTCCACTCACCTTCATTGTACCACTTAATGATGTGAAAGTATATGAGAAAGATGAAGCAAAATTTGAATGTGAGGTATCCAGAGAGCCCAAAACATTCCGTTGGCTGAAAGGAATTGAGGAAATTAAACCTAGTGCTAAATTTGAAATGTTAGCAGAAGGAACAAAACATACATTGTTAGTTAAACAAGCTGCATTTGATGATGAGGCAAAATATATGTTTGAAGCAGAGGACAAGAGGACAAGTGGCAAACTGATTATTCAAGGCAAGTGAAAGGATTAAAACGGCAATATATAAATTCCTTAGTAGACAAACTGTTCTCTTGTTAAATGTAGCTTGAATTTTTAAAAAAATACTTTATTCTTAGGCATACGGCTTGAATTCACCAAACCTCTTGAAGACCAGACGGTAAAAGAACGTGAAACAGCAGAATTTGTCACTGAACTGTCTCATGACAACATACCGGTTGTATGGTACAAAAATGACAAACGCCTACATCCAAGTAGGTCAGTGACTATGAAGGATGAAGGTAAAGTCCATTCTATCACATTCAAAGATGTGACCATTGACGATACTTCCCTCATCAAAGTTGAAGCTATGGATAAAAGTTCCGAGGCCAAACTTACTGTACTCGGTAAATATATACGGGAACACGCAAACTATTTTTCCTAACCTAACTTTGAGCTGAAACATTGTATTCCTTATTTGACCTCTCTAATTTGCTTTGTTTTCTGACTTTCTTAGAGGGTGATCCATATTTTATCAGCAAATTACAGGATTACACAGCAGTAGAAAAAGATGAAGTTATCCTCCAGTGTGAAGTCAGTAAAGCTGCTGCTCCAGTTAAATGGTTTAAGGATGGAAAAGAGCTAATTCCTTCTAAGAACCTTCAGATTAAAACAGATGGAAAGAAACGCATATTGGTTATTAAACGGGTCCTGAAGGGTGATCAGGGACAATATTCATGTGACTGTGGCACTGACAATACATCAGCCAAACTAAATATCGAGGGTAGGAATAACTAAATGTTGTCTTATTGATAGCACTTTGAAATGCACAATTACCTCTACCTTTATTGTTTTAACTAGAATTGCATTTTTAAAACTTTGATGATTTTGTTTTCAAAAAATGATAATGACGTGCTGTTCCTTGACAATAACAATTTACATTATTTTGCTTCAGAACGTGATATTAAAATATTACGTCCGCTGTATAGTGTTGAAATCACAGAAACCGAAACTGCCCACTTTGATACTGAAATTTCTGAAGATGATGTACATGGCAATTGGAAGCTAAAGGGGGAGAATTTACACCCATCTCTGGTGAGTTTTAACATGAGCAAGATGCTGAATTATTTTGACTTCTTTCTATTTTCCATCTTTATCTCCATGTTCCTTCCTTCAAAACTTTACATGTTTTTTTTCTCATAACAATTTAGGATGTAGAAATCAAAAGAGAAGGCACAAAACATTTTCTTTCACTGTACAACGTACGCATGGATCAAGCTGGTGAAGTTGAGTTTCAGGCCGCTAATGCCAAAACCAGTGCTCATTTGAGAGTCAAACGTAGGTTGCTCCTTAATATTATATACCAAGAATATTCATAATCAAGAAATGTGCACTTATAATATCTTTACAGGAGATAGGGGAAGGGATAGCTTGGGGGTATAATCACTGGGCTGTTAAACCAGAGATCCAGGTAATATTCTGGAGACATGGGTTCAAATCCCATTACAGCAGATGGTAGAATTGAAATTCAATACAAATCCAGAATTAAGAGTCTTATAATGACCATGCAAACATTGCCAATCGTTGGAGAAATCACCTGGTTTACTAATGTCTTTTAGGAAAGGAAGCTACCATCCTTACCTGGTCTGGACTGTATGTGACTCCAGACCCACAGCAATGTGGTTGACTATTAACTACCATCTCTTTGGGAAATAAATGCTGGCCTAGCCAGTGATGCCCTCATTCTATGAATGAATAAAAAAAAACTTTCCATGAATGTTTTAAGTATCTTGAAATACCCGCCCCATGATGACATTTTTCATTGTGAACCAATGAGTATAGAAGTTTATAAAATCATGAAGGGCATAGACAGGGTGAATAGCCAAGGTCTTTTCCCCAGGGTAGCAGAGTCCAAAACCAGAGGGCATTGGTTTAAGGTGAGAGGAGAAAGATTTAAAAGGGACCTAAGGGGCAACTTTTTCACGCAGAGGGTGGTGCGTGTATGGAATAAGCTGCCAGAGGAACTGGTGGAGGCTGGTAAAATTGCAACATTTAAAAAGTATCTGGATGGGTATATGAATAGGAAGGGTTTAGAGGGATATGGGCCAAATGCTGTCAATAAAATATGCAAATACAGGTTTAAAATTCCTTATTACCCTTTTAGCTAGCCTTAGTCCTCTGGATAGTTTAAATAGTTACAGTCTGCTGTGAATGCTGAAATGCATCTTGAAATTTGAAAAGCAATTTTCTTGAGATTAAACAACATACCAATCTCTTTTGCATTCAAAGCTCGAGTGATCGGTTTACTTAGACCTCTGAAGGATGTGACAGTTACTGCTGGAGATTCAGCTACCTTTGAATGTGAACTATCGTACGAAGGAATTGAAGTCCAGTGGTTCTTGAAGGACAAGTTACTTGAACCCAGTGAAAGAGTATGTTGAGGAGTATTTTGTGTTGTTTCAGAATTCTTAAAATTCACAGAGAAGTTAATTTTTTTGAGTGATATCTCATTTATATTTCAATGTGATTTACTTGCACAATTATCCTGAGATTTTATACATTATTGCCTCTGGTGGTTTGCAATTCCATTTTGGGAATTGTCTGCACCATTTCAAGAAATGATGAGTTTTTGACTAACTCATTAAATTTAAACTATTGGGCATTAAAAATCAATAAGGCTGTGCATTGAACAATGTATACTCTGCAATTTTCACTGCATGTGGAAAACAGGAATTATTTAAAATAAAATGTTGAAATACAAAAACAAGATGCTTTAGATGCTAGGAGCTTGAAATAAGAACAAGGAAATATTGAAATATTGACAAGGTTACCAGTAATTGATCTTGTAATATTCATTTTATGATCCCTTAAGAACAGCAGCCACTTATAAAATATGTATTAAAATTGACACAGTCTGTGGTGCTGAGCTGGTAATGTTATTAACTGCTATTCTTTGTAATAAGGCAAAACATGGCTAATATTCATGAGCTCCATATGAATGTGCGTGGCTGGAGCAGTAAGGAAAGAAAAATACATTAATGGAACTATTAATGCATGATTGCCAAATCCTTGAATTTGTAACACCAAACATCACTAACTTAAAAGTCCAAAATAAACCTGTTTTGCTTTCAATTATCCAAACTGTGTCCAAAAATGCAAGGATAAATTTTAGATCAAATACGGCAAGAGAAATTTAGGAAATCAAAGAATGTGCAGAAATATAATACAATTTCTTGGTATTTTGGAACAGTTGAAATGTTACAATAGATTTACAAATGTTTGATATACTCCCACTTTTTGAAAGGTGGAAAGCATAATCAGTATCAAAATGTGATTCTTGTTTCAATGAGTTATCTTTTAACTATTTTAAATATGACTTACACAGTCAAAGAGTGAATTTGCTAATAATCTAAAACACTTATTTTGGATCAGGTTGTTACCCGTTCTGAAGGCAGAGTGCACACTTTCACGCTCAGAAATGTCAAATTAGAGGAGGCTGGTGCAGTCAAACTCACTGCTAAAGACTTTGCAACATCTGCTAAACTTATCGTTAAAGGTGCGTGACGTGGCATACCAATGAAATATCAGAGTTTTTTTTCAAAAAAAATCTATATTCGACCGCATATTTTACAATTGATGTGTTAAATCTTAATTTAAATCTGATGCAGAGCCACCAGTTGAATTCACTAAACCTCTGGAGGATCAGACAGTTGAAGAAGAAGCCACTGCAGTATTGGAATGTGAGGTGTCCAGAGAGAATGCCAAAGTTATATGGCTGAAGGATGGAAAAGAAATTCATAAAACTAAGAAATATGAAATGATTGTTGATGGAAGAGTTAGAAAGCTCATTATCCATGATTGCAAGCCTGAAGATGCTAAAACATATACATGTGATGCCAAAGACTTCAAGACTTCCTGTTTCCTCACAGTGGAACGTAAGTATTTAGTGAACTTAAATCAATGGTGTACACTGTTCGTAACAAAAGCATTCAGCTCCCAAATTATTGATAAATTTGTTGCTATTTCTCTACCAATAAGATCTTGTTTCTTCCACAGCTCCTCGTGTTGAATTTATAAAGCCTTTAACTGATCTTGAGGTGAAAGAAAAAGAAGTTGCTAAATTTGTGTGTGAAGTTTCACGTGAAAATGCAAAGGTTTGCTTTTTGCTTAAATCATTATATTCATTTTATTTTGTTTTAATTTTTCTGTTATGTTGACAATTAAAACCCAATCATTTTTATTTAAGAAAAGTGATGGATTAGATAACATTACATTCCTTGCTGAGATCTATATGTTTTCACTTTTAATTCACTTGAGGTATAATGTTGCAATTGATGGGTCTTCATCGTGAAGGTAATTTCCCCATAGGCTTTCTTGTACATTGGTATTTCCCTCACTTTAGGGTCAGAAAATTATGCAGTTTCCAAAATTTCCATTCTTTCAGGGACTGCATGAATGCACAAGGTCACTGATCCTCATTTCTTCTGCCCATGTGAAGGCTATCAGTGCCAAATTGTATATGAAAGATCCCACTACAGGGCCAGGTCTGTCCTAAACCCAAACAGCCCAGCCAAGTGCCATCAATGAGCTCCCCAACCCAAAACATCTTTATCCATTCCTTTCCATATACCAACTTTAGTACCACACTTCCTGCATTAGCCTGGTACTCCCAAAGTCAGTGTGCATGTTCTGTTGTGATTCATTATCTTTATAACAGCCACAGATTTCAATTTCTTATACATGAATGCAGGGTATCATCGCCCTGTTTCTATGACCATGAGGTACTTGCACTCAAATGTGCCACGTGGTGTTTTTCAAGAGTAACCAGAAGGTCCTGAAGTTTGTAACCAATGGCACAATTTGAGATTTCTCAAGGCTGCAGTTGCATTCTGTTTTCCCTATTTGGCTTTCTGATCTTGGGCCAGACCAAAACTTGTGAATCCTGTTATCCAGTGCTAGGACTGAAAGAATTCTGAAAAGTGTTTGTTAATCGTTAAATAACACTGCTCTAGACTGTTCTTTGTTTACACCTGCATAACATTCTACAATGCTCCTCAGAATGTTATTGTGACTCATTAAGTGGAAACACTCCCTGTAAAGCAAGTCTTACATGATTGCTTCCAGGGGTTTAACAAAGAAATCAATATTTGAATTTCTTTAAAACATACATGGTTGCATCTGTCAGATTGGATGTTCGCTTTAAATTAAACACTTATAAAGAGAGAAAAAGAAAAAAAATCAGTGAAATTCTTACCAGTCCCTACTCCACTCTCACAAAACACTCTGAAGTGAACTTGCAAACCCTAGACGTGTAAAACAATCACTGAGAACAGAACAAGAAGAGAAATATTTACCTGGATCCAGTCATTAGATCAGGCCAGAATTCAGACAATTCAAACGACCCAGCTTAAACAAAAACATTTTTTTATCAACCTCTGCAAACTGATGTCTAAGTTGAAAGAGGATCATAATTTCATCAAAAAATTGTATCAGGTGTTGCCGAGCTCAGAGTCCTGTCTTTCAGTCCGCATTGTGACTATTTTGTCACCATTCTTGGGTATGTCTTATCACGGTTATAGAAAAGAAAGGCCAGGTCAGAGGTTAACAGGAACAGAAGCGTAGCTGTAATGTTACTGGGCTGGTAAGAGGCTAGAGTCATGGCCCTGCATTTCCCCAGAGTTGGGTGGTCCCAGTGCCAGAGCAGAAAGTGGAGCCCAAACGTGGGCATTGACCTAGGCACCAGAAATTAAAAGACACACCTTGCATAATGCTTCTCACTAATTGGGAAAGCTGTTCCACAGTCTTGCCAAGTAACAGTCCAATATAGGCATACACAGAGGGTCATGCGTTACAGCCAATGCCCAAGACTTCTCCATTGTTTTCCGGTGATATGTCTATCCACACCAACAGAGTAGACCCCTTGGAGGTGATGGCACAGTGATGTACAGTACTAAGCAGCCTTAAGAGTCATCAATATTGACTCTGAACTGGATGGCATCGGACAATAATAGGCCATGAAACTTCCTGCTGCATCCCAACTTTGGCCTTCCCTCAACTGAAAAAATAGTATTCTTCCATGCAGAACAGCAATTGCCAAATAAGGAAAACAGAATGCAACTGCAGCCTTGAGAAATCTCAAATTGTGCCATTGGTTACAAACTTCAGGACCTTCTGGATGCTCTTAGAAAACACCATGAGACACATTTGAGTGCAAGTACCTCATGGACATATCTAGCTAAGATCAAATTAGTGTTTCATGCAAGTTTAACCACACGTCCTTGCCTTTTGTATGTTTTACCTCATTGATAAAGTCCAGGATGCTAAATTCTTTATTAACCATGTACTCAATCTGTCCAGACACCTCCAAGGACTTTTGTTCAAATAAACCCAGGTCCCTCTGCTCCTACACTTCCTTTAATTTGTACTCTATCTTCTCTGTCCATTCTTCCTATCAAAATGAATAAGCTCATACTTCTTTGTTTGGAATTTCCTCTACCATTTGCCCATGTATTCCAAAAATCCTTGTACTTTTGAATTTCTACATGATCCTCACCAAGTTTCAAAGTTTAACATTGACTGCAAATTTTGAAATTGTGTTGCATACACCAAGGTATTCATCATTTACACCAAAAGAGCCGGCAGACCTCCTTCCATTCGATTTGGTTCATCTGATTCTCATTTACCTGCTCATATCCTTCCAATCTTATCACTCTCATTTATTTATCTAGTTTCCTACAACTGCATTTATGTTATTCACATTCTTTGCTGTGTAGACAGAAAAAATACCTTCCTGTGCATTGGGATTAAACAGAAGAGAGGTTTCTTTGTGCTGTCAAATTCAGTATCAACAATGATTATGTTGCACAGAAACTGCCCAAATACACTTATTTTTCTACTCATTTGTGGGATGTGGGTATTGCTGGCTGACCAGCGTTTCTTGCCCATCCCTAGTTGCCCTTGAGAACGCGGTGGTGAGCTGCCTTCTTGAACTGCTGCAGTCCACCTGCTGTGGGTTGACCCACAATGCCATTAGGGAGGGAATTCCAGGATTTTGACCCAGTGACAGTGAAGGAACGGCGATATATTTCCAAGTCAGGATGGTGAGTGGCTTGGAGGGCAACTTGGAGGTGCTGCCCTTGTCCTTCTAGATGGAAGTGGTTACTGGTTTGGAAGGTGCTGTCTGAGGGTCTTTGATGAATTTGAGGACCTGATCTGATTCATCTTTGCAAATATGACATCTGACCTTGACTAAAAGTTAACATGACAATTGCTGTTGCTCTATTAAGGAGATTCCAAGGACATGGGTATTTCTGTTTACACTAGTGTTGCTTTCAGTATAGATATCTATGGCACCTATGTTAACTGCTAGACTCCAATTCCTCCATTGTCAGATTTATAACAGTTCTTTCTGAGTAAATTTGAAGACAATATCTGTAGCATTTTAACATGCTTCACATGCTGTATAATAAAAACAGTTGTGCAATAATCCTGAGCAAGACATAGTAAATTTTCATTTATTTTAGGTGCGTTGGTTTAAAGATGGTGTTGAAGTAAGAAAAGGTAAAAAATATGACATTGTTGCTAAAGGAGCAGAGAGAATGCTTATCATTCACAAGAGCAGCTTTGATGATGAAGCTGAATACGAATGTGATGCAAGAACAGCTAAAACATCTGGATTGCTTACAGTTTTAGGTAATCAATCGCATGAAGCATAATTGAAGTACATTCAGAAATACATTTTTATTTATACATCTGTATTCATATACAATGCTTTGTTTTGCAGAAGAGGATGCTTTCTTTACAAAGAACCTGGTAAATGCTGAAGTTATTGAAACAAACAATATTAAATTGATTTGTGAAGTTTCTAAACCAACTGCTGAAGTCACATGGTACAAGGGAGATAAAGAATTGCCTGAAATTGGTCGATATGAACAGCTTACAGATGGCAAAAAACGAATTTTAGTAATTCAGAACACTAATCCAGATGATGCTGGTGAATATAACTGCAGACTCCGAACTGCTCGGACCTCATGTGAACTTCAAGTTCATGGTATGTAACGTGATCAATTCTGATATGAGTTTGTTTTTACAGCCAGGCCTTAATTTTATCCAATGTAATTTATCCTCTTAATTTAATTGCAGAGTTGGCACCAGAGTTTATTTCTAGACCACAAAATCTGGAGGTAGTAGAAGGAGACAAAGCAGAGTTTGTCTGTTCAGTATCAAAAGAGGCCTATGAAGTGAAATGGTTTAGAGGTGATAAAGAGCTGAAATCAGATGATAAATATGAAATCATATCTGATGGCAAAAAGCGAGTGCTCGTTATAAAGGACTCCATACCAAAGGATGAAGGAACTTATGCTGCCATGATTGGTACCTCAAGAGCACCAGCAGAACTGACAGTTATTGGTAGGTCATACAAACTAAATTATTTGCGTATAAAAGCTAGCATGAAAACTGACAGCAAATTAAGCATTGTATGCACGCCGTCAAATCACATTGACTGTTGCTGAAAAGAGAGACAAGTTGTCGAATCCATTCATCTTGCGCCCATCAGGACAAAAGCAAGAATGGGGAAGTTTCAAATGGCCATAACAACTAATACCACAGAAGAAAAGGAACTCTTATACATAAGGGTTTTAACTCCTGTCATATCACAAAATTGTTATGGCACAGAAGTTGGCCATTCAGCCCATCATGTCTGCACTGGATCTTTAACCTAGCCCCAATCCCCTGATATTTTTCCCTCATACCCATGCGTACTATTTCTGTCCAAATAATTATCCAATCTAATCACCTTGCAAAAGGTAGAACTGTAATGTCTGGGATGGTTGACATTGCTGCCAGTTCATTAGCTCCACCAAATCTCCTGCTGAGTTGCCTAGACATTTGTCCAAAACAGGCTGAAGTAACCATTTCCGATGGGGATTGGTTAATTCAATTAGCTAGATGGCTAGTAATTAGTTTAGAAAAATACCAACAACATGGGTTCCATTTCCATTCCACTGGAGGTAGACTTGGAACCTGCCTCATCACCTGGTCCCTAACAATGGAAGGAAATGGCAAGTCACCACTGACAAAAAGTGCCATAAGATTGGCTCAGGATAAAGCATCAGCAGATGAGCTAAGGGCTTCGTTTTGGCACTCATGTCAGGACAGTTTCACATACAGAATTGTAATTTAATGTCACTGCCTGATGGGCAGTATTGTGAAGCACACTCTGTTTAATTTTCTCTGCAGTCTAGCAAAAGATGGCCAGTACATATTTTAGTCATACTCCTGTAGCTACACATGACCCAACCCCTCCCCTAGAGATTTCTGTACACCCTGGCCAAATTGTTCCCGGCTGGATTGTTAACTGACCTAGTGCCCAAACCACGTGATCTGCAATGGGATAGCTATTTAGGGTTTGCTATAATCACTGTCTACATCTTAATAAAATTGAGTCCTGGAAGTGAACACGATCAGATTCATGTAGATGTTTACAACACAGGGGGAGGCCATTCAGCCCATGGTATCTGTGCTGATCAACAAAGATCTGATTACACTAATCTCATTTTCCAGCTCTCAGCCCACAGCCCTGAAGAAACTGGCAATGTAAGCGAATATCACAATACTGCTGGCCAGACAATTTTTATATTTGGTCATGGGTATCGCTGGCTGGACCAGCATTTATTGCCCATCCCTCACTGCCCTATTTGAAGAAGGTAGTGAGCTGCTTTCTTTAACTGCTACTGGCCTTGCATTGTAGGGATGTCTATAGTGCCATTAGGAAAGGAATTTCAGGATTTTGACCTAACTACAGTCAACTGCAAGGTTTCTGAAATCTTCTTCAATGTAAACCTCCCAGCTTTATGGAAGTATTCTTTAAGGTGTTCTTTCCCCTTCATTGCCTTGTCAATAATTCAAGATTTGCAAACATCTAGCAAGCACGTCTGTTTTAATTTTAACCAAAAGAGCTGCGGATGCTGGAAATCAGAAGCAAAAACCGAAATTGCTGGAAAAACTCAGCGGGTATGGCAGCATCTGTGGAGAGAAATCAGAGTTAACATTTTGGATCCAGTGATCCTTCCACAGAACTCAGTTGCATCCAAAGATGCTGCCAGACCTGCTGAGCTTTTCCAGCATTTTCTGTTTTTGTTTCTGTTTCTGCAAATGGGAATTAATGGGTTAAGGTAAGCAGCAGGTTTCTTGTCATGTTTTTCTTTTATTGTCTTTGGTATTGAAAATTAGTTTCAGGTTTGAATATGACCCATCCTAGCCCATGTTGGGAAATATCACTTCGATTACTAATGTGACTTACCCTTAATGTTAACATTGAGGGAATAATTGCTTTTTACAAGTAGGTAACTACATGTAAATATATTTAAACTGAAACTTATTGTTCTGAATAAACTTGTTTTCTTTCTCAGAACGTCTTAGGATAATAACTCCTATCAAAGACCAGGTAGCCACAGAAGGACAAGAAATTGTATTTAATTGTGAAGTGAACACCGAAGGTGCCAGAGCCAAGTGGTTTAAAAATGAAGAAACTATCTTTGATAGTCCAAAATATATTATGCTCCAGAAAGGTTTAGTCTTTACTCTCAGAATCAGAAATTCACTGAATGATGATCAAGGAAAGTACACCATTGCACTCACAAATAATAGAGGAGAATATGCACAATGTTCAGCAACATTACAAGTAGAAGGTAAATACTTTTCCTTGAATGTTAGACAGCTATACAAACATAATGCAAGTAAAGTGGTGTAAGTATTTTCCTCTTTTCTTCTAATTTAATCAGAGGAAGAACTGAAAATCATTGAGCCTCTTGAAGATTGTGAAACAGTGGAGAAGAAGTCTGTCACCTTCTGCTGCAAAGTGAACCGTGAAAATGCGACTTTAAAATGGATGAAAAATGGGGAAGAAATTACATTGGACAAACGATTTCTGTACAAAATTGACAAGAAAAAGCATTCTCTTCTAATTAGAAACTGCACATTCAAAGACGAAGGTGAATACACTGTAATTGCTGGAAAAGACAAATCAGTTGCAGAACTTTTTATCACAGAAGCACCAACAGATTTCATCGAACATATTCAAGATCAGACTGTAATTGAGTTTGAAGATGCTATCTTTGAATGTCAATTATCGAAAGAAAAGGCTGCAGTAAAATGGTACAGGAATGGCAGAGAACTCAGAGAAAACAAAAAGTATGTTTCAGTTTATTTTCTTTGTTAAAACAAAAACTGTCATTCATCAAAGTTTCATATAGAACACATGTATATATCATAATCTTATTGTATTGCCAGGTATCAGTTTGAAAAAGATGGTAGTTTGCACAGACTTATTATAAGGGAATGTCGACCAGAAGATGAGTGTGAATATTCCTGTGGTGTTGAAGAAAGACGTTCAAGGGCTCGACTATTTGTTGAAGGCAAGTACTGATTTAGAAAAACAAGTGTACTGCACCAATTTTTAAAAATCAGAAAATGCAAGGCTAGTTATTATTTTTCTCTTTCCAGAAATCCCAGTTGAGATAATCAGACCGCCACTAGATATTTTTGAGGCCCCGGAATCAGATGTTATTTTTGAAGCTGAATTAAACAAAGACAAAGTTGAAGTCAAATGGCTGAGACATAATATGATAATTGTTCAGGGTGATAAACATCAAATGATGAGTGAAGGAAAGGTCCATCGTTTGCAGGTTTGCAACATTAAACCACGTGATCAGGGTGAATACAGATTCGTTGCCAAGGATAAAGATGCGAGAGCTAAACTGGAACTTGCAGGTATGCTAGTTTGAACACTTTGAGCATTTTTGAGAAATATTTCATTTTCTATCACTGTTTGCACTCCAGAGATTTGACATATATTTGACTTTTCAATCTTCTCATTGTAGCGGTGCCAGTAATCCAGGTGACAGATCTGAACCTTGTAATTGATGCTGGAAAACCATTCACAATGACACTTCCATATGATTCTTACCCAAGAGGTGAAGCTGAGTGGTTCAGGGAAGACCGTACCACTTCTGATTATGTCAGTCTGCCCAAACGGAACATTCATACAACTGCAGATACCACTACTTATAGACTTTTTGATCCAAAGAGAACTGACAGAGGAAGATACAAAATTATTATTCGTAATAAACACGGAAAGGGTGAAGCATTTATAAACCTGGATGTCATTGGTAAGCATTCTTTGTTATGCATACATTCTATAATTATTGTGCTAGAAAAACTTTTCTTAAAATACCTTCTAAAATGCATTTCCTAAAATAATAACTTCTTTGCCGATTTACAGACGTGCCAGGCCCAGTCCAGAATTTGAAAGTTATAGATACTAGTGATGGTGAGGTCAGTCTCGCTTGGGATGAACCTGAGACTGATGGTGGCAGCAGAATCATTGGCTATGTTGTAGAACGTCGTGATGTATTGCGCAAAACGTGGACCTTAGTTACTGATCATGCAGACAATACTGAATTTACAGTGACTGGTCTCCAAAAAGGAGTAGAGTATCTATTCCGCATCAGTGCAAGGAACAGAATAGGTACCGGTGAACCTGTGGAAACTGAGACACCCGTTGAAGCTAAGAATAAGTTTGGTAAGTACCTAACCATATTTAATTACTAGCTAAAATTATTGATTCCAAATTATTTCTGTGGATCAGTACACAAGATAACAAAAAGTATCCTTTTCTATCAGATGTACCTGATGCACCATTGAATGTCCAAGTGAAAGATGTGAACAAATTTGGTGCCACCATTACTTGGGAACCACCAGAATATGATGGAGGGGCAGAAATCACTAATTATGTTATTGAATTACGCGACCGAACCTCTGTCAAATGGGAACCAGCTATGACTACTAAAGCCGATGAACTCACTGCTCAGCTGAATGATGTAGTCGAAAACAGAGAATATATATTCCGTGTCAGAGCAGAAAACAAAGCAGGTGTAGGAAAACCCAGCTCAGCTTCACGTCCTGTGAAGATCATGGATCCAATATGTTAGTATCTTTTCAAAAATGTGTTTTTATAAGAAATGCTTTCCAGTTTTTAAATTAGTACATTTACGAACTGATTTTCCTTCTGTAGCCAAGCCAAGTCCACCCATTGAATTTGCCTCATCAAATCAAACCAAAGGATCTGTGCAGTTGAAATGGGAACCTCCGCTTAAAGATGGGGGAAGTCCAGTACTGGGCTACATCATCGAGCGACGTGAAGAAGACTCAGACAAATGGACTCCCTGTAACATAAGACTTGTTCCTGAAACAACATTCAAGGTTATTAGTTTTTTTTGAATCTACAAACACATTTGCGTTGACTTACTGAGGGCTAAAGGCAACTGTTGGTCCAGTGTAATTTTAGGACACAATTCAGTGATTGTCAGCTGCTGCTGAACACTGGTCCCTCAACACCTCTTCTTCCCAGATTTCTGACACATGTAACTGTGCATTGATCTGTAGCTGCAACATCGTACATAGCATTGGCCTAACTGATAAGTCATATGGGTGTTTTGGAATCAAGAATAAGCTTCCTCTTTACATGATTATGCATAAGACAACATTTGCTTCATTTAATCTTGCAGAATAATATGTGGAATTTAAAAATAAGTTATTCTTCAGCTGTGAACAACCTCATTGCTCATTTCCTTTGCACATCCCTGTTTGCTGAGATGGTAGTGAATCAACCAGATGATGTAGGACAAGTGTGATATTTAGGCCAGACCAAGTTTGGGTTTCAGGAAATCATTCAATTAGGAATGCAAATTTGCAGGATTTTCTGTACGCTGGATGTAGGTCACAGAACTTTGAGTAAATTGAGATTTGTTGAGCATGGACTTCAGCGGCCTGAAGAAATGAGGCCCTGGTGTATTAAAAGTACTTGCAACAATTTTATTAGTGATAGAGGATATTAAGGAAGACAAGATAGGAATCAGACTGCAGACTCCAAGTGGAAGTGAGTGTATGTCGAAATAGGAAAAGAGTTGAATATTGATAACGTTTGAAGAATGAATGGAACTATAAAGATGATGGGGAAGGTTGATCAGAGTCAAACTTAGGTTTTTAAGATGAGTTTTGCTAGATACGTATGAGTCTTCAACATATGGTCTTATACTTGCTGATGGCTGGGAAAAATGTTCTAAGAATACTAGTACTTTTTTTGATATTGCATCTGTTTTAATTTTTGACATTACAGGTTACTGGTCTGAAGAAAGGAGTAAAATATTATTATAGGGTATCTGCTGAGAATGCAGCAGGGGTTTCAGATCCTGCTGATACTCTTGGACCACTTACAGCTGATGATCCTCATGGTAATGAATCTCCTTTTCTAAATAAGAATGCATTACAGGCTACGAAACTGAGTTTCTTTTTAAATTATGACAGCTTGTGTAACTTTTTAAGATGGCTTACATTTTCTATTTTAGTGGCTCCTACCTTTGACTTGAGAGCATTCAAAGATGGGCTTGAGGTCATTGTTCCGGAACCATTGAAGATTCGTATTCCTATCTCTGGCTACCCCATACCCATTGCAAAATGGGCTTTCAAAGATAAACCCCTTGAAAGCAATGATCGTGTGAAGATGGAGACAACGGCAACATATACGCAACTGTTCATTTCTCCCAGTGAGCGTCCCGACAAGGGACTGTATAAATTGACACTGGAAAATGATGTGTCATCTGTCACGGGAGAAATTGATGTAAATGTAATTCGTAAGTATCTGAATATTTTCAGAACACAGTACTCTAATCATTTCAAAATGATTCTACAGGAGCTTCCACATACAGTAAATCTTTAACATTTAAACATTCCAACATGAAAGTTCAAAGAAGTAAATGAAAATATAATCAAAGGGATGAGTTAGCGGAGGTTTTCAAAGATGGAACAGAGAAGCAGAGATACAGCCTAAAGTGGATTAAGAGAAGAAAGAAGTTAGTGACAAGGATTTCAACATAAAACAATAAAGCTGTAAGGTATAATATACTTTGTTGTTATAACTTCACAGAGCGCCCAAGTGCACCAAATGACTTTAAAGTGTCAGAAATTGGTAGAAGTACAGTATATTTGATCTGGGAGCTACCAGATGATGATGGTGGAAGTCCAATCACTGGATATCTTATTGAAAAACGTGAAATTAACCGCAAGACCTGGACCAAAGTAAGTCATGAACCATGCTAATCACAAATTTACCTTTGATATGAACCCATAAGTATCAAGCTAATGGTTCAAAAATTGTAAGCTTTTTTCATTAAAGTTATGAATTTAGGCTGGAAACAAAGTAATTGTTACCTCCCAGGAAAAATAATATTGTAATCCAGAAGTGCACAAATTGAGATATTGATGGAAACAAGCAAGAAAAGATCTACTCAGATGTCAGTTCACAGGTAGCTCCATTATTGCTATGTCAGCTTTACCCATTGCAATATTGAGGTCAATCCTGTGTCAGTACCTTTCTGTACCATAAGGCTTCAGTGCAGATTTAAGCATTTTTATTCAGATTCATTTTCGAAATTTTCTGTTTTCTTTCTGAGTCTTGTTCTGTTTTCTTTCCTTGGAAATACTCATTTTGCTGGCACTACAGAGAGAGAGAGAGAAAAAGAAGTTTGTTAGGCCTATATCCTCTTAAGTTTGTTCGAGAATTTCCAATATTCTTCATTTCAGCCTATAATCAGGTAAATCTCAAAGTGAGGTAGGAGGGGCTATTAACAGCCTACTTGCATCAATTTCCTGTCCATCTAATGGAAAGGTGCGTGATGACACTGGCTTGTATTCCACACTGAAATTAAAGTGGTGTCAGCAGTTCAAACAGTAAAATCAGAGACTATCCTTGCCCCTTATTGAATCTTTGGTCTGGAATTCTTCTATAGCCATACACCAATACCCCTCAAGGGCCAGTACTGGGTTTGCAGTTATTATAAAGCTACCCAGAAAGCAACAGTGGCTCTTCAATCTATTGTACATCATCTACAGAGGAAGAAAATAGGATTTGGCTGTATTTGACAGGAGCAATAGCAATATTTCTATTAATGTTTGTTATGTTTTTGATGATTCATCATATTTTGTGCTTTCTAGGTAATTGATCGACTGCAAGATTTAGAATTCTCTGTCCCAGACCTCTTCCACGGAAAAGACTATCTGTTTAAAGTTGCTGCCTGTAACAAATGCGGCCCAGGGGAACCTGCATATATTGATGAACCTGTTAATGTGTCTGCACCAGCAAGTAAGTATTCATCATATATACTGAATCTTAAAGTACTTTTTTTTGGAAATGGAGTCAAATAGATCAACTTGGTTTCATTTTAAATGCATGCAGTACAGTTCCTCTTGAAATATTTCATAATGCACCACTACTCGCATGCTAAAATATATTATGTTGATAAATTCATAGAGAAACAAGCCGCGATCTTTCTGAGAGTGATTCAACAAGCAATTATATGTAAGAGCTATCAAGTGATTTATATTGAAGATATTACTTTACCCATTCTCTATATTTAATCCCTAACCTGGATTGCCTCTCGTCTTTATCAGTTATTATCTCTGTGGGGTGGTACCAGGGAGAACCCTGGGTTCCTCAGTGCTGGGATGAAACTTCCATCATGCCCTTATTTTACCATTTTGGACTCCTTTCCTTGCTTGTTTACATCTTTGTCTCTGCAGACATCTACCAGGAAGCCAGTCAAATGATCCTCAAAATGCTTCAGCACTTGTAACAGTCCCTTGAATTGTGGCAGTATTCCCACCATGAACCTGCTTTAATCTCATTCAGGAAATTAGTTTTGGGTTCCAGTGGTGATGATGGATGGAACAAAAGTCATACCTCACCAGAACACCGACACTGGAAGGACAATCCCATCCTTTATTTAGGGTGGCGTGGTGGCTCAGTGGTTAGCACTGCTGCCTCACCGCACCAGCGACCTGGGTTCAATCCCAGCTTGGGTGACTGACTGTGTGGAGTTTGCATGGTTTCCCCATGTCAGCCTGGGTTTGCTCCCACAGTCCAGAGATGTGCAGGTTAGCTGGACTGACTATGCTAAATTGCCCATAGTGTCCAGGGATGACCGGGTTAGGTGGATTATACATGGGAAATGCAGGGTTACAGGGACAAGGTTGGGGGAGTGGGTCTGAGTGGGATGCTCTTCGGAGAATCAGTGTGACTCAATGGGCCAAATGGCCTGCTTCCACACTGTAGGGATTCTAATTAAATTGAATTTTGTGGTTTATATAAATGATTTGGATGTAAACTTGGAGGTATGGTTAGTTTGCAGATGACACTAAAATTGGAGGGGTAGTGGACAGCGAAGAAGGTTACCTCTGAGTACAATGGGTTCTTGATCAGATGAGCCAATGGGCTGAGGAGTGGCAGATGGAGTTTAATTTAGATAAATGTGAGGTGCTGCATTTTGGGAAGGCAAATCAGGGCAGGACTAATACTCTTAATGGTAAGGTCCCGGGGGGTGTTGCTGAACAAAGAGACCTTGGAGAGCAGGTTCATAGTTCCTTGAAAGTGGAATCGTAGGTAGATAGGATAGTGAAGAAGGTATGGTTTGGTATGTTTGTCTTTATTGGTCAGTGCGTATAGGAGTTGGGAGGTCATGTTGCGGCTGTACAGGACATAGGGTAGGCCACTATTGGAGTATCACATGCAATTCTGGTCTCCCTCCAATAGGAAGCATGTTGTGAAACAAGAAAGGGTTCAGAAAAGATTTACAAAGATATTGCCAGGGTTGGAGCATTTGAGCTACAGGGAGAGGCTGAATAGTTGGAGCTATTTTGCCTGATGCATTGGAGGGTGAGGGGTGACCTTATAGAGGTTTATAAAATCATGAGGGGCATGGATAAGTCAAATAGACGAGGTCTTTTCTCCTGGGGTAGTGGAGTCCAAAACTAGAGGGCATAGGTTTAAGGTGAGAGGGGAAAGACATAAAAGGGACCTAAGGGACAATATTTTCATGCAGAGGGTGGTGCATGTATGGAATGAGCTGCAACAGGAAGTGGGGATGGCTGTTATGATTACAACATTTAAAAGACATCTGGATGGGTATATGAATACCCAAAGGGAATAGGGTTTAGAGGCATATGGGCCAAATGCTGGCAAATGGGACTAGCTTTATATAGGATATCTGGTTAGCATGGACAAGTTGGACCAAAGGGTCTATTTCCGTGTTGTATGTCTCTATGACTCCAAATGACCTGTTTTATCATTAATTATGCATTGATTTAGATCCAAATAAGTATGCTTTAATTATGTTTTTAACATTTTTGAACTCAAGATTTTTATTTGTAATTCTACGTTATAGCTGTTCCAGATCCACCAGAAAATGTTAGATGGAGAAATCCATCTGCCAGTGGAATTACCCTTACATGGGAACCACCAAAATATGATGGAGGGTCAAGAATTAAAGGATATTTAGTAGAAAAGTGCCAACGTGGTGCTGAAAAGTGGGAGCCATGCGGAGATCCAGTTAATGAATTGAGGTTAGTTACATACCTACTTTTCGAGTATTTACTATAAATGGTACATCATAAATGCTAAAACTGGTCATTTTGTTGAATAGGTTCGAAGTGAAAAATCTCAATGAAGGGGAATGGTATTCTTACCGTGTTAAAGCCTTGAACAGACAAGGTGCCAGCAAACCAAGTAAACCCACAGATGATATACAAGCAATTGATCCAAAAGGTACATTATTCCTGAGCTAAATTATTTTTTCATAACACATTTTTGCTAAACCTAAGCTTTATTAAAAGATTACAATTCTGCCGTAAGTATCATCAGATTTAATTCACAAATATGCACGTTACGTTAAGCATTGCCAATTTTGCAAATTGAGCTAGTCTGTAAGAAAATAGAACAAGTAATTAAGTGACTTATTGTAATGAATACTCTTACAGCTGAATTGCTTTGTTAAATCAAGTGGGATTATGCAACTACACAGAATATCATAGACAATTCTAATTTGCTGATTAATTTATATTAATATCTGGGGACTTGGAAAAGCCACAAATCAGGTGCACAATTTTCATGCATGATTCTACAACCAACAATCGATCAAATGTGGTTTCACAACAGAAGCAAAGTTTAACTGAATTAAACCTGTAATTTCCCTTTAAAGTGCATCATGTTTGAACTAAATTAATAACATGCTTTTTCTTTCCTCAACAGAGGCTCCAGAGATTCAGCTTGATGTTAAACTGCTTGCTGGCATTACTGTGAAAGCTGGAACAAAGATTGAGCTCCCAGCTTTTATCTCTGGCAAACCTGATCCTAGAATTACTTGGACAAAAGCTGATTACATTCTGAAGCCTGACGACAGAATAACAATTGAGACAAAACCTGGTCATTCCACTGTGACAATCACAAATACCACAAGGAGCGACAGTGGTCCCTATATTATCGAGGCAGTAAACACTAGCGGCCGTGCCACTGCTGTTGTTGAAGTCAATATTCTAGGTAGCTAAAATGCTCTTATTAAACTTATCTTATTCTTGCAATAAATAAATTCACTGAAACTCATATTATTTCTTTTATTTACAGACAAACCTGGACCACCAGCTGCATTTGATATCACTGATATCACAAATGAGAGCTGCGTCTTGACATGGAATCCACCGAGAGATGATGGTGGTTCACACATTACCAATTATATTGTGGAATGTAAAGCAGGGACTAGTGAAATATGGAACAAGCTGTCATCAACTATTAAAGAAACTAAATTCAAAGCAACACACCTCACACCATTAAAAGAATATACATTCAGAATCCGTGCTGAAAACATGTATGGCATCGGAGAACCAACTCAGCATGTTCCAATTATTGCTAAATATGCTTTTGGTATGGAAGAACATTATTTTTACATCATAATTCTAACATTTGTTACATAATTTTTACATAATATGCTGTTTAGATTTTCTAAACACCCTTGGAAATATGATTGTATATTAGATCCACCTGGTCCTCCAACACGTCTGCAAGGCTCAGATATTGCCAAGGATTCACTGACATTGACATGGTCCGAACCAGAGGAAGATGGTGGTAGCCCAATCACTGGATATTATGTTGAAAGATATGATCCAGAAACTGACAAATGGGTTAAATGCAACAAGATACCTGTTAAAGACACAAATTTCAGGTATTTATGACAATGACAATTTATAAATGAACCATGTTTTGAAAAGTTCAGCAATATGTTTTGATATCTGTGATATCTAGACTGATGATTTGATTAGAAATCTCCTGTTGCATTCTTCGTGGTGAAAGGTATGAAACTAAAACTTCTTTCACCTTGTTCCATATTCTAAACTCATTCTGACTCACACTTATCGATTTGTTTATGCACCCCAATTTAAAGGGAACACAGATATTGTGCCATTCATGTCGTGAAGCTGGGACCGCACAAGGGAAACCAGGGCCGAGAGGTTGGGTATAATCTTAATTTCAAGGCCACATGACCATAAATTCTCCGTGTCACTTGACCAAATCCACTACCCAACCAGAGCCAAGGTAGAAGCCAGAATTTATTGGCCTCCTGCACCTCCTGGCCCAGATGGAACCTGAAATTGAATCTAATTACTTACTCTCTTCTAGCCCATGTTTCTCCTCCCAGATGGTCTGACTTGATTGAAAAGCTAACAATGCTTCCTTGTTCAAACCTCCAACTAATGGTGCAGCTGGACTGCATATTTAAAGCAAAATGCTGCATAACCTGCCAACTGAAAATCTTGTTCCTGGAGTGGAGAACAAATGCTAGTCCCAGGAACAGGAATTGTTATCCAGAGCTATGGAGAGCAACAAAGAGTAGGGTCTTGAATGAGGAGTAAATGAAGCCAGAGATCTGGCTGTGGAGCAATAAGAAACTATCTTAGTGCCTGAAGGAAATATAGCTTGGGAAAAAAAAGCTTTTCGGTTTTGCTTGTTTATTTAGAAGCATTATACAGTTTTTTTGTTTTCCATCTCCAAAACAGCTGCTTAATCAAAAATAATTCAAGAATCCAAAAATAATCCATGATTTACTTACTATAATACCAGCTTTTTTTTCAAAAATCACTCTACCTTGCCTCTTCCAATTTCATCCCTTGCAATAAGTGTGAGGAGCTCGGAGTTATTAATGTCACAAAGATTGAGATTCAACTAGTTTTGTCTCATGCCCTATCCTTTGGAACAAAATTTCCCAAAGATTTCCTACTGCCCTGGAGTCACGTTTTTCTTTAGATTGTATCCCATCTTCTCTCTTCCACCTAATCTTGTCCACCTCCAGCTCTCTTGATTCTGTTCCAACAATACTGTTCGCAACTCACTGTCTGTTATGGGAAATTTAGATTTCTAGGCTCTAAGAGTTAAATAATATTTCCATAGTTCGATTGTAAAAACCTATAGTGAGTCTCCCACAGTCAATTATCTAAAAATCAAACCAACACTGCTCTTACTGGGTCCCATGTTAACTGACATTTTGAATAGTTCCTTCTTCTCGGATAACATCCCAAACCCCCTTTACATCCAGCATTATCTCTCCTCTCCTCAAAAAAACCTTTTCTTGACACCTCTAATCTTGAAAATTATTGTTCCTTCCCTTTCTGCTCCAAGGTTCTTGGAAGTATCAACTCTGTGCCTGATTTTCATGTTTGAATCTCTCCAATCAGGTACCTGAAATGGCCCTTATTAGAGATACAAATGCTGTTTTTTATGAATGTGGTCACCTGCCCATCTCATCACTTTTCCTTGATCTCTATGCAGATTTATGCACAATAGACCACACCATCTCCCTCCTCTGGATCTCCTCCATTATCTAAGTCTCTGAATTTACCCTAACTTAGGTTCCAGTCTTATCCACTTGATTCCTGCCAGAAAGTGATCACCAATGGCTTCTCATCACTCTCTTGTTCCATTATCTCTGGACTTTCCCAATATTCTATTGTTGCCCCTCCCTTCTTTTTCTTATTGACATGCAACCCTTAGTGAAAATACATCATCTTTCCACATATATGCTGATAACTGTGGGCACTGTCTGTGTACCTGTAACTGATTCATGTCTGTTCAAGAAACTAGTTCATCACCACCTTTTTAAGGGATGAATAATATATGCTGGTCTTGCCAGCAGAACTCATATCCATGAATGATTTTTTTAAATGACATTGAATTCTATGGCACTGTCGCATCCTTGGACTCCTCCACAGTTTCTGATTGGATATCAGATTAAAATCTGGAATTAAGAACTTACTCATGACCATGAAACTGTTGCCAATTGTCAGAAAAACCCATCTGGCTTGCTGATGTACTTTAGAGAAGGAAATCTGCCATCTTCACCTGGTCTGACCTACATGCGACTCCAGATCCACAACAATGTGGTTGACACTCAACCGCCCTCTAAAATGGCCCAGCAAGCCACTCAGTTCAAAGGCAGCTGGGGACAGGCAATAATAAAAATGCTGGCCAGCCACAATGTCCATGTCCCATGAGTGAGTAAAAAGTAAAGACAAGCAGCATGACATTTTTATATTCGTTTATGGGATGTGGGCTTCCTGACTAGGCCAGCATTTATTGCCTGTCACTAGTTGCCGGGTGAGAAGTTAATAATCAACCACGTTACTGTGGATCTGGAGTCACACGTAGGCCAGATCGGTTAAGAATGGCACATTTCCTTCCCTAAAGCATATGGGTGAACAAGCTAGAACATGTTTCAAAAGTAGTTTGTTTGTTGTAAGATGTTTTGGAACATCTGGTAGCCATGAAAGGCATCGAATGAATAAACTGCTCCTTAAAGTCTATCTCCTTGATTTAGTTTTACTTTCCCTGTTATGATTTCTTCTTTCTCGGCTCTATCAAACATTTTTAAAAAACGGATGTTTCTCCTGTCAAGTGTCTTGTGGAGATTTTACTACGTCAGAGGCATTATATAAATGCAAGTAGTTGAGAGATTTTCTGGTTAGTTGCTGAACTTGTGATTTGTTTTGTTAAGGCTGAAAAGGATTAAATATGTAGCTGGATTTTGGCTGATCAGAATGTTTTTGAAGCTGGGAGAATGCAATTTTTGATAATTTCAACTTATTGAGCAATTCACATGAGCAAAAACAATCTTGTCTTTATGATCATTACAGATGCCAGAATGTTAGATAAACACAATGCATTAAAATTGGCATGTGTATATTCATATTTTGCTTTTAACAGAGTGAAAGGACTTACTCCGAAGAAGAAGTATAAGTTCCGTGTTCTGGCAGAGAACTTAGCTGGTCCTGGCAAGCCGAGCCAAGAAACGGACCCAATACTGGTGAAGGATCCAATCGGTATGTGCACATTTTCAACTCAAATTTCATAATTTTTTTTATGTTGGAGTAAATTTTGGCACAAAGATTTTGCCCACAACCAAAAAATATCGGAAATTGCTCCTGTAATATTCCGATATCCATTGGGTGTGTGCAAGGCCTGATAGAATTGAGCATATTATGTTTACCTAAGCATTGAACAGTAATTTTCATGTAAATTGATTTATAGACCCACCATGGCCTCCTGGAAAACCTAATGTTAAAGATGTGATGAAGACTTCAGCGTTCCTGAATTGGACTAAACCAGAACATGATGGAGGAGCAAAGATTGAGTCTTACATTGTTGAGTTGCTGAAGAGTGGAACAGAGGATTGGGTTAGAGTAGCTGAAGGTGTTCCAAGCACTGAATATTTCCTGAAAGGACTGATGGATAAACAAGAATACTCATTCCGTGTTAGAGCAGTAAACAAAGCCGGTGAAAGTGAGCCCAGTGAACCCAGTGATCCTGTGCTGTGCAAGGATAGATTAAGTAAGTTTTACTCAGTGTATAGGCTATATGTATTGCATATCAACTTTGGATAACTTTGGAAAATGCAAAAAGTCTTTTTGTTTCTCTAAATACAAGAGTTGTTTACTTCCGCACAGATCCTCCTTCGCCTCCACGTTGGCTACGAGTTGTTAACATCACAAAAAATACTGCTGATCTTAAATGGACACCTCCAGAAAAGGATGGCGGCTCTCCAATAACAAATTATATAGTGGAAAAAAGGGATGTAAGACGAAAAGGCTGGCAAACTGTTGATACAACAGTAAAAGATACCAAGTACACAGTTACACCTCTTTCAGAAGGTTCTCTGTATGTGTTCAGGGTTGCTGCGGAAAATGCAGTTGGACAGAGTGAATACTGTGAACTGGAAGATTCAGTACTTGCTAAAGATACCTTCAGTAAGTTCTTCCATGGTTATGAATTTCTCTTTCCCTCTGCATAATTGTTTCCTTCTTTGAGTTCTTTACGTCTGACGTATATATTTTGATTTCTCTCCAGCAACTCCTGGGCCACCATATGCTCTTACAGTCGTGGATGTAACCAAGAGACATGTTGAACTGAAATGGGAAGCTCCCAAAAATGATGGTGGACGGCCAATACAGAGGTTATTATAGTTTTTGTTTAATTATTCAGCACACTTTAAACACATTACAGTTTCTTTTTATAATGTACGCTGATGAGTCCCATGCAATGTTTGTACAGGTATGTAATTGAAAAGAAAGAGAAATTAGGAACTCGCTGGGTTAAAGCTGGCAAGACTGCAGGACCAGAATGCAATTATAGAGTCACTGATGTAATCGAGGGCACCGAAGTTCAATTCCAAGTTCGTGCTGAGAATGAAGCTGGCTGCGGGCATCCAAGTGAACCAACTGATATGCTTACAATTGAAGACCCAACTAGTGAGTAGAAACAGAAATTAAAAACAGTATCACATGAATCACTTTGAATTTTGAAAACAAATTGCAGGTAAAATTTAATGTAATTTTATTGTATCCAGGTCCCCCATCTCCTCCTCTTGAATTACACGTGACAGATGCAAGCAGAGATCACATATCTATTGAATGGAAACCACCAGATAAAAATGGCGGTAGTCCCATTATTGGCTACCATATTGAACTTTGTGAACCAGGAACAGAGAAGTGGATGAGAATTAATTCTCGCCCAGTCAAGGATCTGAAATATAAAGCAGTAGAAGGCGTCATCCCTGATAAAGAGTATGTCTTCAGAGTTAGGGCTGTGAATGCCATTGGAGCAAGTGATCCATCTGAAATTTCAGAAAACGTTGTGGCGAAAGATTCTGACTGTAAGAGTTGATGTCTTTTAAAATGGCTGCTTCCTCAATCTTAAATTGTTCTTTGATAAATAAAACAACATTTTGTATTAAAATTTTGAAAAATTACTTTAATAGGTAATCCAAGCATCGAAGTGCAAACTCAAGATATAACTGTTGTGGAGGGTGAGAAATTGAACATCCCTGTAACCTTTAGAGCTGTACCAACGCCAACAATTACATGGTATAAGAACGGACAGGAATTTAAAGCAGATGACAGGGTGACTATGAAGAGTGCCTATACCCTTGCATCCCTTGAGATTACAAACAGTGTTCACGCTGATGCTGGAGTCTATACTATTAATTTGGAAAACAAACTGGGTACAACAACAGGCACCATCAATGTTAAAGTCATAGGTAAATATTCTGAAGTGAAATGGAGAGAAACCTGCTTGTTTATTTCCTTATCTGAGAAGCTTATTTTTAGACTGACATAATACATTTTTCTTTGTTTTAATTAAGGATTGCCTGGTCAATGTAAAGATATCAGAGCAAGTGATATCACCAAGAGTTCTTGCAAAATAACCTGGGATCCTCCAGAGTATGATGGTGGCAGCCCAATTCTTCATTACGTTCTTCAACGTCGTGAGGCTGGCAGAAGAACATATACACCAGTAATGTCTGGTGAGAATAAACTAAGCTGGCCAGTAAAAGATCTTATTCCAAATTGTGAATACTATTTCCGCGTAAAGGCTGTGAACAAAATTGGTGGTGGTGAATACACTGAACTTCGCAACCCTGTTATCGCAGAGGATCCAAAGCGTAAGTATTCTGGGAGAAAAGTCATCATTGGACAACATATATCGATATAGCCTATAATCATTGCGATACATTGGATACTCATTTACGGTTGTAATTTTCCTCAGAACGCCCTGATCCACCAGTCGACCTGGAGGCCCAGGATCCAACTTCAAAATCAGTAACACTCACATGGAAACCTCCTCTTTATGACGGTGGCTGCAAAATCATGGGCTATATCATAGAAAAACTAGCTAAAGGAAGTGAGGAATGGGAGAGATGCAATGAGTATTTGGTTCCTGTTCTGTCCTACACTGTAAAAAATCTTACGGAAGGAAAGGAATACCAGTACCGTGCACGTGCTGAGAATATTGCTGGAATCAGTGATCCTTCAAGAATAACTCCAGGAATCAAAGCAGTGGACCCAATCGGTGAGTATTTTCTTCACATCTGAGGCTCCGAAAAGCCATTAAATGGGTCATAACCTAAATGCTTTACTTTTATAAATGACCAGCTGAGGAAACAATTATGTAGTAATTTGAAGGCTGAGTAATTCAGCAAGGAGAGATTTTTTTAACAATTATTCTGCTTTCCTCTTCAGATCCACCAAAGGTCTTCCTTGTTGGAAACCTTCAGTTTGGATTAAATGTCAGAAGAGGCGATGAAATTAGTCTTCTGGCCCATATTTCTGGATCTCCTTATCCAACTGTGACATGGCTTCGAAATGATGAAGTAATTAGACCTGAAGAAATCAAAAAGAGAGTAGAAAAACTAATACCAGCGAGGAAGAAGGCAGCTGTAGTTGAGGAACCATTTTCTCTCAGCTTACCAGAACGTTTAACTGTTGATAATAGCAGAAGAGGAGAGTCCCAAATGATGGTTCGTGATTCCATCAGAAAAGACCATGGAAAATTTACTATCAAAGTAGAAAACGATCACGGTGTTGCCCATGCCAGTTGCGATGTTAATGTCCTAGGTATGATGTAATACAAATTTTTCATAAATGTTACATTATTATTTTATAAACATTCAAGTAAGGAGCAGAGGTATCTCGAACTCGCTGTACCATTTAATAAGATCATAGCTGATCTGCTTGTTTTTCCAAATTCCACATTCCCATCCAACCCCAATAACCTTTGATTCCACTGCCTAACAAAAACCTAACAATCTTTACCTTAACAATATTTAATGACCCCTCTTCACCTGCCTTCTGAGGTGGAGTCCCAAGGTCAAACAGCCTTTTTAGAGAAAAGTATTCTCCTCATCAATGTGCTAAAAGAGAAGCCACTCATTTTTAAACAGTGCCTCGAGTTCTCTGCTGAGCCAAAGAGAAAGTAGCATTTCTGCGTTCTCCTTGTAAAGGCCATTCAGATTCTTATATTCTTTCATCAACTTACCCCTCACCCTTCTAAACTCCACTGCAAAAAGGCCAGTCTGTCCAACTTCTTCTATTAGACAGCCTCTTCATTCCAGGAATCAATTTTGTAAACCTCCTATGAACGACTTCCAATGCATTTAGATCCGACTTTAAACAAGGGGACAGAAACAACACCCAGTAGGTGTGCTCTCTTCAATGTCCTGTATAACTAAGCATAACATTTCCACTGTTATGTTCAATTGCTTTCATAAAAAAAATGGCAAACTATTAGTCTGCTCAATTACTTGTCTGTATTTGAATATTAATTATTTCTGACTCATGCAGTAGAACCCTCTGAACCTCAAAATTCTGCAGTCATCTGTTTAGGGAAAACTCTGCTTTTAAATTCTTCCTGGTAAAATAAACAACTACACTTTTTACCATATTACGCTCCATCTGTAGGTTTTTGCTGATTCATTCAACCTATTTATATCAGTGCACAACCTTCTTATGATAACACAGTGTGGAGCGAGAGGAACACAGCAGGCCAGGCAGCATCAGAGGAGCAGGAAAGCTGACGTGTTGGGTCGGGACCCTTCCTCCAACTCCACACTGTGTTATCTCTGACTCCAGCATTGGCAGTTCTTACTATCTCTGAGTGAGTTACAACCTTCTTATGTCCTTCTTTTCCTACCTATCTTTGTATCATCTACAAATTTAGCTACCATTACAACCTTCTTATGTCCTTCTTTTCCTACCTATCTTTTTATCATCTACACATTTAGCTACCATGCCTTCACTCATCTCTTCTGAGCAATTAGACCATAAGAAATATAGGAACAGAGTTAAGCCATTTGGGCAATTGAGACTGCTCTGCCATTCTAACATAGCTGATATGTTTCTCAACCTGCCTTCTCCCCATAATCTTTGATCCCCTTACTAATCGAGAACCTATCAATCTCTATCTTGAAGACAATGGTTTTGCCTCCATAGCCCTCTGCTGCAATGAGTTCCACAGATTCAACACCCTCTGGCTGAAAAATTCCTCCTCCTCTTGGTTCTAAAGGGTCTGCCATTCACCCTGAGGCTGTGCCTTCAGATTCTAGACTCTCCTACTAGTGAAAACATCTTCTCCACACCCAATCTACCCAGGGCTCTCAGTATTCTGTCAGTTTCAACGAGATCCCCTTCATCCTCATAAACTCCATTGGGTTTGGACCCAGAGTCTCAACCGCTCTTCATATGACAAGCCCTTCATTCCCAGGATCATTCTTGTAAACCTTCCCTGGACCCAATGCCAGCACATCCTTTCTTTGGTACAGGGCCCAAAATTGCTCACAATGTGCCAAATATGGTCTGACCATAACCGTATACAGCCTCAGCAGTACATCCCTCCTTTTGTCTTCTAGCCCTCTCGAAATGAGAGCAAACATTGCTTTTGCCATCCTAACTGCTAACTGAACCTGCATGTTAGCCGTCAGAGAATCCTGAACTAGGACTCCTAAATCACTTTGTGATTGAGATTTCTGAAGTCTTTCCCCATTTAGGAAATAGTCTACAACTCTATTCTTCCTGCCAAAGTGCATAATCTGATACTTTCTCACATTGTACTCCATCTGCCACTTCTTTGTCCACTGTCCTAGCTTCTCTGAGTCTTTCTACAGCATTCCTGCTTCCTCAACGCTACCTGTCCCTCCACCTATTTTTGTGTTGTTTGCAAAACTTAGGAACAGTCTCCTCAATTTCTTTGTCCAGATCTTTAACGTATAACATGAACAGTTGTAGTTCCAAAACTGAGACCTGCAGAACTCTACTAGTCACCAGGTGCCATTCTGAAAAAGACCTCTTTATCCCCACCCTGTGCATTCTGCCAGTCAATCCTCTATTTATCCAAGTATCTTGCCCCTAGCACCATGGGATCTTGTCTTATTTAGCGGCCACCTGTGTGGCATGTTGCCAAAAGCCTTCTGGAAATCCAAATTGGTCATGTCCATTCACTCTCCTTTGTTTAACTTGCTCGTTACCACCTCAAATAATTTTAACAGATTTGTCAGGCATGACCCCTCCTTAATGAAGCCATGCTGACTCAGCCCTTTTGTACCATGCACTTCCAAGTATTCCTCAATCTCATCCCTAATGACTGTAAAATCTTACCAACGACCAAGGTCAGCTAACCAGTATATAATTTCCTGTCTTCTGCCTCCTTCACTTCTTAAACAGGGATGTTACATTTGTCATTTTCTAGTCCTCTGGGGCCCTCCCTGACTCCAGTGATTCCTAGAAGATTTTTCCCGAAAGAAGCCCTTCAGCTTCACCAGAATCTACTCCTTAGTAATGGCCGCTACACTCACCTCGGCCTCCTGTCTCTCTTGAAGTTCTGGTATGCTGCTGGCGTCTTCCACCATGAAAACTGATGCTAGGTACCTGTTCAGTTCCACTGCCATTTCTTTATTCCCTGTTACTACTTCTCCAGCCTCATTTTCCAGCTGTCCAATGTTCACCCTTGCCTCACTCTTACCTTTTATATATCTGAAAAATCTTCTGCAATCTGCATTTGTATTACTGGCTAGCTTGCCCTAATATTTCATCTTCTCCCCTCCTCCATCCCTTATTGCTTTTTATGCTGCCCTCTGCTGGTTTTAAAGGCTTCCCAATCCTCTGGCTTCTCACTAATCTTCAATACATTGTATGCTTTGTCTTTTGCTTTTATGCCATCCCTGACATAAATTAATAAAAATTAAAAATCTGTCGCCCCAGGACAGAACCATTCTGCCAAGGCCCATTTGCACACGCTGTCTGTTTTTTGCCATCATGCTAATACATTATCCCCTACACCATGTACTTTTACTTTAAGCAATAATCTTTTATGAGGTACCTTGTCAAAATGCATTCCAGAAAAGTACAGAAGGACAGCAAGTTCCCCATTATCCACAGAACATGTTACTCCTTCGGAGAGTTCCAATAGATTGTTAACTGGGATTTCCCTTTCATAGAACCATGCTGGCTCTTCTTGATTACATTTTTTTTTCTGAAGAGCTATGCCATTGCCTCCTTAATGATAAATTCTGGCACCGTTTATTTAATTAATTCACAGGACGTGAACGTCATTGGCCAGGCTAGTGTTTATTGCCCATCCCTAATTTGCCCAGAGGGCAGTTGAGAATCACCATGACAGAAGTCAAACTATCTCTCCATTAGTTGTAATTTGATATGCAGTTGCCAAAATGCAAACATATACTGTTGTCACTATAAGCATAATTTATGAATTTTGTATTTGGCATTCTAGACACACCTGGTCCACCGGTCAACTTCATATTTGAGGAAGCCAGAAAAAATTCTGTCATGTGCATATGGGATCCTCCTTTGGATGATGGCGGTAGTGAGATTCTTAATTATGTCTTGGAGAAAAAGGATAATTCCAAAGCTGAACTCAGCTGGATTTCCATTACATCAACTCTTAGACATTGCAAATATCATGTGACAAAACTTATTGAAGGAAAAGAGTACATTTTCCGTGTGGCAGCAGAAAATAAATTTGGTCCTGGTCCATTTTGTGTCTCAAAGCCATATGCTGCCAAAGATCCATTTGGTAAGTTATAACTTTTCTTTCCCAAATTCATCATCGTATAGATCACAATGCTTAAAGTTATTTTAAAGTTTTACTTGTCACAATCATCGTTGAAGAAAATTACTTTGTTGATATAGTTTACTTTCCAACTTTTATGCCAATAATACTTGATATCAACCTGTTGATAAATGTATAGCAATTTATTCATCCTTGTCATTTCTGATTTAGATCCTCCTGACGCCCCTGATAAACCTGAAGTGGTGGATGTTTCTAGAAATAGCATGGTTATTACATGGAAAGAGCCAAAAGATAATGGTAGTCCTATTTTAGGCTACTGGGTTGAAAAGAGAGAAGTTAACAGTACGCATTGGACCCGCGTCAATAAAAACTTGTTAAATGCTCTCGAAGTAAAAGCTGAAGGCCTCATGGAAGGATTAACATATATATTCAGAGTCTGTGCCGAAAATGCAGCTGGCCCTGGAAAATTCAGTCCACCTTCAGATCCAAAGATAGCACGGGACCCAATTTGTAAGTACTGGCTTAACAATAGCTGACAAACTAAAATGCAGAACATTTTTTTCATGCACGCCTTGTTTGTTTCACAATCAATTGCATTCCTTTTCCTTTTTAAGTGCCACCTGGGCCACCAATACCTAGCGTCCTGGATACAACTGCAAAATCAATAGAAGTAATCTGGGAGCCTCCTGTCTATGATGGTGGTGGTGAAATCAATGGTTATCATGTTGACAAGCAACTTGTTGGATCAAAGGAATGGTCACGCTGCACAGATAGAATTGTTAAAGACCGCAAGTTCACAGTCTTTGGTGTTAGGGAAGATGCAGATTATATCATTCGTGTGACAGCAGTCAATAATGCAGGGGAAGGAGCTCCTGGTCTGACTAATGCCGTAACTGTCATGGATCCAAAAGGTAATGAAGACTGTGCAAAAAGCTTGTGATTTGTTTGTATTTTTGAATTTTGTCTTTGTTTTTATATAAAGCACATCTTTTTGCTTTTAGAGCCTCCAGTGGTGGAGTTTCATGAAAGTGTGAAAGGAGGTGTTCTAAAACTAGCTGGAGAAACACTCAGACTTCCTGCCATAGTAACAGGTCGACCACCTCCAGAAATTAAATGGAGCAAGGAAGAAGGCAAACTTGATGAAAGCCGGGTTGTTATTGAAACAGTTGGTACCAACACAGAATTAACCATAAAAACTGCACAAAGAAGCGATTTTGGCAGATACATGGTCACTGGTACAAACAGCAGTGGCAGCAAAACTGCATGGACTCGAGTGGACATCGTAGGTAAGACATATAAATTAATGAAACAAGCTTAAAGTAGGTTAGTATTCTACATCAATACCTTGGTTGTATCTAAATCATGTATCACATCTTTCTTCTTCCAGATGTGCCTGGACCTATTTTGGATCTAAAACCTGTAGTTGTTACGAGAAAGATGATATTACTTAACTGGTCTGAACCTATAGATGATGGTGGTAGTGACATCATTGGCTACGTTATTGAGAGAAAGGATGCAAAAATGCATTCCTGGAGACAACCGATGGAGACAGAAAAATCTAAGTGTGACATTGTTGGTCTTCTTGAAGGACAAGAATATATGTTCCGTATTTGTGCTAAAAACAAGTACGGCTGTGGTCCTGCTACTACGCTTGGACCTATAGCTGCAGTTGATCCCTTAGGTAAGATATGAACAGAAGAACTAAATAATTTCTGTGCATGTGTGTCACATGTTTGAATTGAAAATGCATTTTAATTATAGGCCCACCAATGTCGCCTGAGAAATTTACATACACAGAAAGGACAAAGTCAACAGTCACACTTACTTGGAAACCTCCACGAAACGATGGTGGTCGCCCTGTTTTGGGATACTTTGTTGAAAAGAAGAAACATGACCAGCCTACGTTTGAGAGAGCTAACCAAGTGATCTGTCCAGATACAACTTTTGTGGTTGAGGATCTAGAAGACCTAAACATGTATGATTTCCGTGTCAGAGCTGTCAATGAAATTGGAGAAAGTGAACCGTCAATTACTCTTAATGTAATAGTGCAAGATGATGAAGGTACATGCACTTCTTTAGTGGTTTTGGCTTGTGCTCCTATATCTTTGTGTTAAAAATATAAGTTTTTCTTCCAAACTTTCATAATTTTGCAACATCTTTATTCTTGTTTGAATTGCTTTTTGTTCCAACAGTGAGTCCAATTGTAAGACTACGGCTGAAAGTTAAGAAAAGTGTTATTGCTGTGAAAGCTGGTGAGCCAATTGACATTCCAGCTGAGGTGGAAGGCCTTCCTTTCCCCAAAATTGAATGGAGTAAAGGTGAAACAGTCATAGAAAAACCAACTGACCGACAGAAGATAGAAACTAAAGTCACCTCAAGAACAACTGGAGATACTAGGTTCAGTATTCCTGTAGCTGTTCGTCAGGATACAAATACTTACACTGTTACTGCTTCAAACCGCCTTGGAACAGCATCCCAATCTGTGGACATTAATGTTCTAGGTGAGAAAGTGAAACAAATGCAACAAAGAATTTGAGAGAATATTATGAAGCTTGTATAAGAAACTCTGAAAAAGTGACTGTGTCAATTTAAATATTGATTAATATTGAACTTTATTTTTAACTTTAGATAAGCCTTCACCACCAAGAAATGTTAAAGTTTCTGATATCAAAGCAGAATCCTGCTATCTAACCTGGGATGCTCCTGAGGACAATGGTGGCAGTGAAATAACTAACTATATTGTTGATAAGCGTGACGCAAGCAAGAAGAAATCCGAATGGGAGGAGATCACAAATTATATTATTGAAAGACGATATGGCGTAATGTTTCTTTTTCACATTATTTCACTAAGTCAATGTTTTCACAATCTGTCTAAATGCATTTAGTAGATGTCATTTGTGTAACCAAGTTTTCTTCTGCTTAGGTATGGAAACTGACGACTGATGGACAATATCAGTTTAGAGTTAGAGCAGAAAACAAGTATGGAATTAGTGATGGCTGTATGTCTGATAAAGTGACAATCAAAGATCCATTTGGCCTCCCAGGACCACCAAGTAAACCAAAAGTGTCTGATATTACAAGGTCATCAATGCTTGTATCTTGGGAGCCACCACTGGATAATGGTGGTTCTCCAATCACAGGCTACTTTATTGAAAAGAGAGAGGTTGGTGGTGTGTATTGGTCACGTGTCAACAGAGGTCCTGCCACAAAGCCAGCTGTAAGGGGCCAAAACTTCAATGTTCTTCACTTGCTGGATGGTGTTGAGTATCAGTTCAGAGTCATGGCTGTAAATGCAGCTGGAGTTGGACCACCTAGTGAACCTTCTGACCCTGCTTTGGCAAGTGATCCTAAATGTAAGTTTAATTTCTCTAAGGTTTTGGAGTAGATTTGTAGCTCGGGTTGTGGGTGTTGAGGTTGGTTGGCTCGCCGAGCTGGTTTGTTGTTCCGCAGACGTTTCGTTACCGTGCTTGGTAACATCCTCAGTGCAGCCTCTGATGAAGCGTCGGTGTGTTTTCCCGCCTGGTTTTTAAACTCTGGGGTCCGTTGCGATGGATTGCCTCACTTCCGGGTTTCCTCCATAGTGGAATGTATATGGGGTCGAGTTCAATGTGTTTATTAATAGCCTGCTTCGTGGAGTGCCATGCTTCCAGGAATTCTCGTGCTTGTCTCTGCCTAGCCTGTCCCAGGATCTTGGTGTTGTCCCAGTCGAAGTCGTGGTTCTCCTTGTCCATGTGGATTGAGATGAGTGAGTATTGGTCGTGTCTTTTTGTAGCCAGTTGGTGTTCATGTACTCTTGTTGTTAACTAACAAGGGTACATGAACACCAACTGGCTACAAAAAGACACGACCAATACTCACTGATCTCAATCCACATGGACAAGGAGAACGACCATTTCGACTGGGACAACACCAAAATCCTGGTACAAGCTAGGCAGAGACAGGCACGAGAATTTCTAGAAGCCTGGTACTCCATGAAGCATACTATTAATAAACATAATGAACTCGACCCCACATACATTCCGCTACGAACGAAAACCGGAAGTGAGGCAATCCATCTCAACGGATCCCAGAGTTTAAAAACCAGGCAGGAAAACATATCGACGCTTCATTGGAGGCTGCACTGAGGATGTTACCCAGCATGGTAACGAAACATCTGCAAAACAAGAAATCAGCTCGGCAAGCCACCAACCTCAACAAGTTTAATTTCTGGATATATACCTTCTTCATCTCAGTTAAAGAAATAGCATTGATTAAAATGCTTACTAAAATAAATCTCCAAAAATAATCTATATACATTGATAAATATGATAATATTTGAACTAACTTTAGCAAGATAAAGTTTGCAAAATTGTAAAATATTTTTGATGTTTCATTTTTCTGCTAAAGGCAAAGAAATAGCAAAAAAGGCAATATTCAGATATACTGTAGAAAATACAGTAGATTAACATAAATATGACTTTTTTTTCCCTGAAGATCCACCAAGTGCTCCATCCTGTCCTGAAGTCACTGGCAAAACTAAGAATACAATTTCGCTTAAATGGAAACGCCCAGAGAAAGATGGTCATAGCCCAATTCAAGGCTATATTGTTGAGATGCAAGAGGAGGGTTCACCTGATTGGACAAGAGCATCAGATCCAGATAAACTGCTTCCTAACTGTGAATATGTGGTGCCCAACTTACAGGCACTCAGAAAGTACAAGTTCCGTATTAAAGCTGTTAATGCTGCAGGAGAATCTGAACCAAGTTTACCAACTTCAGAAATAATTATGAAGGAAATTCTAGGTATGTGCCTCTAAGTTTAGAATGAAAGAATGTTGGAACCCAATTTTGGAAAGTTAAAGCTAACATATTTTTGATCGTAATTTGCAGAGGAACCAGCTATAACATTGGAGGTTGGTGCACAAGATCTCCTCAATTGTCTTGCCGGTACACATTTGAGAATTCCAGCCATTGTCACAGGCCGCCCTACTCCAAAGATTAGTTGGGAATTTGAAGGACAAGCTAAGACCGTGCTGAAGGTATGAAATAGTTTAATCGTATGTAGCTATGCATTGTCAGCTGCAAGGCAGGAATCCTTGATGCTATCCAAATTCAAGATATCTGTAGCTTCATGAGAAGGTCAAAGGCCGGGCATTCTGTGGTGTTAACTCATCACATGATTTCCCAAAGCCTAACCTCCATCTACAGGGCACAAGTCAGGAATGTGCTGGATTAGTCTCCAATTGCTCAGCTGAGTGCAGCTCTAACAACACTCAAAAAATTTCAGCCTCACCCACCCCATCCACCACTTTCAACATTGATTTTCCCATGCAGCAGTGCACAGCGGTAACTGTGTGGTATCACTGTTACCATCTATAATATGTACTGCATCAATTCACCAAGGTTCCTTCAACAGCATCTCTGAAACCCATGACCCAAGCCATCTAGAATGACCAGGGGAGTATATACATAGAAACACTACCATCTGCAAGTTCCCTTCCAGGAAGCATACTACCCTGATTTGGAGCTGTATCCCCATGCCTTCACTGTCACTGGTCAAAATCATAGGACTGCCTCCCTAACATTACTATGGATGTACCGACAACAAATGGACAGCAGCGGTCCAAGAGGGTTGTTCACTATCACTTTCTCCAGGACAATTAGGACGAGTAATAAATGCTGGCCTAGTCAGTGATGTCCATATCTTATGAAGTGATTTTTTAAAAGTTGAGTTTAGACCAGAATTAGATCGAAATAAAATAGAACCAATTTACAAGCATGAAACAAATCATTCAGCAATTATCATAGTCTTTCCTTAAAAAAAAAGGATTTAGCAGATTTTATAACATTTTATATTTTATTGTTTTATTTAGGATGAAGTACATAAACTCCCAACTGATGCCCAGGTAATAATGTGGACCATAATTCTTTTGAAGTATTGCATTTGAAAGTTTGGAAAGTTAAAGTTGAATTTGCATTTTATTTGCTGTTTATTAATTTATCTTTTTCTCTTTTGTAGGTCGAAGGTACTGAAACTAAGACAGCTGTGGTTATTCCAGCATGTAATAGAAGCCACTCTGGTCGCTACAGCATTACTGCAAAGAACAAAGCTGGGCAAAAGACAGCACATGTCAGAGTAAATGTTCTTGGTATGTCACTCTGTTATTAGAATGTATTTGAAAAAGATTCTTTGTAATGGTTTAATGTGATTATTAAATTTGTTACCATCATGTTTTACAGATATGCCAGGACCACCAAAAGATCTCAAAGTAAGTGACATTACAAGAGGCACTTGCAGGCTTTCATGGAAACCCCCAGACAATGATGGTGGAGATAGAATTAAGAGTTACGTTGTGGAGAAAAAGACTGTGGAAGGAAAGGCATGGGTCAAAGCTAATGCTGCCTGTGCAGGCACATCATTCCTTGTGCCTGATCTTATTGAAGGACAGGAGTACTTCTTCCGTGTCCGCGCAGAAAACCGATTTGGTATTGGTGCACCAGTAGAAACGATCCAGAGGACCAAGGCTCGAGATCCAATCTGTAAGTTAATCATTGAAAAACATACACTTGTCCAATTCAGAGGCAGTATGATTCATTTTAGTGATTATATTTTTCATTTAAAAATTACTTCCCGACTTTTCAGACCCCCCTGAGCCTCCAACAAAACTAAGAGTTGGATTAGTGACTAAGAATTCCGTTTCACTTACTTGGAAACCACCAAAGACAGATGGAGGGGCTCCAGTAACACACTACATTATTGAAAGTCTTTACTTGGATCCTACTGGAGAAAAGAAGGAAGGCTGGAAGCAGTGCAATAGACGAGATGTGGAAGAAACCAAGTTTACCGTAGAAGATCTCATTGAGGGTGGGCAGTATGAATTCCGTGTGAAAGCTGTTAATGAAGCTGGTGCCAGTAAACCATGTAATTCTGTTGGACCCATTGACGTGAAAGATCAAACATGTAAGTCCCAACAGAAACTGTATCATAACTCACCAATTTAACAATTGAA
This sequence comes from Rhincodon typus, assembly GCF_021869965.1. Lineage (NCBI taxonomy): Eukaryota > Metazoa > Chordata > Chondrichthyes > Orectolobiformes > Rhincodontidae > Rhincodon > Rhincodon typus. Next base: position 40,304,123 of record NC_063338.1, read on the forward strand.
AATATCAAATCAAAACCGAACTAAAATATCCTTAATATTCCCTTCTTTAGGTCCACCTGAAATTGATCTTAAGGAATTCTTAGAGGCAGAACAAAATACAGACATCAACATTGTAGCCAAAGTCAAGGGCACACCATTCCCAACTTTGACATGGTACAAAGCACCTGTCCAAAAGCCAGAGGACAAATCTAAAGTAGAATATGATCAACATGTCAACAAAATTGTGTCGGAGGATGGTTGCACTCTATTAATTCGTCAGTCCCTCCGAAAGGACACTGGTCTTTACACACTCACTGCAACAAACAATTTGGGAACTGCTTCTAAGGAAATGAGACTCAACGTTCTGGGTAATCTTTTGTATAATTTGACTCTTTTGATTTCTAATTTTGACAATCCAATGACGTGCATTCCTTTCATTTGCTATACTGAATGTAATTGAGAATATTCATATTTTGACTTATTTTAATACTTAGGTCGTCCTGGTCCTCCAGTTGGTCCTATTAAGTTTGAAGGAATAAGTGCCGAAAAGATGACTTTATCATGGCTACCTCCTCATGATGATGGTGGCTCCAAGATCACCAACTATGTTGTTGAAAAGAGAGAAGCAAGTAGAAGGACCTGGATTCAGGTTGCCAATGATGTTAAAGAGTGCACCTGCGCGGTACCCAAGTTATTGGAAGGACATGAATATGTATTCCGCATCATGGCTCAGAACAAATACGGTGTTGGTGAACCTCTCGACAGTGAACCAGAAACAGCAAGAAACCTGTTTAGTATGTACTAAAATAAATTTCCTACACTAATTGTATATTTTGATATTCCTAAGTTACAAATGCATCCATACAGTTCAAATCTACATATTGAATAATAGCCAGCAAAATTGTTTCTTTTGAGTGCCAAGTTCCTATTTCATAGTACAAGACTGTTTATGGATTAACAAAATTACTGAAATTAAAACTTATACCAGGTATTGTACAAGCTTTCTAATCCACTAATTCATTAATGAAAATTATTTAAATTTTGTTCTAGAGTTAATGAATATTTTGGATGTTACGTTTTTCACTTCCGTTTTCAAAACTATTGTCAGAATATATTGATTATTGTAGATTTGGAAAATAATGATGAAATCTATGTGATTTTTTTTAAAGCTGTACCTGGAGCTTGTGACAAACCAACTATAAGTAGTGTCACCTACGATTCAATGGTAGTCAATTGGGAAGAACCAGATTATGATGGTGGCTCTCCTGTAACTGGCTATTGGTTAGAACGTAAAGAGACCACTGGGAAGAGATGGAACAGAGTAAATCGGGATCCAATTAGGATTATGCCTCTTGGAGTTTCCTATAAAGTAACTGGCCTTATTGAAGGCTCAGATTATCAATTCCGTGTGTACGCCATCAATGCAGCAGGTGTTGGACCTCCCAGCCCGCCTTCTGACCCAGTGACAGCAAGAGATCCCATAGGTAGGTATTCATTTCTAGTTTGAAGGTTTTCAAACTTTTATATATGGGAGATATTTGTAAATACTGACAGCTAGTGTAGTCCTTTTCACATTCTCGAGTACCAACTGTTCCAACTTTTGGTACTATGAGCTAAATAATGCAGTGCAGAATTGCAAACAGTTTTTTGACTCGCGTCAAGTATCGGAAACAACATGCAAGCAAGTCAACCAACAAAAATCTAATGACTGAATTCTCTCATGAACCCCAAGATTGCAGTTTTAAAACCCATGTTTTATGATGCAGCCAGTTTAACAGCCTGTTTCTAATAGCTTGGTCTAAATGTTAATTTTTTTTTACAGCTCCCCCTGGACCTCCATTCCCTAAGGTGACAGATTGGACAAAGTCAACTGTAGATCTTGAATGGGCTCCACCAAAGAAAGATGGTGGATCCAGGATTACTGGTTATTTTGTTGAATTTAAAGAGGAAGGAAAGGAAGATTGGGAGAAGGTAAATTTATCAATAATGGTTCAATATATTTGATATATTGAAACTGATTTCCTGGTTCCTATTCTCTGCCCTTGCTTGTTGTAGAATTGCAAGAGAAAAATTGAAAAACAGTCTACCAGTTCTGGCCTTAGTCCATCAAAGTTTGGTACTCTAAGTCATTAAAAGGCTCTGTAACATTTCATTGAAGTTCCTTGCTTTGACGTAAAATGAGGTGTAAGTAAACAACTGGAATCACTCAGACCACACTCAGAACTGCAATGGCAGAACCCTTTTTAGCCTGCCGTCACTTTGTCACCTGACTTTATTACACCCTCCTATATGTTGAGATCCAAACTCAGCACCCACTATGTTGTATGTATATGCTACTTTTAAAGGTGTAATATGGTGGGCACCATCTACTGTGTGTATTTAATGTTGTCGCTTCAACTTGTAGTTGGTCTGCTTTGGGCTTGCAAGTTGCATGCACAAAATCAGTTGGTTACTGTAGTACTGTCCTCTTCATAGCTTGAAATATGTTTGGCGCTTTCAAGTAAATGAGTTAATCAATCCCTGATGTGCGATTGATTATTAGACCATTGCCATTAACTTGACATAGTGAACAGCAATAGAAAACGTTGTGTTGATGAGGTCTATCATGCTTGACCAGTCATCCAGCAAGCTAATCAACAGGTAGAACACATGGCCAATAATCTGAAATTGTGCAAATTATATGAGACAATCCTTGATTAACTTGTTCTTTGGAGAGTGTTGCAAACAGTCTGTTGCTTAGCAGCCAAATCCCTATTGAGAGGCCCACTTGAGAAAGGCAAGTGATCAGGGTGTGGCCTCGAATGATAGCAAGTAACAGAAGATTGTCAAAGTGTGCACAAAATCCTCTATATTAAACGAGAGCATAGTAGACCTCCTAGCAGGTTTAAACAGCATTCAGAGGTATAGTTTCTAGACAAGCAAGCTAATTGGATTTGCTTAACTTAACACATCAGGATAATAGCCAAAGAGCTGAAAGATCCCAAAAGATATGGATCGACAGTCCATTTAGAATCGGATTAAACTTCCATAGTAATAAACTAGATTCATGTTATTTAGACAGAAGTGTATGGAATCTATTGACTAGCTTGTGAGCAGATGCAGAGAAAGGGTTCATCAATATGATTTTTCATACTGGAAGCTAGTAAACAGAATTGTTGAGTTGGTGATCACCTTCACCCCATGGAAAATATCCAGAAAGATTTGATAGACAGTTTCAATAAGGATAGCATTGAAGAGTTACCTGAAGAGTGGACATAAGTACAAAATGATCATCTCAGGTTGACAAAGCTGTGTAAATACAAACTCGATAGTTGACACAATCACTAGGAAACCAAACAACCACCAAAGCAGCAAATGGAACAAGTCCAGGCTTCAAAGAAAACAGAAAGGAAAAAGTAGTTGTAGTAGTGGCTGGAGCAGTTTATGGAGGAGAAAGTTTATTAGACCAACAGAAGGCTAAAGATTTAATTGAATTAAAAGAATCGAGAATCCAAAAATGTCCTTAAAGGAACAAATCAGAAAATGCCAAGAAGATTTGAACCTCTTTAAACAGCCTGAACATCAAGATCAGTCAATGGCTAAACAAACTTGACTGCTGTGCATCACGATATACAAATTCTGGATCAGCAATTGCAGTCCATCAAAGAAAAAGTTGACAACAATACGCATGATCACTGATGATTATGACAATTGATGACACCTCCAGGCAAAGTCACTACCACTAGATCAGGTCATAGCCTCAAATTATCTATACTTTATAGATATTCATAGGCCTACTTATCATTGTAAATAGTTGTACCTTCTTTTGGAAGGGAGAGGAATGTTGTACTGTATCTGGCCTTTAAGGACTCCATGTGCTGTTTGTATGCAATGGTGCAACTCTGAGTGGCAGGTGGTCACTTTAGGCTTATAAGCTGCACAACCAGAAATTAGTTGGTTGCTGTAATGTCCTCTTCGTACCTTTATTGTTTTAACTATCCCATGGGATTGAACAATCCCTGATGAGCAGTTGCTTATTAACCCAATATCTTTTAATGTAACAACCACCAGCACTTTCACTTGTCCCTAAGTTTGGATCCCCTTCAAGGGTAATCACAGAAGAATTAGGTTATGTAACTTGAAATGCATCATACTTCATTTCCATGACAACATTTGGCATATACGTGATACCACAGCAGCTAAGGACTTATTTCACCATTCTACCAAAGTAGGAATTCCAGGGCAATGTAAAAGGGACAGCAATTTGACTTAGTAGTTTTCTTGCTGCCATCTCTGTTGCTCAGATTTGACAAATGTTTTTGCCTTTTCTGCTGTTTCTTCATAGGTAAAGGACAAAGAAATCCGAGGGACGAAGTTTGTTGTACCAGGACTGAAGGAAGGAGGACTCTATAGATTTAGAGTAAGGGCAGTAAATGCTGCTGGAGTAGGTGAACCAGGAGAGGTGTCTGATGCAATTGAAGTCAAGGATAGGACAGGTAAGAATGTGAAGACTTCTGTTACATTTCTCTTGCGTTATTTTGGGAATAATACTTAACTGATAAAAATGTATCTATTTTTTAATTCTAGTTGTTCCAGACATTAACTTGGATGCCAGTGTGAGAGACAGAATTGTCGTGCATGCTGGTGGTGTCATTCGTATCTTGGCATATGTGTCAGGTAAACCACCTCCAGAGATCACATGGAAGAGAGATGATAAGCAAGTACCACCAGAAGCTGCAATTGAAACTACAGCTATCAGTTCTGCTCTTGTGATTAAAAATTGTCAGAGAAACCATCAAGGTGTGTACAATCTCATTGCGAAGAATGCAGGAGGTGAAAGAAGAAAGACAATTGTTGTTGAGGTTTTAGGTAAATATTCTTATTTCTTGGTTTGAATATTAGTACAATTTATTTTTCTTAAGTACTTGAATAAAATTATTCTTTTTTTTAATATCATAGATGTTCCTGGGCCAGTTGGCGAACCTTTCCGCTGTGAAAATCTGACCAGTGATTCGTGCAAATTAACTTGGTTCCTTCCAGACGATGATGGTGGATCTGCTGTTACCAATTATATCATTGAAAAGCGTGAAGCTGAACGTCGAGGCTGGTCCCCTGTTTCGTACACAGTTACAAGGCAGAATGCTGTTGTTCAGGATCTAATTCAAGGAAATGTTTATTTCTTTAGAATTGCAGCTGAAAATATCATAGGCATGGGTCCATGGGTGCAGACAACACAAGAAATCACAGTTAAAGAACCAATCTGTAAGTGATCCTTCTGTTTACATTTTTTTCCAATCTTTAAGTATTAAATAAATCAACAGTAACCACTGAATACATTAAAAAAAATGCATTTTCCTGACTTGCAGCTGTCCCTGAACGCCCTGAAGACCTTGAAGTAACAGCAGTCACAAAGCAATCAGTTAGCTTGAAATGGAATCCTCCTAAGTACGATGGTGGATCAGACATTACAATGTACATTCTTGAAGCCCGTCTTATTGGCAAAGATAAGTTCGTCAAACTTACTAAAGAGAAATTGTTAGATCGGACTTTCAAACATAGTGGGTTAAAGGAAGGTGACACTTACGAGTACCGAGTCAGTGCGGTGAATGAAGTCGGACAAGGCAAACCATCATTCTGCACAAAACCAATAACATGCAAGGATCAACTTGGTAAGCCAGCTTTCAGAATTCTTTTAAGAAAAATCCTGTTTCCTCTCCAGAAAGACAATAACAATGTATTATTATCTTTAGAACCACCAACACTTGACCTGGATTTCCGCGACAAGTTGGTTGTGCGTGTGGGTGAATCTTTCAACCTGACTGGAACATATAAAGGGAAACCTACTCCAAAGGTTTCTTGGCTTAAAGATGACGAGGCAGTTGAAGAAACTAATCGCCTCAAGATAAACACTATGCCATCAAAACTGAGTTTGGCAATTATGAAAGGTGTCCGTGGAGACTCGGGTAAATATTGTGTGGTGGTGGAGAACAACACAGGCGTACGTAAGGGTCTCTGTCAAGTGACTGTTGTTGGTAAGTTAGTTATTCACATCCTTTTTCAGTTTAAAGTATTGTTATATTGAAGTAGCAAACAGGATTCAGACTTTTTTTTTCTCTTTCAGATCGTCCACAGCCTCCAGTTGGCCCAGTTTTGTTCAATGAAGTTCACAGAGATCACATGGTGATTTCTTGGAAACCCCCACTTGATGATGGAGGCAGTATGATCACTAATTACATTGTTGAGAAAAGAGATGCACGCCGAGAACTTTGGATGCCTGTTACTTCTTCAGTTACTAAAACAACGTGCAAGGTTCCGAAACTAATTGAGGGCAAAGAGTATATTATCCGTATCTATGCTGAAAACATGTATGGAATCAGTGATCCCTTGCTTTCAGAGGAAATGAAAGCCAAAGATCGTTTCAGTAAGTATCAAACTTTGGATTTCTTGCATTAATATATTATGAAAAATACAAACAAAAACTCAGAGTAGCAAATTTAAAATTTAGCTTTTTATCCTAGTTATTTTCATCTAAAACAAGATAGAATCTTGATTACATTATATTTTACAGTTTTGGGATTAAACATAATTATACTTGGTATACTCAACAAAGGTTAACCTTTGTAATGAAAAGGTTTGCAATGTATTCAGTAGCGAATGAATGTGAGGGAGAAATCTTCATTTTTATCCTTGCTTATTCCATTTTCAATCTTTTCTCTGAAGGGGTTCCTGAAGCACCGGAACAACCAATTATAAAGAACGTTACTAAGGATTCTGCAGTGGTGGTTTGGAATAGACCACGTGATGGTGGCAAACCTATCACCAGATATATTGTGGAGAAGAAAGAAACCATGTCCAATCGCTGGGCAAGAGCATCCATGGAGCCAATTTATCCAGACACTCAATTCAAAGTAACTGACCTGCTTGAAGGCTGTGAATATGAATTCCGTGTTTCAGCAGAAAATGAAATAGGAGTTGGTGATCCCAGTCCGCCATCCAAGCCCATATTTGCAAAAGATCCAATTGGTATATTAAACTTATGCTCATTTATCTTTTTCCTTCAAATAACTATTTTTGAGATGTGCTTGTCAGATTTATGATGGTCATATTTTTAACTGTTCTTATCCAGTCAAACCAAGCCCACCGATTAATCCTGAAGCAGTGGACAAAACCAAATCTACTGTTGATTTAAAATGGCTACCTCCACGCCATGATGGAAGAGGGAAGATAATAGGTTACTTAGTGGAGTTTCAGAAAGTCGGTGATGAAGAGTGGAAGAAAGCAAATCAAACACCAGATTCCTGCCCTGACACTCATTTCAAGGTGACAGGTCTTACTGAAGGTGATACATACAGCTTCCGGGTAATGGCAGTCAATCAGGCTGGGGCCTCAGATCCGGCTAATGTCCACGATCCAGTGCAAGCAAAAGACAGACTGGGTGAGTGTTTTATAGGAGTACAATGCTGATCTTTCCACATTGAAGAGCTTTATGATTAATGGAGTGATGGCGGGAGGCAATGGCCTAGTGGTAATATCACTGGACTGTCAATCCAGAGACCCAGATAACATTCTGGGGATCCAGTTCAAATCCTGCCATGGCAGATGGTGGAATTTGAATTCAATAAAATATCTAGAATTGAGAATCTAACAATGACCATTGTCAATTGTCAGAAAAACCTATCTGGTTCACTAATGCCCTTTAGGGAAGGAAACTGCCATCCTTACCTGGTCTGTCCTACGTGTGACTCCAGACCCTCAGCAATGTGGTTGACATTGAACTGCCCTCTGGGCAGTTAGGAATGGGCAATAAATGCTGCCTGGTCAGCGATGCCCTCATTCTGTGAATGAATAAAGAAGAAAAAAAATCTTGTTCTGTGTCATTGATTCTATTCAGTCAAAAGCTTTTACTTCCTTTTACAGAGGCGCCTGAGTTGTTTGTGGATGCCAACATGGCTCGAAATGTAAACTTAAAAGCAGGAACCACTTTAACTCTCAGTGCAACCATAAAGGGCATGCCATTTCCAAAGGTCACATGGAAAAAGAATGACATGGAAGTGCCGATGAAGGCTGATATTGAAGCTACTCCAGTAGGCAGCAAGCTTGAAATCCGCAATACCGTTAGAAGTGATAGTGGTAGCTATTCACTCACGGCTGAAAATGAAGCTGGAAGCAAGAGTGCTACATGTACAGTTGCAATATTAGGTAATATAGCAGGAGTGGAAAGAAACAATCTACGCACTTAACTCAGTCTTGATCTGTATGCCCTTTTTCCCATTAATTACAACATTTAAAAATCTGCCAATTAATTTACAGATAAACCTGGTCCACCTCGTAACTTAAACTTCAGTGAGATTAGAAAAGATTCATGCTATCTGACATGGAAGGAACCAGAAGATAATGGTGGTGCTGTGATCTCAAACTATATAATTGAGAAACGAGATGTTGCAGCTCCTCGGTGGATCCCTGTCTCATCCACAACCAAAAAGCACAGCATTATGGCTAAGTACTTAATGGAAGGCATCCAGTACTTGTTCCGTGTGGCTGCTGAAAATCAGTACGGTAGAAGTGACTTCGTTGAATCAACTAAACCCGTAAAGGCAATTGACCCAATATGTAAGATTTTATTTGCTGAAGTTAGTCATTTAAATTTTTCAAACTCAACTTCTGTACCCGTTCACAACACCTAAATTATTGTGCTCTCATCTTATTTTTATAGCTCCTCCTGGCCCACCTAAGAATTTGCACCATGTTGATGTGGATAAGACAGAGGTGTCTCTTCTTTGGAATTACCCAGATCGTGATGGAGGCTCTGAAATCACAGGATTTTTAGTTGAGTACCAGGAAGAAGGAGCAAAAGACTGGATTAAATTCAAAACTGTTAGCACACCAGAATGTGTAGTAACTGGTTTAGAACAAGGAAAGATATACAGGTTCCGTGTCAAAGCTGAAAATGCAGCTGGGTTTGGTCGTCCAGACACAACAGTGCCTGTCCTATGCCAGGAGAAATTAGGTTAGTTGATTACGTTGACTTTGTTTCTCACTGCTTTCAATCTGAATTTCATTGACATTTTCATGATACTCATTGGTTCATGTATGCTTTTATTTTATAGTATCCCCATCTGTGGATATAGATGTGAAGTTGATTGAAGGTCTTGTTGTGAAAGCTGGCAGCACGGTCGTACTTCCTGCTTTCATGAGGGGTATTCCTCCTCCTTCAGCGAAGTGGGTCTCTGACAACATTGAGCTTAAATCAGAAGGCAATTACAAAATCGTTACTGACAACCATTCAACAGTCCTTACTATTAAAGATTGTACCAGAAAACATACTGGTGAATATATACTTACTGTTTCCAATCCAGCTGGTAGCAAGACAGTGGGTCTACATTTAACAGTCCTGGATGTTCCTGGTCCTCCAGTTGGTCCAATCAATATCCTTGAAGTAACACCACAGCACATGATTATTTCCTGGCGTCCACCTAAGGATGATGGTGGAAGTCCTGTCATGAATTACATTGTTGAGAAACGGGAATCTAAGAAAGAAACCTGGGGTATTGTCAGCACTGGAAGCACAAACACCCAAGTTAAAATTCCACGTCTTCAGAAAGGATGTGAATACATTATGCGTGTTCGAGCAGAAAACAAAATTGGCATTGGTGAACCACTAGAGTCTACGCCAACGGTTGCCAAGTACATGTTTGATGTTCCAGGTCCACCTACTAAACCAGCTGTTTCTGATGTCACAGAAAACGCAGTAACAGTTACTTGGGGTATACCGAAATACGATGGTGGTAGCCCGATTATTGGTTACCTTGTGGAACGCAGAGAAACAACTGGTAAATGGATAAGAGTGAATAAGACACCAGTACTGGATCTAAAACTGAGAACTGTTGGACTCTTTGAAGGAAATGTATACGAATTCAGAATATTTGCAGAAAATATTGCAGGTCTAAGTAAACCGTCGCCAATCTCTGATCCTGTCTCAGCAAAACGCCCTATAAGACCACCTGGACCACCGATCAATCCTAAACTAAAAGATAAGACAAGAGAAACTGTTGACTTAGTCTGGACCAAGCCTACCAAGGATGGTGGCAGCCCGATTTTAGGATATATTGTGGAATGTCGGAAAGAGAATACAACCACCTGGAATCGAATTAACAAAGATAGCTTAATTGAGCAATGTGCTTTTAGAGTACCTGGTCTTATTGAGGGCAATGAATATCGATTCCGTATAAAGGCAGCCAATATTGTTGGTGAAGGTGAGCCAAGAGAATTACCAGAATCTGTAATCTGTAAGGACATTCTTCATCCTCCAGAGCTAGACCTGGATGTTGTTTGTCGTGACCTGGTCACAGTTCGTGTGGGACAAACTATTAACATAACTGGCCGTGTTAAAGGCAGACCAGATCCAGAAATTACATGGTCAAAGGAAGGAAAGGTACTTGTTCCTGACAAACGTGTAATAATGAATAATGATTACCCCATTATACAGCTGTTGGTTAAAGAGGCAACTAGAGCTGACCACGGAAAATATCATATTGTCGCTAAAAATAGTAGTGGACATGCCCAAGCTGCTGTTACTGTGAATGTACTTGATAGACCCGGCCCTTGTAAGAATATCAAGGTAAGCTATGTCACTAAAGATTCCTGTATGCTTGCCTTCGAAAATCCAGATGATAATGGAGGCTCTGAAATTACTAACTACATAGCAGAAAACCGTCATCCCAGCCAAAGAGGATGGTCTGTGATTTCATCTGATTTGATTAAACGTGTGGTCAAAGTTCCACTTACAACAAATCATGAATACTTCTTCCGTGTGTGTGCAGAAAACAAAGTAGGACTGGGTCCGACTATTGAAACCAAAACACCAATCTTAGCTATTGATCCAGTGGAAAGACCTGGACCACCTGAAAATTTTCATGTTGCTGATATAGGAAAGACATTTGTTCTGCTTAAATGGAGGAGACCCGATTATGATGGTGGTAGCCCTAATCTGTCCTATCACGTTGAAAGAAGGTTAAAAGATTCCGATGAATGGGAAAGAATGCACAAAGGAAGTATTAAAGATACTAGTTTCATGGCTGACCGATGTATTGAGAACCAGACCTATCAGTTTAGAGTCCAGACTAAGAATGAAGGTGGTGAAAGTGACTGGGTGAAGACAGATTATGTTATTGTTAAGCAAGAAATCCAGAAACCAGTCTTGGACCTAAAGCTGGCTGGAGTACTCACTGTAAGAGCAGGTGAAACCATCAGAATTGAGGCAGCTCTCAGAGGTAAACCTCAACCAGAAGTTGTTTGGGTAAAGGACAAAGATGCAGTTGATCTTAGCAAATCACCTCGAGCTAAGATTGAAACCACTGCTGATGCATCCAAACTCACTATAACTAAAGCTAAGCGTGAAAACAGTGGCAAATATGTAATCACTGCAACTAACCCAGCTGGTAGCTTTACGGCATATGCTACTGTGAATGTTTTGGATGTACCAAGTGAAGTCAGAAATCTGAAAGTCTCTGGCATTGCAAGTGATAGGTGTAGAGTCACCTGGGACCCACCAGCAGATGATGGTGGCTGTGAAATTCAAAACTATGTTCTCGAGAAGTGTGAAAGTAAGAGAATGGTCTGGTCCACATATTCTTCTTCTATAATTACCGAATATGCAAATGTCACTCGTCTTATTGAAGGAAACGAATATATCTTCAGAGTACGTGCAGAAAACAAAATAGGTACAGGTCCACCAACAGAAACAAAGCCAATTGTTGCAAAGACACAGTTTAATAGACCTGGCCCTCCAGATGCACCAGAGATCACTAAAGTTGCAAAGGAAGAGATGACTGTTGTGTGGAATGCACCAGAAGATGATGGTGGAAAATCGATCACAGGATATATATTAGAAAAGAAAGAGAAACGATCTTTAAGATGGGTACCAGTCACCAAGAGTCCAATCCCAGAGAGACGAATGAGGGTTACAAATCTGATTCCTGACCATGAATACCAGTTCCGTGTCAAAGCTGAAAATGAAGTTGGATTAGGAGACCCAAGTCCACCATCAAAACCAGCAATAGCAAGGGATCCGATGGGTATTTATTTTATAACCTTTTTGTGCATTTTTTAAGCATGAATATTTTGGTTCATTGTCACTCCTTAAATTTTGCCTGATTCGTGTCCTATTTTTTGTCTGCACAGAACCTCCTGGTCCTCCAGTTGGTCTAAAGGTGATTGATAGTACCAAGACCTCCATTTCCCTTGGCTGGTCGAAGCCAGTGTATGATGGTGGTTCTCCTATCATTGGTTATGTTGTTGAAATGAGACCAAAAGGTGTCAGCAAATTACCTGAAGAAGGTTGGAAGAGATGTAGTGTTGCAGCCCAGCTTGTTCTTACTCAGTTCACCATGACCAACCTCAATGAGAAAGAAGAATATGAATTTAGGGTTTCTGCACAGAACCAGATTGGAATTGGTCGTCCTGCTGAACTGAAGGAAGCAGTATCACCAAAGGAAGTGTTGGGTAGGCCCTGCATTTTGCTTTTTTTCACTTTGTGATATAAATAAAACAGTTTGTTTAAATCTAGTATTGTTTCTTTACAATGTGATTTCTTATCCACAATTGATTTTTACTTTTTAGAACCACCAGAGATTGATTTAGATGCAAGTCTAAGAAAGACTGTAACTGTCAGAGCAGGATGTCCTATCAGGTTGTTTGCCACCATCCGAGGTCGACCTGCCCCTAAAGTCACCTGGAGGAGAGTGGGAATAGACAACGTTGTCAGAAAGGGTCAAGTAGACTTACTCGACACAATGGCTTTCCTCGTCATTCCTGATAGTACTCGTGATGATTCTGGCAAATATTCACTTACGCTTGTGAATGCAGCAGGCGAAAAGGCAGTGTTTGTCAACGTTAAAGTTTTAGGTGAGTAATATACATTTTCGATGTTTCCTGGTCTGAACTGCAGAGGAATTTCTAAAGTATGTTCAGGGGAAACTTCCTTAATCAGTATGTTTTCTATTCAGTGTGGATGGAGTGATTGTTGCATCTAGCCTGGGGGAAGAAATTGGGTCAAGTGGAATACATCACAATGCGGAAACATCTCAAGAATAGCGATCATCATATGATAAGGTTGAAATATTTATGGAGAAGGACAAAGAGTAATGTGAAATAAAAATACTTACGAGAGGAAGTTTGACTTCCGTGGATCGAGGAGGTGTTTGGCTCAGTTAAATTGGAAACAAAACTGGCAGGCAGAACTGCTAAATGGGGTAATGAGCTGCCTGAACAGAAGATAATGATTCATTCAATGTGCATTCCCACCAGGCATAAAGGGAGGACAGGCAAAGCCAAAGTTGTCTGGATGATAAAGGATTTCGAGAATAGAATGAATATGAAAAAGGGGGGCTTTGGTAGATGTCAACTTGAAAATGAAAAGGACAATCAGTCTGATTATGAAAAGCATTGTGAAGTGCAAAGGAAAATAGGGTGGGTAAAGAAAACAGTATGAGAATTAATTGGCAACTAACATAAATGGGAATCCAAAGGTCATCAAAGGTATATTAATAATAGAGTTGTCATAGGAATGGTGGGTCCCAATTATTAAAGAAATAGTTAACGGTAAAAACAGAAGGCTTGGCTGAGGTTGAATAATTTTACGACAAGAAGAGAACTCTTTAGCAAACACATGGTAAGTGAGAAGTTTCTTGCCATACAGGAGCAATCACAATAGCTAAAGAGGAGGTACAAGGAAAGCTGACAATAATAAAAGTGGATGTGTCCCCTGGTAGGGATGAGATGCATCCTAGAATGTTGACTGAAATAAGGCTAGAAGATTTGGAGGTGTTGGCCAGAATCTTTCAATGCTTCTTATTACAGGAGTGATAGCAGAGGATTTGAACCTTATTGAAAAATAACGGGATAGATCTGTTAAGTTTAGACCAGTCAGATTAATTTCAGTGCTAAGGAATCATTTTGAAACCGTAACTGGGGAGAACATTAGCAGCCACATGGATTATCATGGACTAATAATCCAGCACAAATTTGTTAAGGACTAATTTAGCAGAGATTTTTGATGACTTAACAGAATGGTAAATTTTACCAGTGCAGTTGATTTTGTTTATATAGAATTTCAAGTCATTTGATAAAGTACCACATGTTAGGCTCTTAACAAAATAAAGCACAGTTACAAAATTGTGTAAGTAATAGAAAACAGAGAGCTACGGCTAAGTGCTGTCTTTTGAACTAGACAGAAGTATACAAATTCCAGGTTCACCAGAAGGACCTGCTATTATCACGTGAGTTAGATTTTGGGGCACTGGACACAATTTGAAATTTGTAAATGATCCAAAAGTTGGAAGTGTAGTCAACAGTGAAGAAGATATCAGTCGACTTTAGGAGGATGTGTAGACTTTTGGGATGGCAGTATATATGGCAGGTGTAATTAAACACAGAATGGTGTAGGGTAATACATTTTGTTAAAAGGAATGAGGAGAAGAAATCAAACCCAAATGGTGCAATTTTAAAGATGATACGAGAACAGAGTGACCCAGGAGTGATGGGTGCAAATCTTTGAAAGTGACAGGCGTGATTAAGAAAGCATGTGGGATCCAGGGCTTTAGAAATAGAGGTGCTAAGTACAAAAACTTGGAAGTTATCCAAAAGCTATATTAAACTCTAATGTGGCCGCAACATTTGTATCATGCCCAATTTTGGCACTACATTTTAGGTGTGGACATGAAGGCCTTAGAGGAGTTATGAAAGAGAGTTACTAAAACAGTTCCAGAGCTGAGGTATTACAATTATGGTTCATGTACTGGAAAAGCTAGAGTTACTCAAGCAGTTAGATTAGGAGGAGCTTCAATCGGGACATTTAAAATCACGAAGGGTTTATATTGAGTAAATAAAAAGAAATAGTTCAGAATGGATGAATGTTCGATAGCCAGACGGTGCAAGATTGGCAAAAAAAAAGGCAAGAGAAAACTATTTGTATGTATTAAGTGTTTAGGATTTGGAATTCACTGTGTGATAGAGTAGTGGAAATTGATTCCATATTAGCTTTCAAAAGGAGTTTGGATAAATGCTTGAAGGAGAAAAAAATTGCAGTGATATGGGGAATGGGCAGAGGAATAAGACTAACTACTTCACTCTTCTACTGAACTAACAGAGACTTGATAGTCTGAATAGCTACCTTCTTTGTATACTATACCCTGATAAAGCTTGATTTTTCTCAAAATTGTTTTTTGCTTTCAGACACACCTGGGCCTGTCTCAGACTTTGAAGCTTCCGATGTTACAAAGACATCATGTCATTTGTCTTGGTCACCACCTGAAAATGATGGTGGCAGCCAAGTGACTCACTATATTGTGGAAAAACGAGAAGCAGACAGAAAGACCTGGGGCACAGCGACACAAGAATTGAAGAAAACGAGTTTCAAAGTGACTGGCTTAGAACCTGGAAATGAATATTATTTCAGAGTTACTGCTGTCAATCAATACGGTCCTGGGGTTCCAACAGACATTCCCAAACCTATTCTGGCCAGAGATCCAATCAGTGAGTTGTTAATTTTTTGCACATTTCTTGTCAAACTTAAGGTAAAAATAACGTAACTGGGATGGCCAAATGCCTTTCATCATTACTAACTTTGTCTGGGTATTATTTCGATATCAATTAATCTCAAAGCAACAATTTGCAATTTTCATTTTTAGGTGAACCTGATCCACCCAAGAAATTGGATGTCATTGACATAACGAAGAATAGTGCTTCCCTCTCTTGGTTGCCACCTATTAAGGATGGAGGAGCTAAAATCGATGGTTACGTTGTTGAATATCAAGAAGAAAGTCAAACTGAGAGACAGTGGACAAAATACTCTATAATCAAGGAACTGTCCATTCTTGTAACAGGCCTTAAGGAAGGAATTAAATACAAATTCAGAGTTTCAGCTAGAAACATTGTAGGGACCAGCTTGCCCCGTGAAACTGAAGGACTTTTTGAAATTAAGGAACAACTGAGTAAGTAAACAATAATTTATTTTTTCTATAATAAATGGCAAAATTAAAATAAACTTGAAAAAAAATTGTGAAAAAGATTCATAGATTAGTTATGACACACTACTCATTAAGACAGTCAGGAAGCTCAAACACCTTTCAAATTTGTGCCTCATTGATGTGCTAGCAGGTTGCAGTTCTCTGCTTTCTTTTCATGAAAAGTCCACTGAAGCATGTGTAACCAGTTGATATGGATTGTAATCAGAGAATGTGATGCCAACTGCTGCCTAACATGTGGTTTGGTAGATTGTTTCTTTTCAGACGCAGATGCAAATTCTAGGGGAGTGTAAAAATTGGCTGGCAACAATCCCAAAGTAATTTTGTGAAATGTGAAGGAGAACTCTTGTCCTTTCCGGCCCACCTTTTTGAGGTACACTGCAAAAGTCCTTTAGAGTTCACTGTTTAGGCTTCCTAACACCTAGATCAATGGAACTGGCATAGGCTGTGCATTCTGCGTCAGTTTTTCTTTGAACATTGTAATTGAGGTCTTAGTTGAACTTCCATTCAGTGAAAGTTAATTCTGGTTGACACATGGATAGGTGAAGTCCCAACCACACCTGCATTATTTGTCCCCTGTTTTTCAGGGGTTTAGTGGATGATGGTAGTTGAAATGCAACCCTTGCAACTTCTTCAGGATGGCTCCAATTTTTTTTTTAAAGAAGATAAAGTTGCATTTATTAAATGCTTTATCATATCTCTCAAAAGTATTTTGAAATGATTTTTGATGTTTAGCAGTCACAATTTTTCAGACGAGCATGGTAGCCATTTCATATCTAACAAGGTCTCATAAACAGCAATGAATGAATCATACAATGATATTTTGAAGTGATCCAGCTTAACATCTTATGGTATCAAGTTGACACATCCAACAATCCAACTCTTAATACACCACTGGAATGATGCCCCTAGACCTCATGCTCAGATCCTCAAAAGAAGTATTATTCCTCAATCTTTGTGTCATTTTTTTTTTGCAGTTGCACCAAAGATAATAATGCCTGAAGTCATATCTATCAAAGCTGGGAAGAAACTTAGAATTGAGGCCCACATTTCTGGCAAGCCTACACCAACTTGCACATGGATGAAAGGTGATGAGGATGTAATTCCATCTAGTCGCCTGGTTGTGCATAATGCAAAGGATACTTCAGTGCTCATCATTAAAGATGTGACCAGAAAAGATAGTGCCTACTACAAACTTACTGCAGAAAATAGCTCTGGCATCGCCTCCCAGAAAATTCGAATTGTAGTCATGGGTATGTATATTCATTACGTTGCGTAAGGGAACACATTTGAAAGAACTGGAGCTGTGTAAACAGTTTGATATTAATAACGTTTGTGTGGGATGTTCTTTGGAGCGTCAGTGTAGACTCGAGGGGCCAAATGGCCTGCTTCCACACTGTAGGGATTCTATGATTCTCTGAAGAACATGCAGATGCAGCAGGTGGTAAAGAAGGCAAATTGTATGTTGGCCTTTCAAGCGAGAGGACTCAAGTACAGGAGCTGAGTTTTCTTGAGACCATGCCTGAAACATAATGAGTCACTTTGGTCTCCTTCTCTGAGGAAGGATGTTCTTATTAAACAGGGAGTGCAGTGAAGGTTTTACCAGACTGATTCCTGGGATGGAGGGACTGACTGTGAAGAATGGTTGAATTGAGTAGGATTATATTTGCTGGAGTTCAGAGGAATGAGGGAGGATTTCATAGGAACCTATAAAATCCTAACAGGACAAGATAGGGCAGATGCAGGATGTTCCCAATGATGAGACAGACCAGAATCAGGGATCATAGTCTAAGGGAAAAAAACTCCAAAGAATTGTGGATGATAAAAATCAGAACCAAAAACAGAAATTGCAGCATCTGTGGAGATAAATTCTCTGTTTTTGCCATAGACTAAGGATATGTTTTAAACCATTTAGAGCTGAGATGAGAAATTTCTTCACCCAGAGAGTGATGAGCCTGTGGAATTCTCTACCACAGAAAGCAGTCAAGTCTAAAGCACTGCATGACTTCAAGAAGTTGGATATAGGACTTGGGGCTAAAGGGATAAAACAGTATGAGGGAAAAGCAGGAACAGGCTGTTGAGTCAGATGATTAGCCGTGATTATAATGAATGGTGAAGCAGGATCGAGGGGCCAAATGCAGTACTGCATCAATTTTTGTTGTTTCTATGCTAGCCAGTATTATTTAATTATTGATAATTGATATTTTTCAGATATTCCTGGACCACCACAACCACCATTTGATATCTCAGAAATTGATGCTGATTCATGCAACCTTAATTGGCACATTCCATTTGAAGATGGTGGCAGCAACATAACAAACTATGTCGTAGAAAAATGTGACATAAGTCGTGGTGACTGGATTACAGTTGTGTCATCTGTGACAAAAACAAACTGTAGAATTGGAAAGCTGATCCCTGGACAAGAGTATATGTTCCGTGTTCGTGCAGAAAACAGATTTGGTATTTCAGAGCCACTCACCTCTGATAAAATGATTGCGAGATATCAGTTTGGTAAGCTGTTCCGAAATATTTGGGCTATACATTTTTCTTAAGATGTAACGTCTGGTTTCAGAGCTGACTGTAGATTTTTTTTTCCATCGACAGATGTTCCCAGTGAACCAAGGAATGCACATGTCACAAAGGTGAACAAAGACTGCATATTTGTAGCGTGGGATAGACCAGAAAGTGATGGTGGTAGTCCTATCACTGGATATATCATTGAACGTAAAGAAAGAAATAGTCTTCTTTGGGTGAAGGCAAATGACACTTCTATCCGTGCCACTGAGTACCCATGTTCAGGACTAATTGAAGGGCTGGAATATACTTTCAGAGTCAGTGCACTGAACAGAGCGGGATGTAGCAAGCCTAGTAAACCAACTGAATTTGTAACAGCTAGGACACCAGTTGGTAAGTATTCAGAAATGTTTTTTAAAATGTATAAAGTTATTTTAGAATTAAATTTAAGATATAAGAAATTTACAATAATTTAAATTGTAATTTAATTTTTGTGCATT
Organism: Rhincodon typus; assembly: GCF_021869965.1. Taxonomy (NCBI): domain Eukaryota; kingdom Metazoa; phylum Chordata; class Chondrichthyes; order Orectolobiformes; family Rhincodontidae; genus Rhincodon; species Rhincodon typus. Next base: position 40,323,117 of record NC_063338.1, read on the forward strand.
AACTTAGAAATGTGCACCTATACTTTGTAACAGATCCACCAGGCAAACCAGAACCCATTGATATCACAAATAATAGTGTTTCTCTCATCTGGGCAAGACCCAAACATGATGGTGGAAGCAAACTAATCGGCTATTTTGTTGAAGCCTGTAAATTACCTGGTGAGAAGTGGATACGATGCAACACTAGTTGTCAAAATGTTCCTAGTGAAGAATTCACTGTTACCAATCTTGAAGAGCATGCTCAATATCAATTCAGAGCCATTGCAAAGACAGCAGTTAATATCAGCAAACCTTCTGAACCTTCAGACCCAGTGACCATCATGGCAGAACAAGGTATGAATTAACCTCACATCATTGTATCATTTTCTATGGAATTTCATTTTGCAGACATCAAATACTAACCTAATTCAAGAAATATCATTGATATTAAAATGCTTTGTTCAATTTACAGTTGCACCAAAAATTGATCTGGGAGTGTCCATGAAGTCATTGATCACCGTAAAGGCCGGATCTAATGTTTGTCTAGATGCACATGTCTTTGGAAAACCCTTTCCAAAGATCACATGGAAGAAAGATGGCAATGTAGTAATGCCTGCTGAAGGCATTAAAATAGCCAGAACAAGAAACTTGTGCACACTCGAATTGTATAGTGTACAGAGGAAAGAAACTGGAGAGTATACTATTGTTGCAGAGAATTCAAGTGGATCCAAATCAGCCAATATAAAACTGAAAGTATTAGGTAAAAATATTTTAAAATGTTTCATCAAATGTGTCAATCTGCTGTTAGTTACAAATTAGCTTAATAAAATGTATATGAATATTCATATTTCATTCATATTCAAATACACATTTAAGAACTTCATAAAATATTAATATGATTTTTGAGACTCTAATGAAAAGGTGGAAAGCAAAATTTTAAAACAAAATACTAGTTTCATCTTTAGGTAATTAATTTAAAAATACTCATGCATGCTTATGTTCTATTCTTTTGCCAGATAAACCTGGTCCACCAGCTTCTATCAAAGTTACCAATATTTATTCGGATCGCGTTACTCTGAAATGGGAACCTCCGCTTGAGGATGGAGGTGCTGAGATTACAAACTATATTGTCGATAAGCGTGAGACAAGTCGACCTAATTGGGCTCAAGTTACTGCTAATTTACAGATTACACAGTGCGGAATAGAAAAACTGATAGAGGGACATGAATACCAGTTCCGTGTCAGTGCAGAAAACAAATATGGTGTTGGTGACCCAATCATTACCCACCCAGTTGTTGCTAAGAATCCTTACAGTAAGTAAAACACCTTCCTTTCCTCCCAAAGCTAATTTTTGATTTTAATTGAATGATCAAAAGATACTTAACACATACTTTGTATTATTTACAGATGTACCTGGGCCATGTGATCCACCAATAATTAGTAACATCACTAAAGATCATATGACTGTTAGCTGGAAAGCACCAGCAGATGATGGTGGCTCTCCCATCGCTGGATACTTAGTGGAGAAGCGTGAGGCAATGGCTGTTAATTGGTCAAAGGTCAACAGGAAACCAGTTTTGGAAAGAACAATTAAAGCTGCAGGGCTTCAAGAAGGCACTGAATATGAGTATCGAGTTATTGCTTTGAATAAAGCTGGACCAGGCAAACCCAGTGAATCCTCAAAAGCAGCATTTGCTCTGGATCCTCTATGTAAGTGGATGGACGTGTAATTACTTATATATATATATGTCAACTACACAATTCACTCACATTTGTTAAACTTCTTTTGTGCAAATTATTTTGTTTCTCCTCAGATCCTCCAGGACCTCCTGCCTTCCCAAAAGTTGTTGATACAACTCGCAATACGATCAGCTTATCTTGGAGTAAACCAGCATATGATGGTGGCAGTCCAATCTTGGGCTATCTAGTTGAAGTTAAGCGTGCAGATGGTGAAAACTGGATAAAATGCAACATACCAAAGAATCTTCGAGATACACACTATGTTGTTACAGGACTGTCTGAAGGCACTGAATATAACTTCCGTGTGAGCGCAATGAACAAAGTAGGCTACAGTGATCCAAGTGAAGTGCCAGAGAAACATACTGCCAAGGATATTTTGAGTAGGTTTTCATTACTTGTATGAAGCAAATTAAGTCCTGTTGCGAAACATTGTAATTTTTCTCAGTAAGTCAGGCATCATCTGTGAAGAGATAAATGGCACCTTTCGGACACATTTCGTTGGCCTGCTATGGTAACACTGTTTTTTCATCCACAAATGCTGCCAGACCTTCTGAATGTTTCCAGAATGTTATGGTTTTATTTCTGATTTCCAGTGCCTGTAGTATTTTAACTTTGTAGTATTTTTCTGAAGTTGTCTTTGCCATCATTTGTAAAGAAGTACTATCATATTGTAAATAATTAGTTTAACCCCTATGATAAAGTAATAGAGGGAAGTTTCAGATAGATACATCAAATGTTTGTCATCCATAATTCAGAGAGTCTGTGTTTCAGCGGAACTAACACCAGATATGCCTGCCTTGGCGTGTTGCATATGTTTCTCAACTGGTCCTTAGGAAAATTCCTCAGATTGGGTAGTGCCATGATGCACGATGATGTAATTTTCCTCATAAGAAAGTGAATATAGAAATCAGATTTTTTAACGAAAGTGAGGAAATATTGGAGCTTTTGCAAAATTAGATGGAAATTTTATGAGTAGTTTCTGATTATTTTGTGTGCAACTTGTTTTGTCTTAAGTGTGTGTAAAAATAATTTAAAGGTATGTAGTTGGGTAGATGAAGCAAATTTTGTACAGAATAGAATTTACATTTTTGTGACAGAGCCAAATAGCATGAGGGGTGACCTAGAACATTATTGGTTCCTGGGACATGGATCTGGGATCGGATTGAGCAGACTTATTGAAGTGAAGGTATTCTTTGGATGGTTGAAGAGATCTATTTGGTGGAAACAACTTTATGCCATATAATGTGATTTTGATATATTTGCATGAAGTTTAATAATGAATATGTATTTCATGTATTTTTTTCATGAACAGTTCCTCCTGAAGCAGACCTTGATGCTGACTTAAGGAAGGTGCTTATTCTACGTGCTGGCGTCACAATGAGAATCTATGTGCCAGTGAGGGGTCGGCCTCCACCAAAGATTAGCTGGTCTAAAGTGGATGCCAACATTCAGGACAGGCAAGGACTTGAAATCAGAACTTCGGATTATGACACGATGTTGTACTGTGAAAATGTGAATCGATACGATGCTGGAAAGTACATTCTAACTCTACAAAACAGCAGTGGAACAAAAGCATATACACTTACTGTAAAAGTTCTTGGTAAGTTGTGACTAATTATTTTATTGTCAGATAAAGTTAAATTTTATTCATGTAAAGCAGGTTGATTATAATTGTTTTATTCAGTGAGTTAACTTGTTTTTCACTTCTTAATTAGATACTCCTGGTCCTCCAGTCAATCTTATTGTTAAAGAAACAGCAAAGGATTTTGCTGTTATATCATGGGATCCTCCTCTTGTGGATGGCGGCAGTCCAGTTAAGAATTACATTGTAGAGAAAAGAGATGCTGAAAGAAAGGCATGGTCAACTGTAGCAACTGAATGTGCCAAGACTAGTTTCAGAATTATTAATTTGGAAGAAAGTAAATATTATTACTTCAGAGTTTTAGCTGAAAATGAGTATGGCATTGGTGAACCTTGTGAGACAAAAGATGCTGTGAGAGCTTCAGGTAATTACTGGTTTTTTTAACAATATAATGCAGAACAAAATTCTGCTTATCTTTATTTCTTTCCACTAAAATAATCTATTGTATAATGCAGAGGAACCTGGGCCTGTGATAGACTTGAAGGCTGCAGCTGTATCCAAAAATTCTTGCACTTTGACATGGAAAAAACCAATCAGTGATGGAGGTAGCCGAATTACTGCTTATGTTGTTGAAATGATGGTTCAGGAGGACAAATGGAAAGAGATGATGAGAGCTAAGAAGTTGCAGTTTATAACAAATGAACTGGAAGAAGGAAAGGAATACACTTTCAGAGTAATAGCACAGAATGATGCTGGATACAGTGTACCATGTGAAATTACACTTGTAGCAAGGGATCAAGTTGGTAAGTATTTTTTCATAATAACACACCATAAATAATAAGATCATATTGGCACTTACATATTATACAGTAACAAATAGAAGTTCAAATACAAAATTTGAATTGTTGAAAATATAATTACTAATTTTGATATTGTTAGCAAAGATAACTAGGCCGTCTGAAATACTGCCATGCCCTCAGCATCTTATGAAATGTTTTACAATTATTAGATTACTTTTAAAGTTTAGTTGGTATGTTATGTAGCTGAATATGTCAGGCAATATAATTGAAGCAAATTACCAGGCCACTATTTTGTTTCAAAAGGAATCTTATCCAGGATTTCTTCTTCAGACATTGCTTTTGAAACCGTTAACCCATCAAAGCAGATTGATGGGACCTCAAATAAACATTTCAGCTTCTCACAATACTGCAGTCAATTGTTAGCCTACATTAAATGTTCAAGCCCAAATGAAGGTTGAAGCCATGAAGATCTGACAACGAGATGAATGTGCTACTAAGGCACACTAACAAAAATCCTAATTGGTAAAATAGCATTTAACGTTGTAATCCTGCACTGTCTATGCAGGTAACTGTAGAAGTAGGTGAGCTTTAAACAAAAACAATTGACTTGACATTTAGTAAATTTAAACTAAGTCTACACCAATCAGTCAGGTATTTTCTATTTAAAAGGAAACCTTCACCACCAAAAAATTAACAATTAGATTATGCCTGATTACTTAAACTGCAGATGCTGGAGAATCCGAGATAACAAGGTGTAGAGCTGGATGAACACAGCAGGCCAAT